>NC_137119.1:25276350-25613850 GCF_949357685.1 Gobio gobio
TGGAGTCATTGCGATACCTAGATCAGATGATTAGCAAGAGTGATTTAATACAGATGCACTCAACAGGTAAATTATTTACTACAGTAAAAAATAGACTGAGGTCAAATCAGATAATGAGTTTCAGTTCCTTCATGCTTTTCAGATACTAAAATACAGCCACAGATAGCAATTTTATTTTACCAGCTTGAAGCAAGACAATATTTTGCCCTTGAAATGGAACCTTCTGCTCATTCAACCAAGCTGTGTGTTGGTTCTTGGTTTTCGAGTGGAAATCCCACTGGTATCTGTGTCACAGAGAGTCAGATGTTTTCCACCCTAGTTTCTGAGCGCACTACACTGATGACTTGCATTCACAGCAGCTGTCCACATTACTGTAATGAGAGCTGACAGAGCAATAACCATCATAACATGGGAGCACACTTCATAAAATGAAGCACACTTTATATTAGCACATTTCATATTAATTTAAAAAAGCATTAATGGATGCATTGGTTGAACTGGTTGATGTCAGTTCCATTTAAAAATCAACATGTCGATCATAGGGGTTTCAACCAGAGGTCTGTGAAGATCCTACAGGGTTCAGGATATTCCATTAATGTGACCCTGGACCAAAACCAGTCATAAGTTGAGATTTATTGAGAATCTAAATTGAGATGTATTATACATCATGTGAAAGCTGAATAAATAGGCTTTCCATTGATGTGGATGTTAGGATATGGCAATATTTGGCCAAGATAATACAATTTGAAAATCTGGAATCTGAGAGTGCAAAAATATCTAAATATTGAGAAAATTGCCTTTAAAGTTGTCCAAATGAAGTCCTTAGCAAGGCATATTACTACTACTTATACATTTTTTATATATTTACGGTAGGAAATTTACTAATATCTTTATGGAAAAGGATCTTTACTTAATATCCAAATGATTTTTGGCATAATTTTGACCCATACAATGTATTGTTGGTTCTTGCCACAAATATACCCGTGCGACTTATGACTGGTTTTGTGGTCCAGGGTCACAAATGTGATACATTAACAAGCTTAAGAAATAAAAACGGTTATAATGTTTGGTTATGAATATTAGAATCATTATACATTGTCATTGAGGGAAAATGTTATTGTTACAGTATTTGGGAGTCCTTATGTTTGCTGAAAGTCTAGATAAAGGGGTCTCTGGGTGTGAATCAATCAATAAATTATAGTAATTTATCATAATGTACAGTTAAATCTAAAAGCCCTACTAAAAGCTTGCTGGGTCACAGATAAAGTCTCTCACAAAGAATATGCCTGACCAATCACATGACTGCTCACCTCCCACTAAAAGACAAACTTTTAAGAAATCTCATATCTGACAGTTCAGAATGTCTGTTTTGCCCTCTAATGTGTGCATCTGGTTGTAAAAGCACAGACGTTGACCTTGATTTCATTCAGGAAATTTGGAGTCAAGGTTTGAGTCACAATAACCATATGGTGATTCTGATCTTTCTGCTGTGTTACAGAGGATAAAAGAAGGTCAGTTGCAGATTTCAGAGACAACTCGGCTCTCTACGGACTGGAGAATCCCTCTATTTCAGTCAAAGCATTGTCTGCACTATATTTGTCAAAAGTGGCAGCTGCAGAACCAGCAGGAAACCTCTTGAAACCAGTTAGTACTTGTAGCTACTTTTGGGGCCAGACAGGGTAAGGCAGCAAGAAAAAGCTGCTAAATGAACTGCTTGCTTTCAGTTGATCGGTGTTTAGCTAAAAGATCAAGGAACATATATAATTTTCCAAAAATAACTTTGGAAAACCTCTATGTAGTGTTTTTAATATGCTTTAAGACAAACCATGTGAAAATTCAGAAGTCAACACCATTACTAAGTATTTTCTTCTCAACCCTCATCCTTCCCTTGCACTTTGTAACAAATCCTTCAAAATGACCCGAAGCCCTACAATTATACTAATTATTTTTCTTTGTCCAGAAACCTTATTTTATTTCATTTTGATAATATTTTTTACATTTAATGCAATTTTTGTAGTCTTTTTATTCTATTTACCTTTAAATTACTAGATTTTATCAATACATTTAAGTACATTCTTCACATTCTTTCAACTTCAACGCAAAATTACTCACAATTTCATGCATAACCCTTTTAATTCAGCTCAAAATATCTTACATTGGGTGTCACACGCTAGTAATTTCCTTGATTTTTGTTTGTTCTAGGACCAGGACCTTCTAGGACCTTCTCCAACTGGAAAAAGGCCAATAGCAAACAAGGTAAGGGAAAATAGTTTCAAAGATACTTTAATCCAGTGATAAAACTCTTTTTGGCATTTTTATTTGATTTAAAGTAAACTAACCCCTGATGTGAACTCTAGAATAAATTCTAAAATTGTGTTTAAATGTGTTTTATTCTAAATTAAGTGCATAATATCATGTTTTGCTTATTCCTGAAGTAAAATTGTTTGCTTGTTTAGTGCTCTTAAACATTAGCAATATTTGAAGACTTCAGATACAAGTCTGTCTGACATTTTTTCTTTTAAAAGAGCCTTTTTATGTTTTTAATTGTACTCTTATCAGTGACATTTTAATAAATAAGGCATTTCAATAACTGACTAATAACCTTTTCATTGCCATCAAAGTGAAATCACTGAACCTAAACATAGGAACTTGATAAAAATGCTAAATTAAAAGAAAATTGTCAGACAGACTAAGAAGTTTTTGCTTCTGAAGTCTTCATTTGTAGTTTGTGTCTTTCTGTAATTGCATACTCAGTAAATAACAAAGTGTGGTAGAGAATCCTTTTCATCTAGGGTCTGAAAATAACAACATAGGAAGTTGAATTTGCTGTGTTTGATTAACTACTCATTTGCAGGACAGAACATATAATTATTCTGGGTGTCTTTGTCGGTCTCATAATCACCAGTCTCGTAATCACAATACTAACATGAATGATAATGCTCTCAACTGCCTGTATTCAGACAGCTGAAATAAATAACCGTTAGTAACATTAGGCACAAAACGCTGGTTTTCTTTGGCATGCGGTTTGGCTTCCTTACAGTTCAGCAGGTATGTTTATCTTCTTAACCATTTATGTTTGCTCAACATTAATCATAATCATTTGAAATAATAGGTTAATATATTAGCTACAATAATCTAATGTGGTTGTCCTTTTTTACTCTAAGATGGCCGAAGGTGCACAAAACAGCCTTGCATTTGCACCTGAATCAGATCCACCAACTCATCATCTGGAAACCAGTGTTGATGAACATGAGCGAGCCTTTACTTCACCACCCCCTACACAAGAAGCAATGTCCATTCTGCACCAACGCAGGCAGAAATGCGAGCTTAGACGGCTGCTAAAACACACTTACCCTGAGTTGAAAAATGTAGACAGTTTAGTAGAGAAGGAGATGGCTGATATTCTTAACATCGACCCAGTCACTGGATACCAGAGTGAGGTCCAGTCTAGGCGTTGGCTGTTTGAGAACCATGAAATCAATTCAGTGGATTTCCACGACCAAAAACTACAGATGAAAAAGGAGTTTCAAGAGGGCGACATCAAGAGAACCCCTTGCTTGTTTGAACAACCTACATCTAACTTCCTCAACGAAGAAAACAAACCCCAACTCAACGAATCAGAGGAAGGGACATCAGAGCAAAGCATCAGAGTGGATGTGAAAGCCACACGCAGAATGTTCGAAACTCAATCAATGGATATTCTGAAAGAAAGACAAAGCCCCTGTCAAAGGAGAAACGTTGTTTCTGAGGAGGAAAGTGGATCGGACCAGAAACCAAAGAACGATTCTGAAACGGATGGAAAACAAACGTCAAACATTCACCATAACAGTCTAACCACTGATTTCATAGGTACAACTGAGGTATTTGTAGGTATATCTACAGCCAAACAGGTCTTTGAAACAATATTACATGACAAGGAGAACATCTCACCCACAAATAGCCAAGAGGAAGAACTGATGAAGGCAAATGTAAAAAATAGAGCTCAGATGTTTGAATCAACTCCCCTTGATAAGATCAATCAGCAAACCAAGGAAGAATCAGAAACCATCCTTGAGAGCATGCAGGAAACTCTAGTTTCTTTGTGCAACTTCAGTATCATGAATTCTGATGGAACCATCCTTGAAACGAACGAAATTGGTCATATCAAGAAAGCAAGATATCACGTTATACAAGAAGATACAAGACCAGAAATTGAGGATGAGGAGATAGTGACTGGGAGCATAAAGAGCATCATGCTTCAGATGCTAGCAGGAACAAGCCTCAACCCAACTGTGACCTTCCTAAAAGAGGACAGTCAGGGCAATGTGGAGATTCAGAAAGTAGATGTTCCCACTCACCAACTTCCGTTCACTCAAGATAAAGAGTGCAGGACTGCCAATGTGGTGCAGATCACTGAGGATCTACTCAGTCAAGAGAAGTCCATGAGGAAAGGAGTTTTAATACAAGATGGTACTACAGGATCGAGAGAGATAACAGTTTATGTTCTATTTATCCACAGTGAAGACAGTACAGGGGTGAAGGAATTGGGGAAAACTGAGCATAGACCCATTCCCTCAAGTCTAAAGATCGATTCAGAGTCTGAAAAGGGTGATCTCAAGACAGATATTAGTTCGTCAGAAAGTTCTTCAGTAGATACAAACAAAATCAGTAATGTGCAGCTGTGCCAGAGCTGCATTGAGAAAGGAGAGCTTGATCATCTAAAATGGCAGGAAACATCAGATGTAGATATAGATGTGTCTACTGGGGAATCAGAAAAAACAAGTGAGATTATACCAGGTAATGTTAACAATATCA
This sequence comes from Gobio gobio, assembly GCF_949357685.1. Classification (NCBI taxonomy): domain Eukaryota; kingdom Metazoa; phylum Chordata; class Actinopteri; order Cypriniformes; family Gobionidae; genus Gobio; species Gobio gobio. Next base: position 25,281,145 of record NC_137119.1, read on the forward strand.
AAGCCCGTTTTACTAACAATATAGATAATTTAATGCAGTCAGAAGAAAACAAGCCCAAAGTGTCACCTACAGAACGTTTGATAAATAATGAGAATAACACAGAAGAATCAAACCAGGCTGAAATTTGCACTAACAATGGGGGCATGCTGAAAAATGAAAGAATTCTCCAAGATCACGATATCATGGATGATGGAGCTGTTCTTCAAGCGGAGCTGGTTGATGTAGTGGAAGATGATGAGTTAGTGAATCTGCAAACAGCCATTATGAATCTTCATCAGGCCACAATGGAGGCAAAAGCTCTTCAGCAGAGTGTACAAGCAAAACTTGATTCCCATACCAACCAAACCCAACAAATCTGTGACCTTGGTTCAGTAAACCATGATTTTACACATGTGAAGAACAATGATAATGTAAGTGCGAAAGAAGAGCTCTCACAGTTCTCCGAAACTCAAAAGGAAGATGAAAGTAAGGAGGATGTTATGAGGGGTGGCGTACAGGCAGCTCTTGATTCCTTGGGGAAGTCCAACTTTAATGTCTCAAAGGGTGATTTTAAAGCTGCAATGATTTATAGAAACTCTGCAAAAGGATATGCAGGACACAAAAAGACAGATGTAGAGCAGTCAAGTGATAGGACTAAAGAACATAAGCCATCAACATCTTCTCCTGCACCACTAGCTGAACAGGAGGCTTCAAAATCACTTACTGAGGGAACTGATAAAACCCTTTGTGAAAGGCAGTTTGAAAACAAACCAGTGACTTCTTCTCCCTCTCATGTCTCTGTAGACACACCTGTTAAAAATCGTAAAACTCCTATTGGACCTAAGCCCGCTATCCCACCTAAACCAGATCATTTAAAAATGAAGTCAAACCCTCTTGGTACTGAAACTGATGCATACCGTCTCAACAAATGCCAAGTCCCTGCTTCAAAACCCCCAACTGAGCAGATTAAAGAACCTTCAACTCCCAAACCAAGCCCGGACCCAGCATCTCATGAAGATGTACTCTGCACAAGTGTACAAAATGCTGATGCCAATGAACCTGAGCCTAGTGATACATCAATGAGCAACACTGAAAGTCCTGAAAACACAAAGCTAAATGGCATACAGGTTGTTGAAGAAACTCTAAAGAGCACCTCAGAAAGCATCGTCAGGGAATCTTCCACAGGATTTCATGGCACTCTTCAAAACTTTGGGGTGAAGCAGAGTGGTTCAGTGCCCCCTGTGAAACCTAAAAGAATCAAAATGGCAAAAGAAAATCTGAAGAACACTACAGACAATGTCAACTCCGCCATTTTGGAAACTGAGACAGCACAGGAAATCAATCCTTCTCCTCACAACAATGACTCCCCAGGTGAGACCTGCAAGATAGATAGCAACAACCGTGAAGAAAGACAAGATAAAAGTGATGATCAACAAGTGAGTGGAGTGGTCAGACGGAAAAAGAAAATGAGAGGAGAGACTGAGGACGAACGAAGGCAGAGACTCTCGATACACATGGATGAAATCATGAAAGGAAATGTGCCGGCTGTCATGGAGATCTTCGACAAGCTGAAAAAGCAAGAGGAACTGAAAAACATACTCTCCAAAGTAGAGGAAATCGAAGAAGACACCAACCAAGTAGACGTGAGCTCGCTTAGAAACATTTTCGAGAGCGTACCGGATTGGATTGTGCCTCGGGAGAAAAAAATCAAGCCGAAAATAGTCCCGTCGGAACACCAAGGAGCACCAAGTGAACCTGAGGTGATGTCCTCCATGGAGGTCGCTTTTGGGGACCTCGAGAAAGCTGGTGCTGACATCATTCGTTTAAAAGACCAAACGCTTGCGAGACTCATGGATATAGAGGAGGCCATTAAAAAGGCTCTTTACTCAGTATCGACTCTGAAATCTGACTCTGACATTGTAGGACTCTCTGGTCTCTTCAGGGAGTCAATGGTGGCTGTACACGGTTCCCCTCCCTCAGGTAATATCAGGAAAATCAGCATTGGGTCAAGCAAATCACCAAAAGCTCAAAACAAGATTGGAAGGGGTGTTTCTGAACAGTCAACGGCACAAAAAAAGCCAGAGCTTTTTATTCCCGCAACCAAACAGAGATCAACCTCACCGGCGTCTCCTTCGTTCATTTCCATTCAGTCTGCAGCGAGGAAGCCTTCGGAGTTGCCATCACCTCAGATCAGTCCCCTGAAAGCAGAACCAAAAGAAGAGGCCAAGCCCCAGTGCTGCTGTAGTGTGCCTTCAGACCGCAGGCAGTGTTCTGTCACAAAGGGGGCGTCCTCCAGCCCACCGAATCCACAGCGGAAGGTCAGTGTGCTGGAAGTGAAAACGATGCCTGAGGTAGAGAAAGTAATCGGAACAAAAACCATCAGAGAGAACTACGAGAGGATGGACTACTTCGGCAACAAGTTCTACTCCTCGAAAACCTCCACGGTTGTGACAACCCAACCTGAAACAAGGACAACTTCTAGAAAGCTCACAGTGAGCAGTCCAGCCACATCTGAAATTGTCACATACCCAAGAATCAACACACCTTTTATTAGAGAGGACCATCCCCCGCTGTAAATGTGGGAAATTTATTTCAGTTTTTGTTGTTACATAAATGAAAGATCTAATAATGTAACAGCCAATCTATTTAAATGGAACACATTTTTGTACTGATTTGCTTGGTCATCTTTCGTAGGTTACCTCACTATTCCTATGTACCTGTGTTAGTATTGATAATTGTTAGTATTTAAGTTTCTTTTTTGTGAATTCATGTTTTTTAAACTGTTATTTCCTTAGGTTGCAGTCATGCAGAAAACATGTTCTGATATTTCTGCCATATTTGTCAATAAAATTACTAGAAACATGTCATGGCACAATTTTATTAAACAGGTTTTCTCATGTTTAAAAATTAAAACCGAAACCAAAATAGTCACACAACAATTCATAACTATTTTGAGTTGTTGCAAATTTATTTGAATTGGTAGAACTGTACTTTTTCAGACGATTTGCTCTCGTCCCAATGAGGGGTAGGTTTAGGGATGGATCTTCACACATTTTTCATACAAATTGACATTGGCATTTTCAAAATTAAATTACACACTTGAAAAATAGATTAATTGTCTCATGAGATTTGTTTGACTGAAACACAGTGATCTACAGAAATATTTTCCAAACTGGAAACATTATTTAGTCTTGAACAAACCTTTTAAAATGCGTAGCAGATCATATTTCATATCGATTTCATATATGTTCAAATATGATTATAAATGAAAATATATTAATCAATGTTTTCAACAACCAACACTTCTATTGAAATGCTTTATATTTTCTTTTTTTAAATCTATTTAACTGTTTAAATGTATATTAAATAACGATCTGTTAAGCATTCTAATAAGTAATTATGTTTTGGGTTTTTTTCTTTACATATTTGACATATTTAAACACCTGATAAAGCTCAATGAGGGTGCTCAACTACCAAAAAATATATAATAATTTGTAAAAATGTAAGAAAACGTTGGCACACCACAGTTCCAAAAACAGAACAAATATTTATTTCATGTTCTCGCCACAAGTAGGTGAGACTTAACAAATTTCTTCACCTGTGGTGAGAATATTAAATACATATTTTTCTATTTTTTTTAGAGCTGTGCCAATTTTTCCTTTCTTTTTAAATCTTTAAGGAGAAAAATCCCATGCTGCATAATAAACACAAGCAACCTAATAGCTCAAGTGAATTAAAAGCCAACTTCTGACCCCAAGTTGTATGGTACAGTGGTGTGTTAACCCTTTTCTGTGACTGCAGTTTCAGCCAGCAGCTCAGGAAACATGCTCAGCCTGTCTGAAACCAGTTTATCCAATGGAAAGAATGGCAGCTGATAAACTAATTTTTCACAAAACCTGTTTCTGCTGCAAGCACTGCAAAAAGAAACTGAGGTAAGAATATTTCTGATAATGAACATCACTGAAATAATTAAAACACATTAGATCTACAATTCTACATTAGCGAAATCACTTTGTTACCATTATGCAACTAACTAGACCATAAATCGCAGCAAATCATTCATTAGGAAGTGCTGAAGTTGCAGTTCTTCACCAGGCTTTAGACTTTGCCTCTTAAGCTGTTATCCTACTTTGCTGACATTGCAGCTGTTGCTTAAAACTGTTAATCTACAAATATGCACCATATTAATGTGGGTTTAGATCATAAGCAATGAATATACTAAAAGATGTTTTGCTTGGTTTTAGCCTTCAAAGCTATGCACCGCTCTACGGGGAATTCTACTGTGTTTTCCACTATCAGCAGCTTTTCAGAAGGAAGGGCAACTATGACGAGGGCTTCGGCCGTCAACAACATAAAGACCGTTGGCTACAGAGGAATGGCATTGACATCATTTAGAGCCACTGAACAATATATGGGCTGTAACCTTGACACAGCAGATGGTCTAATGTAGGCAAATACGATTTTCTGTTCTTTTGGCCACTGTGCATCAACACATTTAAATCAAATAAGGATTTAACATGATTTCACAAAGCTGTTTATATCTATAAATCAGTATAGTTCCTTATATTATAAAATGTTTATGTTGTTATGTTTGAGACCTTGATGATAGTGTGTTTTATGACATCAGTCTAAAGATCAATACAATAGTGGTAATACAAAATATTTTACATACTGGCTGATGTATCAATCATTTTAAAACAAATGTGCCAAACACATGCATGTCTGGGATAAAAATCAAATATGAGTATTTGTATATAGTTTTTAGATGCTGTTTCACTATATGAATTACTGAACTTTAAATAAATGATTAAATTCTGTCTTTATTAACCCCTTAATTGTCTGCGCTCTTTTTTTGATCGCCTTTTTTCGTATCATATATTTGAGTAATTATCATAAATTAGGTATCATTCGAAAGCTTGAGAACTCAAAATTCACCCAGTGAAAACCGTTTTGAAATCAGCCGTTGTGTTACCATGGAAACGGTACTCTAAATTCTTCTACCGGGCTCCTCCCCTTAGTGGGCGGTGTCATGTTTCATATTACAAAATGTATTTTAAAGGGTTAGTTCACCCAAAAATGAAAATTCTGTCATTAATTACTTACCCTCATGTCGTTTGACACCCGTAAGACCTCCGTTCATCTTCGGAACAGAAATGAAGATATTTTAGTTTAAATCTGATGGCTCTGAAAGGCCTCCATTGGCACAATGGCACTTTACACTCTCAAGACCCTTAAAAGGTACTAAAGACGTCGTTACAAAGTCCATCTCACTACAGTGGTTCTAAAATAACTTTATGAATCGGCAATAATATTTTTTGTGCGCAAAAAAACCCTAAATAACGACTTACATAGTGATGACGATTTCAAAACAAGGCATCATGAAGCTTCGAAGCATTATGAATCAGCGAGTCGATTCAGCGGTTTGAATCGCCAAATTTCAGCAGTTTGGCGGTTTGACACGCGATCCGAATCATGAATCGACTCGCTGATTCATAACGCTTTGAAGCGTTTTAAGGGGCTTGAGAGTGAACCGTGCCATTGTGCAAATCATTTCTGTTCCGAAGATGAACGGAGGTCTTACGGGTGTCGAACGACATGAGGGTAAGTAATTAATGACAGAATTTTCATTTTTGGGTGAACTAACCCTTTAACTAATCAAAATCTTTTCTAATCTTGACAAAACACATATCGTCTGAAAGGTTTGAGTCTCAAGGTTCCATATTTGGTGACTGTTTTGTGATGGAAGTGATATTTGGATAGAAATTTACAGGAAAATGCAGGAATGTGTGACACCCAGTGGCTATTTTTGGTATAGCACCTAAACAAAAATCAATTCAAATACTTCAATTTTTGTGATATCAACTTCAAATTTGGTTAGACATATGGCTTTGATTTTATAGTAAATTTAGAGTAATTTTTTTGTTAAATATATATTTTATATAAAATAAAAAATATTTAGTACAGTATTTTTCATTTACAGTAAATTTAAACTTCCATAACCTTTTCATACTTTCATATTTTGAAATGCTTTCTTGAATTACAGCCCTTTAAATTTGGATATTCTCAAAAAGGGGGGTGACAGTTGAGAGGTTAATGACTTTCTAGCTTTTCTGTAGCATCAGTCTGAAAAGTACGGAGGAAAAAACACTCCTGCATGGGTGCAATCTTTAATAAATCAGATTTTTACTATCTTTCGAAATGAAATGATGAAAAAGTACAAATTCATTTTTATCAATAAAACTTTACAAACATGATACTTGCAACATGAAAAGTAAACACACCTCTATTTGTCTTATTTTACTCATCCTCACTTACTGAATAAATCTATTAAAACTTCATTTTTAAATAGCAGTATAAATCTCATAATTTTGTGCTCCTGGGGTCCATTTCCAGTCCGTTTTCAATACTGGCTTTCTTTGATTCCCTGTGAATGAAAAATAAAAAGATAAAAAATCTATTAATTTTGTATTAACTTCTATGCATCAAAAGTTAAGTGCTTTTTACATGATTTATTATTGCAAGAGATCATGCTTCGATGAGTGAAATGTCACTGATATAAGGAATACTCACATGCTGTCATTCACGGGAACGTCAGTGTGGTCCTGTAGTTCGGTGTTTAGTGTTTCTGGGAGCAGGAAGGTCAGGGCTCCTCCCACAAAAGGAAGAGAGCCGTATATGACCATTGGAATGGCAGGATGATACACGTCCAACAAGCCAATCAGAGGAGCTAGAATACCAGCGACACGCGCACACATGGAGTTCAGTCCCACTCCATTTTGCCTAGACAATTGAGTTTAAGAATGAGAACTCGTTTAGAACGTAGAACTGAAAATAGTGAGTGTTCATGCGGGTTTCTCTCTTTTACATACATACCTCACGACCGTTGGGTACAGCTCAGCAGTGTACACATAAACTATGGTGAAAGAGGCAGCGAGGGAGAACTTCCCAATCACTGCGATCACAGTCACAATCACGGGATACGCTGAGGGGAAAAAAAGAGTTGAAATTAATCAGTATAACCGTGATTAATGACCATTTAAGCAGCTTTTGTCATTTGAATTTTCCAACCCAGTCTCATGAAAACTCCTCATGACAAGAATTTTATGATTTGGTGAATTAGTTGCACATTCGGTAGCTTTATTTTACAGTCCTGTTTCTCATGTACATACTATGTACTTATTACAGTAATTACAATAACTGGGAAGGTACTAATTCTGAACCTACCCTTAAACCTAACCGTAACCCATGTAGTTAGTTACCTTATATTACCCATATTTTCCCAGTAAGCACCCAATAAGTAAGTACATGTAAGTACACATACTGTAAAATATAATGCAACCGCAAATTCAAATTAATTCGTACAATCTCATTAATACATTTTTATATAATCTACTCACAGCCTCCTGAGGCTTAGGGTGTGGACTTTCATGGTGATGTTTTGCCTGAAAATTGTACGTTTTCATAATCAGATCATATACTACTAGTACAACTACAAATCAAGAGTATAACCGTGCCACACTGATTTTCTATGTCAGATTTAATGAACATAAGTAGTTTTTGTTCTTTCAAATTTTTTCCAACACAGTCTCATGACAATTCCTAAGGATTTTATGGTTTTGTGAATTTGTTGTGAATTCACATGAATTAGTACGATCTCATTTTTTGTGCTTTGCTTGATCTGCAACAACAACAACAAAAAAAAGAATAGGAAGTATCATTGGTATGTCAGCGACCAAATTATTGATTTTGAAGATGTTGAAAATGACAGTTTTGAGAATATGTTTGAGATGGCGAATATGAGCCAGATGCTGAATATACTGGGAAATGATCTATGAACGAGGACAGTGATGATGGTATAAAACATCTGTTCAAACTGAACCCTTCCAAGCTCCAAAAGGTAAAATATGCTTTATTTTACTCTTCTGTAATTGTTACTCTAATATAATGAGAGTTTTATAGTATTGCGACAGGCAGAGATCCATCCGTGTTAGATATAGATCAGGGTCGCTAAAGACCCAAATATGTAATAATGATTGCAGAATCATTCATGCATTTAAGGGTTAAAACTTTTTTTTTTTCTTTAAAAAAAGCTTAAGTGTCCAAATGTTTTTTGGGGACACTGTATGTGGAATGATCATTCTAAATAAATAATTATATTTTCAAGTGTTAGATGGCAAAACACACCTCACACATTTTCGGGGACAATTTTTGACCCCAAATAGGCCAAAATCCTCCTTCTTCTATGATTATAAAATAAGACTCGCTCACCCACTGGTATAGCAGGAATAATCAGACAAGCGGTGCCTCCAAGAAGCAGAACAACACTCTGGCAGATCCTCCTTCCAAAGCGCTGAATGAGAGGAAAGCAGGACAGCCGGGCAGGAAGCTCTGCAAAGCCAAAGATGAGTTGAGTCAGGTAAATGTCCAGGCCGAAGTTCCCCACGTTCAAGCTGACGCCATAGTAAACCAAGCTTGTCACAAACCTACAATAACATAAATAAACATGATATTCAGATGGGGTTTTTTTAATCATGATGGGGGTGTTTTTACAGCTTGATTTTGTTCCAAATCAGTCTTTATGCTCAGTGATAATGCTTTATTATTAAGATTTTTATCATACTATCCCTATCATACACCCAGCGCAATGCGGCGCCATGCGCAAAGTAAGTGTTTTTTTATAGTTTCAGCCTGACGCAGTTATCATTTTCACGTCCAGCGCCACATTGTTTAAATAGCAAATGCACTCACGCCCATCTGTTCGCTCATGGGCGTGCTGGTCTGAAAACTGAAACCTGGTCTAAAGTCAATAGCGCAGTATTTATGGGAAGTCATTTTGTATTATTTAAAGGGCGCGTTAGTAACAACGCATGCACACCCTGCTTATTACACACACAGGCTAGTAGTACACAAACATTTTTAAATACAAAAAATAAAAGGATTCCTCTCTGGAGAATCGTCCAGTCTTTCTACTCGCAAATTTCCACCATGAAAATAGCGAATCCGCCATGGTGCAAGCGCAACTGGCTTTTAAAGGGAATGGGAGATGAGACTCTGGTTGGTTCATGGCACGTTATGCCTAAAACACACCCATGACTCATTAAGAGACTAGGTACAACCCTTTTGGACCATGCGCCTGGCGAGCCGACCGTTTTTTTTCCGTCGATAAACTAGCAAAAGTGGATTCGGACACGCCCTAAGTGCACCTGCGCCATGCGCTTCAGACCATTAAAATAGGACCCAGGTGCGTCCCAATTTGCATACTTATGCACTATTCTATGACATTCTATGAAAAAGAACACTTTAAATAGCCGGATGATGCACTTAATTAACTGTTAATTAAAAATCCATTCATTCATTAAAAGTGTGGAATGTTGGACACTTCGTGGACTCAGACACAGAGTCTGATGTTGAATGAGGAAATGCTGTCATAACTCACCACATATAGCACAAGATGAGAGCTCTCTTTCTCAGGTAATCCACTCGGAACAGGTCTAGCATGGAGCCTTTTTGGACTGTGTTCTCTGCTTCCATCTGATAATGCATCATTTCATGTTAATTCATCATTTTCCATACCTTTATTTAAGCAGGAAAAATTCACTGAGATTAAAAATCTCTTTTACAGGAGTGTCCTGGCCAAGAAAAGCAGCCCGAATTATAATAATAAGTGAAAAGGAAAGTTGCTTTCAGTTCAGACAGCTGAAACATGCTCAAGCATACTAGGCTTAAAGGAACAATCCACAGTTTTTTTCCAACTCCCCTAGAGTTAAACAGTTGAGTTTTACCGTTTTCAAACCCATCCAGCCGATCTCCGGGTTTGGCGGTAGCACTTTTAGCATAGCTTAGCATAGACCATTGAATCTGATTAGACCGTTAGCATCTCGCTCCAAAATGACCAAAGAGTTTCGATATTTTTTCTATTTAAAACTACTTTAATCTTCAACATAACCAACGTGACAACCTGCTTGTACAGAGGGCGCTGGGGACTATTTTCAGGTGCTGCGTAATATCACTGCGCGGCTGCACTCATGGTACAGCTCAAAGTTCCTTGATTATTACGCAGGAATGAGAGAATGGTTCCTAGCCATATCGGCCTAGAAAAAATCACAACTTTTTATTTTCCGTCGGTCTTAGTACAAGAAGTAACTACAGAAGAGTCAAGTTTTAAATAGGAAAAATATCAAAACTCTTTGGTCATTTTTGAGCGAGATGCTAACGGTCTAATCAGATTCAATGGTCTATGCTAAGCTATGCTAAAAGTGCTACCGCCAAACCCGGAGATCGGCTGGATGGGTTTGAAAACGGTAAAACTCAACTGTTTAACTGTTGAGCTGGAAAATGAGCCTATTTTCAAAAATAGTGGCGTGTTCCTTTAAGCCTTGTCTGTGAAACCAGGCATGTATGTTTTAGAAGGCAAATGGGAGTGAATACAATCTTTTTATCAGCTCTTTTCTTAGATCAGAAAAGGCTTGGCTATCCACAAAGAGAAAACGGTCACCTTGTCGAGCAGATCTTCAGGCACCTTCCTGCCATTGATTCGGGCTGCTTTCAGAATCTCTTTCTTGGCTCTTTCTTGCTTGCCCTGAGTCAGAAGCCATCGGGCAGACTCAGGGAGTATCCTGCCAAAAACATTGAAAATGATTAGAAAAAAAAAGAAAAGAAAAATATATATTTTATATGCATGTCATGTGACCGACATCAGAAAACATATGCAAATGCAAAATCCCTGATTTGGAATAACTCTAACCAGTAATAGACGAAGAAAAGCCCAACTGGCGCGGACAGAACCAGCTGTAAAATCCTCCAGTTTCGGATCCCAAAGGCCACGCCAGACAGCAACATAAGGCCAACGGCATAAAAGCAGTGCGACAATATGGTGAAAAGGGCGCGCTTGGCTGAACCGCACCACTCAGTACCTAAAACATGTTTGAGATACAATGAAAAAATTATAAAGTAATAATCATCTGCTGAGATCTCAACAGGTTCTATATGCATTTTGATTTCTGTTGTTACAGGACATTTGTTTAAAGAGCACCTATCATGGCATTTAAAATGTTCCAAATATTGTTTTAGAAGTCCCCAACAACAGTTTTGCATGCATGCAATGACAAAAAAGACTTTAGTTTTCTTATAATATGCATTTATTTTTACCTGTTTTGACAGCGATTCTCAAATGATTCCTTTAGTGATTCACTTTTCAAAACCCCGCCTTTACGTGACGCTAATCTGTGGTGATTGGTCCGATGACCCAGTCAGTTGTGATTGGTATAGTCTGTGCAGATATTTTCGGAAACGGAACGCCCATCAAAGTCTTATAGTGACAGTAATTTGTTAATATGTGTCAGGAGTTATGAATATGAAAACCGCGTCTGTAATTTGATTGTAATATGAGCCTCAGCTGATATCATTCATAAAAAAAACTCCTCTATTCTCCTCATGAAGACTCGCGACAAATCAACATCCCTCAGGGCTTTTAGTTCAAAAGTGTGCAGATGAGGAGATATATTGATAGATTCTCATATGTCTGTGTCAAATTTCTAAACAGAGGAGTATTTTTTATTCAATACTTTCTCAAAATGCGCAGATATAGCCTAATCATGAGCGATTGAGTCTCTTATGTGTTGTTTTCAATTCATACTGGCAGCCGGAGGGCGCTCTGTGCACATATAGTCCATGTACAGACAGACGAAGAAGAACCATGTGCCATAATAGAAGTCCATAATAAAAGCTTCCTGAGATCGCGAAACATACATTTGACGACTAATAAACACTCAATCGCGACGATGTATGGTTTGTCTTCAAGCCACTTAGTCTTCAAATGCTCATCCTTGGGCAGATGAAAAAAGTTTGCTTTTGAGGTGCACTTCAGAACACAGCGTCTCGTCGCCATGATGTTTTCTAGTTTTCACTGGCGTCTTGGAGCGCAATAAGTGGGCGTATCGTATTCAAATAACTTGACAAGTTGACGTCATCTAGTCAGAGAAAAAGCTTCGGTCTTCTAACGATTATTAAAAATGACTCAGAGTCGACTCTTACTTTTGAAAGAAAATAACTATATATACGGTGCACTGTCATATTTCAAACTATACAGGATGTTTTTGTTCACTTAGATCTATGTTACACACTACATGAAAGGTACATTTCAAAATTCCATGATAGGTGCTCTTTAAAGTCAGCAGGAAATAGAAGTTGCAATTTGTGATGTGTGTATATATATACAGTGAGGAAAATAAGTATTTCAACACCCTGCTATTTTGCAAGTTCTCCCACTTAGAAATCATGGAGGGGTCTGAAATTGTAATCGTAGGTGCATGTTCACTGTGAGAGACATAATCTAAAAAAAAAAATCCAGAAATCACAATGTATGATTTTTTAACTATTTATTTGTATTATACAGCTGCAAATAAGTATTTGAACACCTGAGAAAATCAATGTTAATATTTGGTACAGTAGCCTTTGCTTGCAATTACAGAGGTCAAATGTTTCCTGTAGTTTTTCACCAGGTTTGCACACACTGCAGGATTTTGGCCCACTCCTCCACACAGATCTTCTCTAGATCAGTCAGGTTCCTGTCACTGAGAAACACGGAGTTTGAGCTCCAAACACGTTTAGTGGAATTATGACCAAAAAGTTATATTTTGGTCTCATCTGACCACATGACTTTCTCCCATGACTCCTCTGGATCATCCAAATGGTCATTGGCAAACTTAAGACGGGCCTGGACCATGACGTCTTAGTGTATTACCAACAGTAACCTTGGAAACGGTGGTCCCAGCTCTTTTCAGGTCATTGACCAGCTCCTCCCGTGTAGTTCTGGGCTGATTTCTCACCTTTCTTAGGATCACTGAGACCCCACGAGGTGAGATCTTGCATGGAGCCCCAGTCCGAGGGATATTGACAGTCATGTTTAGCTTCTTCCATTTTCTAATGATCGCTCCAACAGTGGACCTTTTTTCACCAAGCTGCTTGGTAATTTCCCCGTAGCCCTTTCCAGCCTTGTGGAGGTGTACAATTTTGTCTCTAGTGTCTTTGGACAGCTCTTTGGTCTTGGCCATGTTAGTAGTTGGATTCTTACTGATTGTATGGGGTGGACAGGTGTCTTTATGCAGCTAACGACCTCAAACAGGTGCATCTAATTTAGGATAATAAATGGAGTGGAGGTGGACATTTTAAAGGCAGACTAACAGGTCTTTGAGTCTTTGATCTTTGAATTCTAGCTGATAGACAGGTGTTCAAATACTTATTTGCAGCTGTATCATAAAAATAAATAGTTAAAAAATCATAAATTGTGATTTCTGAATTTCTTTTTATAGATTATGTCTCTCACAGTGGACATGCACCTACGATGACAATTTCAGACCCCTCCATGATTACTAAGTGGGGTGTTCAAATACTTATTTTCCTCACTGTATATATATCCTAGTGAAATAGTTTCTTGGTAGGGTAAGATTTGGTTTTGTCCATCGGGAATTGATTGGATGGTTGTGGTTTGCTATTGCTGTGATCTCATGTGAGTGACAGGTTGACCCGCCCTTGCTGCAAAAAACATGTCATCAGAGAAGAGAAGAGATGTCGTTGCAACGGGGAGGGGGGAGTCATTTTTTGATTAAAGATTACGAGAGCACATGAATTAAAAAATAATGATGTGCAAGGATAAATTATTCATAATAAATACTGCAAAAATGTAATTCATGGTGACTTTAAAGCATAGATGTAAATCAGGTTTCTATGAAATTTCAGACTTTTGAAATGTACTGGTATTAAAAGGAGCCACAGGTGTTACCCAGAACAAACGTGTTAATAGAGATCCCTGATACTGTAGCGCCGACCACAAAGCGGAGGGCTATGTAGACATAGATGTTGGGGGCAAATGCTACTCCCACCCCAAACAGAAACTGCAGGAACAAGGAAAGCAGTGTGACAAACCGCCGTCCATACCTGTGACGAGAAAACAAGTTAACACTACAGTTATGAAAGCACTCAAATTACTTATTTGGCACAGAAAAGTAGCCCTTCATTACTGATGGGTTTTTAAAACAAAATTAATAATTTGTATGTTTTGGAAAAACTCCAATCATAAAAAAAATAATCATGTGTTTTATATCATTCTTATGTTGATTGTACTCTACACATACTTGTCTGCCATTGGCCCAAACAATAGGGCTCCAATAAGAAGACCAGCCATGTAGATGGACTGAGATGCCTCATTATAAATCTTATTTTCACACACCAGGTCAAACTATGATAAGATAAACAAAAAAAGAAAACATGATAAAAGACAGTAAACAAATGATGCCAATGAAAATGATATGTATTTGTTACAGTTTATAATAACTTTCAATTTGCATTTTATGCTAACAAATTAAAACAAGCTGACCCAGCTAACAGGGAACGTGTTCAGAACCTTTAGCTAACATTCTGACAACGTTCTCAAGTTATGAACAAAAAATGTTCTTTCAGTAACAGAATGTTAATTCAAAGTTATCTGGTCTTCAATGTTCTTAAAACATTAGTACAAAAACAACATTTATACATTGTTCATAGAAGGTTTTTTTTCTCAAACGTATTGGCATGACCTTCTGATAAAACTTTTTAGATTGTTTAGAATTCAAACATTCAAATGTAACATTCCTATAATGTTTACAAAATTATAAAATAGAATGTTTCCTTAATGTTCACATAATCAAAAAAAAACTAAAAACATTTAAAACATTTAAAAAACGGGACATTTTGAACGTTTAAAGATCATTTCCATAACTTAATAAATAACATTTCCATAACTTAATATGAACATTAGCAAAACGTTCTTAGTAGCCCACATATTTACCTCATATTAGCCCATCTACAAAGTGTGTGTGTTTAGCCTATATATATATACATATATATATATATATATATATATATATATATATATATATATATATATATATATATATATATATATATATATATATATATATATATATATATATATATATATATATATATATATACACACATATATATACACATATATATATATATATATATATATATATATATATATATATATATATATATATATATATATATATATATATATATATATATATATACACAGGTGCTGGTCATATAATTAGAATATCATGAAAAAGTACATTTATTTCACTAATTCCATTGAAAAAGTGAAACTTGTAAATTATATTAATTTATTACACACAGACTGATATATTTCAAATGTTTATTTCTTTTAATTTTGATGATCATAACTGACAACTAAGGAAAATCCCAAATTCAGTATCTCAGAAAATTAGAATATTGTGAAAAGGTTCAATATTGAAGACACCTGGTGCCACACTCTAATCAGCATATTAACTCAAAACACCTGCAAAGGCCTTTAAATGGTCTCTCAGTCTAGTTCTGTAGGCTACACAATCATGGGGAAGACAGCTGACTTGACAGTTGTCCAAAAGACGACCATTGACAAGACATAAAAGGTCATTGCAAAAGATCGCTGACTGTTCACAGAGCTCTGTGTCCAAGCACATTAATAGAGAGACGAAGGGAAGGAAAAGATGTGGTAGAAAAAAGTGTACACGTAATAGGGATAACCACACCCTGGAGAGGATTGTGAAACAAAACTCATTCAAAAATGTGGGGGAGATTCACAAAGAGTGGACTGCAGCTGCAGTCAGTGCTTCAAGCCCCACTACGCACAGACGTATGCAAGACATGGGTTTCAGCTGTCGCATTCCTTGTGTCAAGCCACTCTTGAACAACAGACAGCGTCAGAAGCATCTCGCCTGGGCTAAAGACAAAAAGGACTGGACTGCTGCTGAATGGTCCAAAGTTATGTTCTCTGATGAAAGTAAATTATTTTGCATTTCCTTTGGAAATCAGGGTCCCAGGGTCTGGAGGAAGAGAGGAGAGGCACACAATCCACGTTGCTTGAAGTCCAGTGTAAAGTTTCCATAGTCAGTGATGGTTTGGGGTGCCATGTCATCTGCTGGTTTTGGTCCACTGTGTTTTCTGAGGTCGCAGCCGTATACCGGAAAGTTTTAGAGCACTTCATGCTTCCTGCTGCTGACCAACTTTATGGAGATGCAGATTTCCTTTTCCAACAGGACTTGGCACCTGCACACAGTGCCAAAGCAACCAATACCTGGTTTAAGGACCATGGTATCCCTGTTTTTAATTGGCCAGCAACCTCGCCTGACCTTAACCCCATAGAAAATCTATGGGGTATTGTGAAGAGGAAGATGCGATATGCCAGACCCAACAATGCAGAAGAGCTGAAGGCCACTATCAGAGCAACCTGGGCTCTCATAACACCTGAGCAGTGCCACAGACTGATCGACTCCATGCCACGCCGCATTGCTGCAGTAATTCAGGCTAAAGGAGCCCCAACTATTGAGTGCTGTACATGCTCATACTTTTCAGTTGGCCAAGATTTCTAAAAATCCTTTCTTTGTATTGGTCTTAAGTAATATTCTAATTTTCTGAGATACTGAATGTGGGATTTTCCTTAGCTGTCAGTTATAATCATCAAAATTAAAAGAAATAAACATTTGAAATATATCAGTCTGTGTGTAATGAATGAATATAATATACAAGTTTCACTTTTTGAATGGATTTAGTGAAATAAATCAACTTTTTGATAAAATTCGAATTATATGACCAGCACCGGTGTGTATATATATATATATATATATATATATATATATATATATATATATATATATATATATATATATATATATATATATATATATATATATATATATATATATATATATATATATATATATATGATATCTTTGTTCTGTGTCGGCCACCATAGCTTCTCTAATTCGAAAGGGAGGGTTGAGCAGTGGGCAATTCGCAACCTCGCTGTTAAATTGTATACACTGAACCTTTAAAGGAGTTCAACCTAAATTTTGTATTATTTATTAATTTATTCACCCTCATTTCATTCCAAATCTTTCCTGCTCTTTTACTTAAAATAAAAGTAATGTAGACACGGTCAAAACCAAAAAAAAAAAAAAAAAAAAAGAGCTTTATTTGAGGGAAAGCCCTAAATTAAAACATTTTTCATAAATGTTGTACACTTTGTGACATAAAAGTCATTTATTTATATACGCAGACGCAGTTTGATGCACACATGCAAACTTTCTGTTAGATTCGATTTAAGCACATAGGCTACGCGTTTTCAATGATTTGGTAACCAAAAGTTAAATTACGAGGTAGAAATTGCCTTCAACCATGGCAACGTGAAATCTATCCCTGTCATCGACAAATGCCATTAGGCTACTTATTTTATTTAAACTTACAAAAAAAAATCACAGGTTTAATCATCACAAATATATCAAAACTGTAACGCATTATATGCTTAAAAATGTAACCATACAAGTTAATAATATTTATGGCCTATATAGTCAGAGAATTAAGGCTTAAAAGTTAATTTTATAAAGCAAATTAAGAAAATTCTAATAATGCACCGTAAATAATTAAATAGCCTGTTAATATATGTCGTTTAGCTACAGTAGCCTACCTCAGTTATAAGAGTGCTGCTGCCTTCTGCCTTATAAACCCATCCATGGGTACATGATGTCGTTGTGTTTATTCCATAAGCTTCAATGTCATCAAGCTCAAGCTCAACAGGTGAGAACATCTTACAGCTCTCATATTGTCCTTTAGTGTCCAGGGGGATGGTGAGGTTCAGCCTCTTCTCCTCTGTCAGGTTGGGAGCCCGGTGTAAGATCCAGCTGCTGTTGCAGTTGTGTGGGAAGCTGATGGCGGTGAAGACCTGGCCGAACATGTGGAAGGCTGTGAAGATGTTCGGGAGGCATACCGCCACCAGCAAGCGCTTCTGAAACGCCCCGAACTCGCCGACAGACGACAGGATCTGCGCGAAGTCTATCATGATCACTGTGGGCGACCATCAGCGCCGGCTCGCGCTTAAAACACCAGAGAAATTAATTTTTAAACTTGTCACAGGTTCAGCATATCTG
The DNA here is from genome assembly GCF_949357685.1 of Gobio gobio. Lineage (NCBI taxonomy): Eukaryota > Metazoa > Chordata > Actinopteri > Cypriniformes > Gobionidae > Gobio > Gobio gobio. Next base: position 25,299,111 of record NC_137119.1, read on the forward strand.
CAAGCGCGCACTAATCTGTTACGATCAGAGATAAAGAACTGTTCACAGCGAGAAGGGAATTTAGAAGACTTTAAATAATCATAATAATAAAGTAGCCTATACCTAATACAGGCATAGCAGGTAAATAAGCTGATTCCAATTGTTAAAATGTACTGAGAGGAGTTCCTGCATTGTGTGTGTGTGTGTGTGTGTGTGCGTTTGAGTGTGGGGGACTTTGGATCATGAGGCAAATGCAGCTAAACACGAAGGCCTTTTTGCTAGGTAAGGCGGTCTTAATAGTGTGGTAATGTGTAAACTATGTGATATGCTTGTAGGGTCATGTCCAATATTTAGACAACAATACATGTGTAACAAAGTAACCACACTCTCAAGATAAAAAAATATGATGATTGTGACAAGACCAGGCTATGTGATAAAATAAGGCCAAAGAAAAATAAGGACGATCAATGACAAAACTTACTCAATATATTCAAAAACATTTTAAAAGGTAATATTTTTTTTCTTTCAAATATGAATTTCTAAGTCATGAATATCAAGACGTTTCATCACCTGAATAAAGTGTGCCTCTTAAATAAAATCACAGCCAGCAGTCTCCACTGCTTTATGTGTTTATTTTTAACTAAATCTTTTATATTCTTTAATGTTGTGATTTTTGTATGCGTATACAGCTCTGTGAGAAGCATGATATGCAAATACATTTACATACTGTATACCGTAAGCAATAAGGAGGCATTTATGCACCTTTTACGTGAATTCTTTATTGATTTTAAAGCATTTAAAAACATGCCTTAAAATTCAAAACAAGCAAAATAAAAATAAAAGTGAGAACATAAACTAAAGAAAATATTTTACTTTTAAGTTTTTTATTGCTTACAATAAACTGTCTCTGGCTTTTACTACAACACTGGTCTGCATTAAGAAGCCATGGAGATTTGTGCAGCTTTCTAAAATGCATATTACCAAGATTGGATATTATACCATATAATCATGTTGACCATATATCTGCTGCATAGCAACCTCGGTATTCAAAATTCCTTTTTTAAAGCTTATTTAATGCCTTTTCAAATGCAAGCAATTTTATTATTATTTTTCCTATTTTAAGTGGACAGCTTTGTTGTGATTGTAAAGAGGTGAAAAGAAAATACTTGTGCGGTTCTTTTACTTCCCTCCTTTTATCTTTTGAAACCTCCCAATAAAACGGGAAAATAAAGTAGGAAAAATTGTCTTAAATTATTTAATAATTAGTTGACTACTATATATATATATATATATATATATATATATATATATATATATATATATATATATATATATATATATATATATATATATATATATATATATATATATATATATATATATATATATACACACACACAAAGTTTGGGATCGGTAAGATTTTTAATGAATTTTATTGATAATAAAAAAAAGTAATATTGTGAAATATTAAACATTTTAAATAATTGTTTTCTATTTGAATATTTTACAATGTAATGTATTCCTGTGATCAAAGCTGAATTTTCAGCATCATTACTCCAGTCTTCAGTGTCACATGATCCTTTTCATAATATTTATAATATAATTATTATAATATGTTGATTTGATGCTCAAAAAACAGTTATTATTATCAACGTTGAAAGTTGTGTAGAATTTTTTTGGATTTTTTTATGAATAGAGAAAGATCAAAAAGAACAGCACTTATCTGAAACGGAATCTTTTATAACATTTTAAATGTCTTTCTTTATTGTCACTTTTGATCAATGTAATGCATCCTTGCTGAATAAAAGTATTGTTACAAACGCTTCCTATTTCAGATAAATGCTGTTCTTTTTAACCTTCTATTCATAAAATAAATTGATAATAAGAAATGTTTCTTGAGCAACAAATCAACATTTTAGAATGATTTCTGAAGGATCATGTGACACTGAAGACGGAGTGATGCTGAAAATTCAGCTTTGCCATCACGTGAATAAATGACATTTTAAAGTATATTCAAACAGTAAACTGTTATTTTAAATTCTAATAATATTTCACAATATTACTGTTTTTTATATTTTTAATCAAATAAATGCAGCCTTGGTAAGCAGAAGAGCCTTCTTTTTAAAACATAAAAAATCTAACAGATCCCTATATATATATATATATATATATATATATATATATATATATATATATATATATATATATATATATATATATATATATATATATATATATATATATATATATATATATATATATATATATATATATATATACACACACACAAATATAATATTAATATTATTAATATTAAAATTTCAAGGGCAAAGGAAAAAAATCTGGTGAAACACTGCTTTAAAATAATTAAGATACTTAAGATTATTCCAGGCTGTTCTTGCACACAGGTAGCAATATGTTTAATGAGATTTCTTGAGTGAAGTAAACAACCTCTCACATAAATTCTAAGGAGAACTTCAGAAGTTCAGGACAGACCTCCAGGAAACATCAGGCAAATATAGGCCACCTAAGATCCCGCTGTGATTATAGGCACCCTCATAGACAAATAAGACAAACCAACAAAACTCACAATGTGTCTTTTGTAACCGACACCACCTCCCATCACCTTATTTATGGAGAACACAAAGGCCATGAGTGAAGCATCCCATATAAAATCAAACCAATGGCAAATTACATTATTTACATGTTCAATCGAGATCAGAAATACATGAATACTTAAGAGTTCAATTCCAGAGCAGAAAAAGCCAAACACTGAAAATTTCATCAGGTACCACACGCATTTTTTTTTTTTTCAAACATCTAAATCGCTTACACAGATACTTATAAAAAAAAAAAAAAAAAGAGCAGAAGTGACAGATAGTCAAAATTTTAAAACCAAATTAATGTGAAATCTAAAAAAAGGGAGAGATATGGTTGATGCAAAAATGTGCAGAAACATTAAGGCAATAACTTTTAGAGCAGCGTGGGATAGCAACACTTGCAAATGTGCCCTGTTGAGACAGCAAACACACACACACACACACACGCACGCACGCACAGTCACACAAATAAAATAAACAAGGGAAAAGCAGCAAAATAAACCAGCTTTTAGGAGTGTTCGTCGAGGCTCAATGACACTGAATAGATCAGCCAATCTGTGTTGCATCTGAAATAAAGGATATTTGTGTTTGTATTGACACCAGCCAACCAGAGTACAATGAAGAAATAAGACTTTCTGTATAACTAACGGAAAAGTTGTTTTTGAGCTGGATTGAGCTAAACTGTTTATCAAGCCGGTTTAAATGAACCCAAGTAAATAAAGCAAGCGCTCTGGTAAAACATGCTAGCTGCTTTTCTTTAAAGGCGTAGAAAACACAAGTAAAAATGCTTTAGCTACTGCAAACCCATTCACTCATTTCCTCTATTAACACTTTGAGTTCCACTCTCCTCACATGCACTCAGTAGTTAAATCAGAGGCATTTTTATATTTCACTTTTTGGGCGTCAGTTCAGATTGTGCAAAAATAGAACAAACAAAAAAGAGGGGGGAAAAAAAGAGAAACATTAAAAGAGCATTAAGGTATATCTGGTTATGATAACTGTATCCTTATATGAATAAATCGTAAACTTTATTTGATTGGATTCCTACTAATTCTGATCAATCTCATGTTTGTGCAACTCTGCCGTTGGAAATCCTATGGGCTGCGCAATGGTACTTTCTCTTTGGCAACAGTGGTTTCTTGAGGGCAATTGAAGGAGGAAGAAAAAAAAATCAATGTGTCATTCTGTTGGTAGTGTTGGTTTGTTTTCACATTTGTAGGCAAGTCATGGTCCCGCACAGAGCCAAAGTTTAGCTAATGCTGAGCTGAGCAAATCCCAAGAGTTTGACATCATCGGGAATCTCAGAGCCTTCAACACCAGAGGCCTGAAAAACACCACGCATGACGTGTTACTGCAATGCACCTTTGAGGATTTAAGGCCTGTTCACACCAAACCAACTATAACGATAACTATATTACGACCACACCAGTGGACCATATCATTCTGGTTATTCTAAGCACGCGCTGCAGGTTTGTCGTCTGCCGCTTTAAAGCAGGATGGATTCTGATTGGCTGTCAAGGTTCTTATTATTCATCAGCTGGGAAAAATCATTCTGAAAGTGAGTCCAACAATATAGTTTCTCTGTGTCATTATAGTCGTGTGGACTCTGTATTGTTTATTTTGTAGAACGTTTTTTACAACTATGCGCCATATCATACATCCAGCACAATTCGGCGCAAGGTGCGACGCAAGTGTTTTTTGCTAGTTTCGTCTCGACGCAGTTATCCTTTGCACGTCCAGCGCCACATTGTTTAAATAGCAAATGTCCTCGCTCCCATCTGTTCGCCTATGGGCGTGCTGGTCTGAAAACGAGGTTCAGGTGCATTGTTGGTGTGTTGCTATTTTGAGGCAACTGAAAAGGACTGCGCCACATTTTTTGTTATTTAAAAACGTGTTAGCAACCGAGTATGTGAGCGGAGTGGAGTGGGAGTGGAGCGGCGTGATTTTGAATGGAATAAGGAGCGGATTTTTAAGTCGGAGCGAGAGTGCTCCACTACCACTCCATCACGAATACATTTCATGCCAACGGCCCATAATATAACAGCATTTTTAGCCAGAACTCACATGTTAAACACATTTAACTAGCTTGATACAGATCATTCGAATCAGAAAGAATGTAAAGGTTATGTTGACGGCGATGGCCATGAGCGGGATCTTATAGTTCAAGGAATTTTTTTGTACCTTCTATATACGGAATATGATCGGGACTCTCTCTAATGCATTCAAACAAACGTAATCTTAGGGTGCGTTCACACTTGTAGTTTGGTTTGTTTGGTCCGGACCAAAAAACTAAAACAAAACATATAGTCCTGGTCCGCTTAGCATTCACACTGGCATTTTTAACAGCGAACCTAAAGTTACCGAACCAAAGGCACGAACCATCATTTATGCGTGTACATATGGTTTTATTTTTACCAGCTGAGAACTCACAAAGAGCTCATAAAATGTTCAAAACATTCAAAACAGCACCAGGATTTCCTCCGGTGTATGCAGAAACGAAGATCTGCATATAATGATGAGGCACTTCACCTCCTCGTTGCTCCACGTTTGCCCTCTACTCATTTTGGATACTCCGATCTTTCCGCGCCGTCAAATCAGCTGACTTCTAGCGTCGCATCTTGTGACATCACGTCCTGTTTTTGGTTCGTTTACATGCCTTTGGTCCGTGTTGCGTTCATATATCAATCGAACCGCACCAGAGTTCATTTGGAAGCGGACTGAGACCCATCTTTTTAGCGGTCTCGGTCCGCTTGTTTGGTGCGCACCAGGATTCGGATGGCAGCGTTCACATATGTTCAAATGAACCGCACTAACCGAGCAATCGCACCAGGGTTCGTTTTAATCGAACCAAACATGACAAGTGTGAACGCACCCTTACAGTGCTTATCTGCTTACAGTTATCTGTATCTGATTTTGAATGAGCAGAAATCTGTAATGTAATGACCCGTAGATAAAATAACTGATGAAAACGTACTACTTTCTTCTTTCCAAACTAAATTTGCACTGCAATAAACACAAACTATGTTGAAACTATACTTTACTTGAAAATACTTTAGCCGCAAATTTCCTCTGTGCGAAGACGGAGCGGTGTTTCTGATATCAGTGAGCGAGGAGTGGGAAATGGTGATCCTGAGCTGGAGCGGAGTGATTACTGAATGCTTAGAGCGTGGAGGGGAAATTGCTGCCGCTCCACTCCGCTCACATAGTAATATGCACCTATAGGCGAGTACACAACACACGTACACTCTGCTTATTACACACACAAGGACGCGCAGAAGCACACAAACATTTTAAATATGAAAAATTAGAGAATCGTTCAGTCTTTCCGATCGTAAAGATCCCGTCATTAAACTAGGATACGCCCTAAGTGCACTGGCGCCGTACGCTTTAGACCATGCGCTCAGACCGTTAAAATAGGGCCCTATATCTTTATCGTTATTGTCCTTGATGTGAACGGGCCTTTACACACAGTGTGTTTAACTAAACAGTCACTCACCAGTTTAAATGTGACATTTTTATTGGAATGAGGCTCTTCAACTATCTTCTGCAAATTAGCAGCCACTGAAATGACACAAAACAGAAGTTTAGGACTAAAACCATGAAATTATTTGAAATTGCAATTTATTTTCATCACATATTGCACTGCACGGTAACATCAACATTTTACAGTTTTATTTTTATTGGAAGATGCTGATTCTGGAGTAATCACAGAAAATATATATATATTTTAAAGTATATTAAAATAGAAAACCATTATTTTAAATTGTGATAATATTCCACAATATTAATGTTTTTTTTTCTGTATTTTTGATCAAATAAATGCAGCCTTGATGAGCATAAGATACTTCTTAAAAAAAAATAGTAATGTTTCCAAACATATATTATTATATTATTATAATTTGAAATGTATATATTTTTAAATGTTATTTATTCCTGTGATTGTATAATATGCTGATTTGGTGCTCAAGAAATATTTCTTATTACTATCATTAATGTTGACAACTTAATATTTTTGTGGAAAAAGATTTCAGGATTCTTTGATGAATTGAAGGTTTAAAAGAACAGTGCTAGTTCGAAATAGAAATTTTTTGTACCATTAGAAATGTCTTCACTTTTGATCAATTTAATGCATTCTTGATCAATAAAAGTATTAATTCCTTAAAAATATATATTAAAAAAAATCCTTACCTATAACTAAATCTCGCCCGTCTACCAAGCCAGCCGATACCAGCTCCTGAGAAACCCCATCTGCTGTGTCTACAGAACAGAGAAATATATGTGAGAAAATGTCACTCAGACCAACAAACTTTGAGTCTGGCAAATGACAACCTCTTGGATATTTGAACTGACACGGTTGTAGATCTTCCAGAATGAGGCTGACAACTTAATAGCTGATCAGCTGCACAAATCATGCTAACAAACTGTAGTCAGTACAGACAGTACAGGCCAGCCCTATGTGCATGTCACTAAATGTTTTATTTTGGGAAAATTCGCAACATGGCACTGACAAAACACAGATGCAGCAGGCTCTTTGACATCTGATGGGGTAGAAAAAGTTTGCTCTGCTCTGCTGGAGGGCAAAACACTGAGATAAACAGGAACTGATTCTAAAAGGGTGTTAAAATGATTTTTAAAGGGAAAAAAAACATTGGACAAACTGCCCAAGTGTGTCCTAAATCATATTGATTGAGATGTTCACCTGTCAACCATAATAATCTGAGTTTTTTTCAAAAGAGTTGTGAAAAAAAAAAGACAGTTTGGGAATACATCTACATTAAAGGGGTACTCCATCTAAAAAATACAAAGTTTTGTGTGGTTGTCAACATTAGATGGATTATTTTTCTAAAAATCTTCATTTATGGTTATCTGAAGAAAGAACGGCATATACTGTACATCTGGGACAGCACTGGGGTGAGGAAAATATGTGAGAATTTTAGGATGGAATATCCCTTTAAGAGTGTATTGCTTGATTTATTGTTGCTAGACTATTAGCCACGTGTCTTTATGCTCTTACCTCTGCCAGGCATGAACTCAAATCGTATGTCATTCAGTTCCTTTTTCAAGTTTCTGTAGGACAGGAGGAGAAATATAATAATCTACTGCTCCTGTCTACACTTTTAATAATAAAGCTGCTTTATTGGCATTTATGGTTCCATGAAGAACTTTTTTAACCTTAAAGGAGTAGTTCACTTTAAAATGAAAATTACCCCATTATTTACTCACCCTAAAGCCATCCTAGGTGTATATGACTTTCTTCTTTCTGATGAACACAATCAGAGTTACATTAAAAAAATATCCTGACGCTTCCAAGCTTTATAATGGCAGTGATGGGGTCCATTGAGTTTGAAGCTCAAAAAAGCCCCTCCATCATCCATCATAAACCTACTCCACACGGGGGGTTAATAAAGGCCTTCTGAAGCGATGGGGTTTTGTAAGAAAGATATCCATATTTAAAACTTTTCCGGAGCCGTGTGGAGTATGTTTATGATGGATGGAGGCATCTTTGAGCTTCAAACTCACTATAATGGGACGCCTTCACGTCACTGCCATTATAAAGCTTGGAAGCGTTAGGATATTTATATTTATTAAGAAAGTCATATACACCTAGGATGGCTTGAGGGTGAGTAAATCATGGGGTAATTTTCATTTTAAAGTGAACTACTCCTTTAATAAAACCTTTCCATTGGTCTAAAGGTTCTTTATATTGAAAAAAAAAATATTTACACTGAGAAAAAAAAATCTTTAAATACTGTCGACTGAAAGGTTCTTTAGGGAACCAAAAATGGTTCCCCCGTTTGGAACTTTTATTTACAGGAGTGTACACTGGATCAAAATTAATATCAGCAAACAACTTACCTTAACCTTAATACTAAACTGATGGGAGACTGCGAGGCGTCACTTCCAGAAACTGGGGCCTAGAGATAGAGGAAGAGATGGTGAAGAGAAGCATAAGTCTCTCTCACTATAAGATGTCTTCGTTTAAAAACTACGGTGGCCTAATAACTGAATTTTGAAATGCCTGATACAACAGCTACCTGTGCAGGCTGTGATGGGGTTGTAGTGTGTTGAGTGTTGGCCGGGCCCTGGCCAGCAGCTTGAGGTATTTCAGGCTGGAGGTGACTGCTGAAAGGCTGGAATATCTGCAAATACATGGATAGACCCACACAAGCATGTAGTAATTATGTAATATATATATATTGAAAAAATTGAAACTCATTATACTCATTAAATATATTAGATTAAAATAATACCAACATTAAATTAAATATCTGGAATGGAATACTAGATTGAATACTAGTGTATACTGTGCAGTGTCAGTGATCTACTGATGACTCGCAAATTAACCCCCTCGAGTTGGCCGTCGCGCCGGCGCGATAAACTCGCTTTTTTTCTTATCAGTGCCAAAGAGACTCAAATAACTGTCGATTTTTTGCGATCTGCAGCATCTCTCTCAATGACGTTCATTCAGATAGTCTTCAGAAAATGAACTGTAACTTAGCGAAAACTTATCACACAAACATGAGACGTATGTCTAAAGAAACGTTGAAATGTCAGGTTTTAAATAATGTAAATCTGTTTATTCTCTGTTTGAGAAGAGAGAGATGTCAGTTGTTTGCGAGCCTCTTCATTATCCGCTAATGCGGCCACGCCCATGGAGCACGCGCTTTTTTAAGATTCAAATACTGATGCCCACATCAACTCAAATTAACACATCAAGTGTAGTGCTATACTTTAGCTACATCATTTTTGATGAAGCGTTGAGGAATAATCCTGGAATAATTTACCTCAGAAGAAAAGCTGTATATGTCTAAGAGTAACTGCCAGCCGATTGTGAGGTAAGTTTATTCTGTTAGTTTCTGTGAATATTAAACCGCAAAGAGCACAGACGCAGCCGAAAAAATAATTAGCACGCAGCGCTAATTTATCACTGCGTGTCTTTAGTAAATCCTGCCCGTAGTTTTTTAACGCCAAAAGAGGATTTGCGCTGCCGCAAACAGTTAGTAAATCTGGCCCCATGTGAAACAGTAGGTATTATTACACAATAAATGTGTAATTAAAAAATATTGGGTTACACTTTATTTTAAGGTGTCATTGTTACGGTGTAATTATATATTTATGGGCGGAGTAATTTTAATTAACTACATGTACTTACTATAGGGTTAGGGTGGGATTAGGGTTCGGTTTAGGGTTAGTTGCATGTAATTATGCATTATTTACTGTTATTACTATGGTAAATACATGTAACACATGTAACAATGACACTGTAAAATAAAGTGTACCCAAATATTGTATACACTGCACGTGAGTGGCATCTAGTTGTAGTTTGGGGTAAAAAATATTTTGCACTTTTAATTAAGAATAGTTGTAATTCAAATCCTTAATACTATAATACAAACACAAAAAAATCTATTCAGATGTTTAATTACTTTTTACTCAAGTGCATTGTAGGATACAGTAGTTGCAGAGTGCCATACCTATTTTGCCAAATGATACAGATCATTTAAATATATCATGCATACAAAAATAATGCATTATGTGAGAATTACAAACAGCAGGAATCATAAGAATGGTGCATTAGTATGGTAGTTATAGTCTACATACCTCTGCATTCTGGAGTCCTTCTTTTACTCTTGGAGACTGTGTGAGAGAGATAGAACAGGCAAAAGTCAAAGGTCAAAGTCTCTTGTAATAATATTTAATTGTTTGGGTTACAGCGGGTCAGCGTTGGATTTAAACACACTGTAGTAAGGAATGAAGCAGAGAGTTAAGGCCCTTCATAAGTATTTCATTTTAAGTACACATTTCATAGCTTTCATATTACCTTCAAGAATTCAAGGACTATTGGGATTGTTTTGAGATATGCAACCAAATTACAGGTTATTTCCACAATATCTGCTCCGAACATATTCTATTCAACAGTATACACTACATCAAACTATTCCCAAACTCTTAACCAAAAAACCAACAAAGAAACACTGAAACACTTCCACCTAAACCGAGTTGTGTTCAGACTACACTACCGTTTCAATGTTTAGGTCAGTTTTTATTTAGTATTTATTTATTCATTTATTTTAAATAATGAATACATTTATTCAGCAATGATGCATTAAATTAATCAGACATTTATAAGGTTACAAAAGATTTCTCAAGGATCATGAGATCCTGAAAATTCTGGCTTTACCAAAAATCTTGCTGCCTTAGTGATCATAAGAGACTTTGATAGAGATCGTACAAACCCCAAACTTTTGAACGGTAATGTACATAAATGACATGATATGACATGATATGACATGACATCTAAGGCCATATAACAAGTGACCAAAAAAGATAATTTAGTGACCAGAAGTGGCCATATTGCATGTTAGTGCCTCAAACAGCAGAAATCTCATTACAAGGCTGTTAAACAGAATTTGGTTGGTTAACAGAGGTAATTGATTTGGTCAGTATTTAAAGTTAAAACACAATACAAATGGCGACCAGGAAGCACACGTCATCACTATTAAGTCAGTCTCTCTGTTTTTTCAAGCAAGAATTGGTTACAAAGTTTTTGCTTCACCTTAGTTTAGTCATTGAAATTAGAGTGAGTGGTCAAGCTTAAAGGGTTAGTTCACCCAAAAATGAAAATTATGTCATTAATTCCTCACCTATGTCATTAATTCCTCACCCTACCTCTCATGTCGTTCCAACCCGTAAGACATTCGTTCATCTTCGGAACACAAATGAAGATATTTTTGATGAAATCCGAGAGCTTTCTGACCCCTTCATAGACAGAAATTTAATTAACACTTTCAAGGTCCAGAAAGGTAGTAAAGACACATCGTCCATGTGACTCCAGTGGTTCAACCTTAATTTTATGAAGTGATGATTATACTTTTTGCACGCAAAAAACAAACAAAAATAACGTCTTTTTTCAAAAGTTTCTTCTAGCATGTGTCAGACTCTTACGCTGCTGACGTAGTGTGAACAGTGCACCGCTTCCAGAACACCAGCTTACCATTGGCCGACGCCAGGGCCGTTTCTAGCCATTTTGACGCTGTAGGTGAAATCCTTATTGGCGCACCCAGTCAAATTTTGAAAAGCAACCATGGTATTTTACTGGTATTAATTAACAAATACATACATACCAAATTATGTTTGTACATATTTGTTAGTGCTGGGAATCCATTACATTTTTTTTTACTAATTAATCTTGATTCTGTAATGAATCATGATTAATAGCAAGTTTTTAATATTTTGATATTGTATTAATTTCAGTTACTCTCCAAATGAATGTAGAAACAGTTTAAAGACAGCATATTTTAAATATGTGTTGTAATGGCATCTTTTTATGAATGAAGGCCAGTATCACTGATACTAATGTCTCTATGAAACATTAATGACATTACATTACAGTATAACTGAAAGTTACCAATTTCAACATTTATTGGGCTTTGAAAACAACAACTTTTAATTTAAGTGAACTTAAAACAATCTTTACATAAACCCATTATAATAAATGTTATATTTACCCATGGCCTGTTAGACATATAAAGAAATGTAATAGTTATCAAACACCTTTCTTAACTGCATGCATAATACATTAAATATAGATTAATCATCATTAAAGCTACAATTTTCTCTGTTCCCATTGTTCTTTGATGAACATTAATGCCAGACATCATTATTGACTGCTGTGACTTTAAGATCGGCCGCTGCCGAACATGATGCGGATCTGACGCGCATCTCATTTTCTCACGTTCATTTAAGACGTTATTTAACTAATTTAAGACTCCTATTATGAGACTATAGCCCTATTCGGACGGGATTAGTTTAACATGGGGAGGTGGGGGTAAAGTAATTTTACCTCAGGACGTCTGTAATATTAATGGCCAATTCGCACGGGAAAAGACATCTCAGTAAAACTAGCAGAAGTGGGAGGGGTAACTCGCTTTACGCACCACCGTAACCAACTTGTCGTCATGTGCGTTGCTTCCTGTTTTCACGTGAGCAAACACACAATATATGTGTGTGTGTGTGTGTGTGTGTATAATGTATATATGTATATGTATGTATATATATATATATAAACATAAACATTTAGGTCCAGTCTAACGATTCTGTTTGGATTGTGTTGGTAATAGACACTTACCTAGAGCTAAAAGAAGTTTTGTGCCTCTAAAAAGTGCTTTCGATCTTATTTTTGCTTTAAATTGTATGCGGAAAATACTGGAGGTTTGCCACAGAGTTGTCCCACCCAGTGACGCCGCTACCACCACGCGCATCACGCGCTGCGCGTAGGGCACCAAGTGCTCCGGGTCACAGAGAACCTCTGGTAATAATTACTTTACCCCCACCTCACCATGTTAAACTAATCCCGTCCGAATAGGGCTTATTAGACTCCTAAAACTCGACAAAACTGGTATTTTGGCAACATTCTCTGTGTTGTTGTTATTGTTTGTTCAAGAGCGAAAGAGAACTTGATGTGTGCACGAGACTGGCGCAAATCTTTCTGTGCTTCGAGTGTGTGTGTGTGTGTGTGTGTGTGTGTGTGTGAGCTCCCTATCTTCCTAGGTGGTGAATCAGTATATCGTGTAACAAACATGAATGTGGCCGACTCCCTGATCAGTGCCCTAACTACTGAACTAGGGATCTGATTGAGACGCACCCACACAGACAGGACATTGACATACAGCGTGTTCTCTTTTGTCTTGTCGCATTTAAATGGTTTAAAAGCATTACATGAATAAGAGCATGATCATATAATGTTACGCTAGGCAAAAATGGATATAAAAACGAACGCTGCGCTAATTGCGTAAAATATTTTTAATGCGTTAAACTGAAAAAATGTACGTGTTAATTTGCCCAGCACTAATATTTGTTAATAAGGATTAAAATTAACACCAGTAATACCATTGTGTAGCCAGATGCCTGAATAGCCCTAGGCCTATATAATATATATTCTTATCGCTTCATAAAATGAAGGTTGAACCACTGCAGTCACATGGACTATTTTGACAATGTTTTTACTACCTTTCTGGACCTTGAAAGTGTTAATTAATTTGCTGTCTATGGAGGGGTCAGAAAGCTCTCAGATTTCATCATAAATATTTGCATTCCGAAGATGAACGAATGTCTTACGGGTTTGGAACGACATGAGTGTAAGTAATAAATGACAGAATTATCATGTTTGGGTGAACTAACCCTTTAAGTAGCTGTGTAAGTAGATATTTCCGTAGGTGATCTCAAAAGGCTCATAAGCTATGATCAGGGGACACGGAACAAAAGTTATCACATTAAGTGATCTATATGCTTTTATACTGTACATGATTACTTCTTGCATAGATATGCAGTGCAACAGATTATCACAGACAGGTAAAGGTGCAACGGTCACCCTTAACCAAACTGAACTCTAAAATCTTTATTGTTTTAGTCTTTGAAGCTGATAAGAATATTAGCAGATATATTATGCTCTGTGAACAAATTCACTTCCTCTTTATCTAGCACTTCCAATTCCTACACTCCGCAACGCTGTGTCTAACTGAGTGTGCTTCCTTGTTAAGGTGAGCCATCTGTATCAGTGGGAAAACTGAACAACCCTGGGTGGGGGCAGCTCAAGAGGCTGAGAGAAACGGACTTGTCGCCTTGTCGACTTCGACTGCTGCTCCTTTAGCGGCAAACAAAAAACACAGAGCCCAGGGATGAGAGGTGCCACAACAGGCAAACAAACACACACACAAACGAGTGAAAAAAGAGTGCAAACATCCAGTGCTGAACCAGTGCTAAAACTGAGTGTGCGCGACGCGTGTGTGAGTGTGTTACCCGTAAGGCAGCAACAGCAGCTTTACCCTCCTCGCTCTCCTCATCCAGTTCATCATCGCTCCATTCCCACTCTCCATCTTCTGTTTTATGGAGTCTCCCACTGGAGCCAGGAACTCGCCGCACCTACACACACAAATATACATATACATAAACATGCACATACATTATGTTTATACAGACATATGTATGTAAGAGTAAAATATGTGTTTAAAAAAAGATTTTAAAGTGAAAACAAATGCAGTTCATATTTAAAATATAATTAATAATTACATTTATATTTTTATTATATTTTTAATCTCTTTATTTGTCTTGGAAAACAAAAAGATTTGATCAAAATTAATACATTTAATTAGCTTAAATTTTAAGTATCTTTTTTCGTGGAACTAATTGTGCTGTACATATATATAGAAATTGGCTAAATCATTCTAATACATAAATATGAGCAGTATATCATAATAATATATCGGTCATAAAACATTGAAAAAATGAAAACATTATAAAACAAAAAATATATAATTACTCATAAAACATAACATTTTCCTCACCCTTCTCGCTCGCTCTGTAATTGTAGGTGCTCTATGTAATAATTTCTCCTGCAGGAATTCATTATTCTGTCAAACAAAACGGAACAGCATGATAAATATTTTTTTAAATTCTGCAAATAACCACCAATTAACGTTGAATTACAAAATGGCCTGATCAAATTAAACTCCAGCCCCCTACTGGGCACATCTGAGCACTCAATGCTGGGAGGAGGGAGGACTGGCTTGATTCGAATAGTAGAAGGGAACTCTGTTTGGCAGAGAGTTTATCAGCCAGTCCCTGCTTTTGTTTGACACCGACATGACGACCCAGTAATGAGAGGAATGCTGGACTGAACTCAATAATGATTCATTTACATGGGGGAACACATACACACTCACTTATTTGGCGATCTCTTTGGCACATAGTTTTCTGTTGTATTTATATACAGCTAGTTATAAATGCTATAACCTAACCCAAACTGAAAACGTTCTGCATTTTACGATTAAAATAAAAACTGTATTTACTTTATTTTTATGCCGTTTTTTACAAATGAGGATGTCTTCAAAAGGACGTTTTTGTCAGGTCTTTAAAGTTGCTATTTGTTTCATGCATGGATATATGGATGGATGTGGATCATAACACACTTGTACTGAACCACATCAAGGATATGAAAAGATAAAAAAAGTATAGTTTAATATGGTGTGAAAGCTATCATATGTTTTCAAAAGCCATATGAAATAATTGATGGTGCCTTTTTGTTGTTTGGAGCTGTGGTAACAATGAAATGATGATGTATGAAAAACATCCTCTTTTGTGTTCAATGAAAGAAAGTATGCTCTGACTACTATCCCTTTAAGGCTAGCATTAAAATAAAAACATGAAACAATAATAAAATAAACCTAAAACAATGTCCTGAAAGTAAGATTCTTACCTTGGCTTTCTGGAAGAATTTATGTTTTAAGAGTTCTGATGATGTTGGCCTGAAAAGCAAACACTATTGAAATTTTTTTTTTTTGTTGTAACTTAAAGTGTTATCAGGGAATATCAGCATTTTCCTAATTAAAACGTTTACACATAAATGAATTGTACTTTTAAAAAGCGTTTACAATCATATCATATCAGCCAAATCAAATCTGTTTTATTTTACATTGAGCAGGTAGTGGTGGCTGCCATGTCAGGATATCATGACCAGCTGAATATTACTGAACATATAAACATACAGTTCAAAAGTTTGGGGTCAATAAGATTTTTTTTAAGAAATTAACTTTTCAGAAAGGATGCAATAAATTGTTCAAAAGTGACAAAAGAGACATTTATAGTGATTTATAAAGATTTCTATTACAAACAAATGATGTTCTTTTAAACTTTCTATTCATCAAAGAATCCTGCAAAAAATGATCAAAGTTTCTACAAAAATATGAAGCAGCACAACTGTTTGAAAAAGAAGCACCAAATCAGCATATTAGAATGATTTCTGAAGGATCATGTGACACTGAAGACTAGAGTAAAAGCCCCTGAAAATTCAGCTTCTCAGGAATAAATTACATTTTAAAATAAATACAGTATATAGATTATATTTACAATATTACTGTTTTACTGTATTTCTGAGCAAATAAATGCAGAATTTTCTTATGCAGAGCATAAGAAAAACAAAAATCTTACTGAGCCCAAACTTTTGTATTTTTATCACACGACCCCACAAGGACATTGCGGCTCTGCTCAGCACCTTTTCTCTGGCTCCTTCTGCAAACACAACGAGATCATCTTCCTCAAGGACTTCCCGTATTTCTTCACCATCTCTTTGTCTGTGATTCCAGTCTCAAGGCCAGGCGGATCATTCTGCAGGGTCAACATCAACACCTGCAAACACACACAGAGCTCTCTGAAGCAGCCAACATGCTATAAAACAACATGTTTCTCATTAGAGTGACGCATGACTTCTTAATCGAGCCGTAAGAGTCATTAGAGCTTAAATGGGACTGTTCTATCCTCACCTTCATAGGAGGGTATTTGTGGTAAGGAGCGGAGCCTGTGGCCAGCTCGATGGCTGTGATCCCAAAACTCCAGATGTCTGCTTTGAAGTCGTAACCTTTCACCTGCACACAAGTAGTCAGAGATTTGTTTAACACGAGAGATGCATCCATATGCCAGCAGTTACTGGCAATTTTACACCACATTGAAGTCTTTAGACTTCAAGAAAAAATAAGAGCTTTAATTGTCCATGTGATTCAGTCCATATACAGTGAGGTCCAACAGTCTACTTTCTACTTTATTCTAATTGAATACAAATAATCCTCCATGTGATCTCGGCCCACTGCATCTTCTCCACTGGAATCTTCATGTCATTCGTTTTATGACGTTAAATACGCAGTGTGTGAGTAAAGGAGAAAGTGGTTGTAGGGTGGAAATGCTTACCTGCTCCATCACCTCTGGAGCCATCCAACATGGCGTTCCCACAAACGTCTTCCGCACTTTATTTCGAGTGATGTCACCACCAGTTGCTAAGAAGGCACTTACTCCAAAATCTAAAGAAATAAAAATAAACAACAACAAAATGATTCATCAAAATGTAAAATGAATAATGAATAAATGTATTATCCAATAAGTAAGTGCTTTTGTCTAATAAGCAAGTGAGTACTCTTACTGTCTTTGTATACAACTAAAGTAAAATTCAGTGTGGAAACTTACAGAAAGCAATAAAAGGGCACAAACATTGCACTTAAAAATAAATAGTGCAGTAAAATGAAAATGTTCGAAATAAAGTTTTTTTTTTAAAAAAAAAGTAAAAAGTATTCAGATGTATACACTATCATTCAAAAGTTAGAGTTAAGTATGTTTTTTATTTTGAAAGAATATGCTAAATAATATTTTTATTTACTAAGGGTGCATTAAAATGATTTAAAAGTGAAAGTAAAGACATTTATGTTTGTAATATTATACATTTCTTTACGGCCACCTTTGATCAATTTAATGCAAGATTTTTATGTCAAATAAATTCAAAGAATTCTTTAAAAATGCATCATGGTTTCCACAAAGCAGGTAAACTTATTATTTCAACATTGATAATAATAAGAATTGAGCAGCAAATCAGCATATTAGAATGATTTCTGAAGGATCATGTGACACTGAAGACTGGAGTAATGATGCTGAAGATTCAGCTTTACCATCACAGGGATAAATCACGTTTTAAAATATAGTTACACAAGATATATTTCACAATATTGTTTTTTTTAATTATCTGGACTATAATGGGCAAATTCTCTGGCAAGCAGTAGTGAATTGTGACACTACAGTTAAACAGAAAGTTGTTACCTGCGATTTGCACTGACCCGTCCTCCCCCAGCAGGATGTTTCCAGCTTTAAGATCCCTGCACACAAACATAGTGTCGGACGTTAGACACACAAAGAGCTGTGCAGTATAAGAATAAAGACCTACTAAAGGGGGATTCAACCATGTGTGCATGATGTTTCTGTGACTGGCTGGTACTAAAGCTACAGAGAGCAGCATCCAGAAATCTGTGGTCATGGTGACAAACTCCTGTTTATTTAGACACAAACAAGATCAACACTATATCTGTCCCTCTGCCCTGTGTTTAACACTCAGCTGAAAGCCAGCAAACATCTGCTCTCCTCCATAACTGATGACCAAGTCATGTGTGTGTGTGTTTGTGTAACACAGAGTTTGAGTTTTGTACTTCAATCCACAGAGAATCTGCACTTTTTGCTGTTTTCTATCTCACTAGCAAAGCGGAGAATTGAAAGAACAGCCAAAGGAGACTGATGAATGGATAATTAATATTTTATGATACTGTGGACATTCAATTTCTGTGGCCTTGTATAGAAAGTCGTTTCAGTGTGCTGAAATTAAAAGTTTTTTAATTGTGGGAAAAAAATATATTCAAAATTCACCAGCCAAATGTTGTCATAAATTATGCAAGTTACTCTATATAAAAGCAAAATTACTCTCGCAATCATGGACATTCATTGGATATTCAGAACTCTTGTGTGATATTATATTTAAGACTTAAGATGCCAGTGAAACCCATAAGAATATATCTAACATGATTAAATTCAGCTCACATGAACAGGTCATTAATTTTGATGTATTACTTGCATTATTTATTACATTAATTATTAATTACAATTAGTGCTGTCAAATCGATTAAACGCATCTAACATAAAAGTTTGAAAATATACTGTATAATATCTATACACACACACACACACACGCACACGCACACACACACACTTGTACATACTTACATGCATAGACAGACAGACAGACACACACACACACACACACACACACACGCATACACACATACACACACATCCTGTATGATGAGCCTGTTTTCTTATAATTTATAATTTCTTGCATTATATTTTACTGTCCAGTTGGGGGCAGCAGAGATATGATTTAAACTGAAGGTGACGGCATAAAGTAAATTAACTTTTGAACATAATAAGAAGACTTTGTTTCTTTTATCATAACAGTCACATTCTCTTGCCATGACGATATCCAATTATGCGCTTCAGGGGTGCAAAACCATAATTGCAACCTTTCTGCAGTATGAGCCTACACACACACACACACGTGCGCGCGAGCCAACATATTCAGAGGGGCCCCAGTTGTTCACTCCTGCTGGGCAAATCAAAACATACTAACACATGTCCACTCCAAACTCATGCACACTTGGAGGTGTTCTTGAAGTGTAAAAGATGTTTGGAGACTATTAGAGTGGTAACACTCCTGCTGTCTGTGAGCACAGCTGATAATCGCTTGCATATTTCTCAGACAGGGCACTGAGAAGAGAGAACATGTCTGATTTGGAAAACGAGATATTGAAGAACAAGATGCGGTGTACAGGATATGCGTGTGTAAGGTACAGAATACTGTATTTACACATGTGCATATGGTTTTCTTCAATTACAGGCACATTTATGCACCAGGGGCTGAAGCTTGTGATACAAAAGGTTAAAAAAAACTGCTATTATTATTAATATTTTCACTTTTAAATTTAAGTTTAAAATATTATATATTTTTTACAATTATATACAATATAGCTCTAACTTTTTAAATGCCTTATACTATACAGTATATTCTGTATGTAAAAGTAGGATGATCTAATGTTGTATATCAATTATTATAACTAAAATAAAACAAATTCTTAAATTTCAAGTTCCAGTACTAGTCTATTCTAGACACTGTTTAAAACTTTGTATTGCTAGCACTTTGTGTTATTGACTCAAGATGAATCCCTTTGGATACAAGCATCTGCTAAGTGTATACGTGTAAAATATTAATTTTATTATAACTACCACCACTAAAGCAAACAAGTCTGCCACTTTATTCTAAAATTGTTTAAAAATCTTGTTTAAATCTGGATCAACTATGAAAATAGATATTTTTAACATAAAAAATTGCTTATTCATTTAAAAATGAAAACAATCAAAAGCGCCTGTTCACATTTTATCTTAAAACTTGAAAGCTTGAAGGACAAGGAAGCCTTGGAAGATTATTAGGTGAATGATAATCATGCTACAGGCGTCAGAGTTCAGACATTCAAAAACTTCCCAGAATGCAACTGCATCACCATATAAAACCCAGATGGTACTAGGCAATCCAAAGAATGTCCGAACAAAAGCGGAATGGTTTCCTGAGATCTAAGAGATACAGATCTCTTACGGCCTGAGCAATGATGTCACCCCTCTGTGGGAGGAGCCATGACAACGTGTTCTGGTTTCTCCAGCTGACAATTATAACAAAGAGAGCCTCAGTGTGAGGACAGACCCAAAGAGTCCATTTGAGTCCAATCACACCAGAGCAGAGGGAAGCTCAAAAGCTTCACATCGACAAACAGATTGTTCTTAAACTGTGGCGAGGGTGAAAGACTGTACGAGAAGCAATGAGTGTGAGAGTAGACGGTTGATTTTTACAACCATCTGCTGGACTTCACAGGGCAGTGAGGATGATGAAGAATTTTGCTTCTTCACTCCATTTTGACAGCTGACTTCAAGCCAGCCTTAAGCCACAGTGTCTAATTGCATCCTCCCAGGATGTGGAGGGTCCCGTGTGTCTCCCTCCTTGCGGCACACGGGCATGCAAACACTGATGTGGTCTCAAACCCTCTTCACCTTTCACTCATATGATTCAGATTACAGCCTGACACATGCTTGAAGTTATGTGGCTTTTTTGTTTATTAGATATATATGACAATACACTCCTAGAAGGTAGATAAAATGCACTTTTCACTGATATACACTATCACAGTTTTGTTTATTTTTTGCGGCAATCATTTAATGATAATGTAATTATAATTTTGAATGGATGGGTGTGTATGTATATGTATATGTATGAATGTATATTAGTGCTGTCAAATCGATTAATCGTGATTAATCGCGATTAATCGCATCCAAAATAAAAGTTTGTGTACATAATAAGTGTATGTACTGTGTATAATTATTATGTATATATAAACACACACTTATTCATGTATATATTTAAGAAATATTTGCAAGTATATACTGTATATATATTTATTTAATTTATTTAATATATATAAATATAACAAATTATATATATATATATATATATATATATATATATATATATATATATATATATATATATATATATATATATATATATATATATATATATATATTTATATATATTCTAACTTTACATCGACTATATTGCCAAAAGTATTGGGACACCCCTCCAAATCATTGAATTCAGGTGTTCCAATCCCTTCCATGGCCTCAGGTGTATAAAATCAAGGCATGCAGACGCTTCTACAAACATTTGTGAAAGAATGGGTCGCTCTCAGGAGCTCAGTGAATTCAAGCATGGTACCGTGATAGATTGCCATCTGTGCAATTTCCTTACTACTAAATATTCCACGGTCAACTGTTAGTGGTATTAAAAGTGGAAGCATTTGGGAACAACAGCAACTCAGCCACGAAGTTATAGGCCACGTAAAATCACACAGAGGGGTCAGCGCATGCTGAGGCGCACATTGCACAGAAGTTGCCAACTTTCTGCAGAGTCAATAGCTACAGACCTCCAAACTTTGTGTGGCCTTCAGATTAGCTCAAGAACAGTGAGTAGAGAGCTTCATTGAATGGGTTTCCATGGCTGAGCATCCAAGCCTTACATCACCAAGTGCAATGCAAAGTGTTGGATGCAGTGGTGTAAAGCACGCCGACACTGGACTCTAGAGCAGTGGAGTCGTGTTCTCTGGAGTGACAAATCACGCTTCTCTGTCCGGCAATCCAATGGACTCCCTGGGCAGTTGCCAGGAGAACGGTACTTGCCTGACTGCATTGTGCCAAGTGTAAAGTTTGGTGGAGGGGGGATCATAGTGTGGGGTTGTTTGTCAGGGGTTGGGCTTGGTCCCTTAGATCCAGTGAAAGGAACTCTTAAAGATTCAGCATACAAAGACATTTTGAATAACTTCGTGCTCCCAACTTTGTGGGATGGCCCCTTCCTATTCCAACATGACTGCGCACCAGTGTTTGGTGTGGAGGAATTTGACTGTCCTGCACAGAGTCCTGACCTCAACCCGATAGAACACCTTTGGGATGAATTAGAGTGGAAAGCCTTCCCAGAAGAGTTGAAACCGTAATAGCAGCAAAGGGTGGGCCTACTCATATTAAACCCTACAGATTAAGAATGGGATGTCAATCAAGTTCATATATATATATTAGGGATGCCACAATTCTCAATATAATATTGAACCGTTCGGTACGGCCTTCACGGTTCAATACGCGCCTGTGAATTGCGGTTTTTCGGTTTTGCATTTAATTAAGTATTTTTCTACAAATTCTATCATTTGCCTCCATCCCAATATACTGAACAACGCGACATACATTCACATCCAACGTTAGTGGTAGAGTTATACTCACGGAACACTATAGATATTCACAATCACGAAAGTTCATTATTTGCATGCGTTTTAAAGCCTTGCCGCTCATTCGCGTGCGCGGTTTTAACATGCGCTTTTCCGAGCGCGCGCACTAAACGCCTGTCAAACACGTGATTACTGGACTAAGTCGTCTTACTGCGCTAATACTGTCAAATACACACAAGGTTTACATAAACACAGTCGGTTATGTCTAAAGTGAAAGTAAAATCGGCGCGTGTCTGTCTTCATTGACAGCAGCAGCCTAGTGAACACGCGGTCCTTAAAGGGACAGTTCACCTCTAAAATTATGTCATTATTTACTCACTCTAATAAAGGCCAATTTATACTTCTGCGTCGAGTGCACGCAGAGGGTACGGCGTACCCTACGCATAGACGCGTTGGATACGCCGTACCCTACGCCGTAGCCTGACCATAGACTGTAAAAAAATATGGACGACGCGACTCCATTGACTTCCGCTGACCAAAGTTGAAGCTTTCATAGGCCCGCTCACGGCGCTGACATCTTGGGACCGAGTCTGCGCAGTAGCGATCTCGGGACCGGAGTTGCGCAGTAGAGAACAGGAAGTAGAGGCGCGATTATCAAAAGCCCGCCCACACTCTCACAGATGCAGAATAATTAATTATGTTGGTGTGAAATAAACAGTTATGGAAGTGTAGAAATGAAAGCTAAAGCTCCAATCTCCTCACAAAAATCCAGAAAAAAGTCTGTTAGTGCCTCAGTGACAACTTCACTCAGAGAAGCCGTCAATCTCAGCTGTCAATCATGACGTCACACCCCCGTTTTTATAGCATCAAATAACTCACTAAAACTAAACTTATTTAAAAAACGAACACTTGAAATGAAATTATTGTAATAAAAACTGCCTAAAATGACAGAAACCATCTTTAGGAAACAATTATTTGAAATGTAATTAAATAGTTTAGTGTGTCTCGCGCCCATTGAAATGCATGGAGAGGCGGGGTTTAGGAGCTATACTGGGACCGGCCACCGGGGGGCGATCGAGGCCCGAAAGCTTCAATTTCTGACTGGAGCACTACAGGCTTGAGCCTGACGCGCACCTCTCCAAAAATGTAACAACGCGTCAATTCTACGCGGACCGCAAGCGCTGTGATTGGTCTGCCAGAACCCTTCCCTCAGGTCAATAAATAAATAAAAAATCTGCGATAGGAGTGTGTGTGTGTGTGTGTGTATGTCCAGAAATTGGATGATAGTTCCTTACGTCTGCTATAACACACTATTTTGCAGTCCAGCGATTCTTTATGGTAGTAAATAAATACATAGATCCGCTGAATATAGTTTATTTATTTTCTCATTAAAACCAAAGATGTTAATCAGTAATTGTATATCAAGAACAGGGACACATTAGGGTATATTTCGTGAATGAAGTCTCCGCAACAACAATCGCTTGCTGAGCCACCGCTGCTGAAAACAGCGGCCACGAGCTCCGCATGGTTTCACAAATGCATTCCAGCGCCAGATCGCCTTTTTTAACTTTACTAATCAACTAGAGATGCTTAATTTGTATTAGATACAACAACTCAAGCTGCAAGAAAAGCCGCTCTCTCACTGCTGCTGATACTCCGACATGAATGTACAGATTCTACACATCAAGCTGCTTCTTCTTCGGCTGTTGTCTTGATTACACCAACATGCCCGAGGACACTGCCTTCTAGTGTCTGCATGTGGAATTGCACATTGACGCAGACAACAGCGCAGAAGTATAAATGCTCACGACGGCGTCGGCTACGCGCGTAGCCTACGGCGTACACTACGGCGTACACTCGACGCAGAAGTATAAATGGGCCTTAATATTGTTCCAAACCTGTATTCATTTCTCATTTTTGAGTGAACTATCCATTTAATGTTAATACAACAACAAAAGACAAATAGAAAATCACTCACTGCTCTTGACTGAAAAACTTTAATACAGTAGATTTAATAAGAATCAGTGTATATTTTATAGTGAAGTCTATGTAGTGTTTTATTTTTACATTTATTCATTCAATTTCATACTTAAAAGCTGCTGTACAGATCGGAGCTGCCACTGTAAATCTTTATATATATATTTTTTATATTATACAATACACTAGGAATGTGTACAAGTAAAGTTTTAAGTTTAAGTAAAGTTTTTCAATTCTTTTAAGTAAAATAAAGAAAGAGTTTTGCAATTAAAAAATAGTATTTTTTCTCCTTAACCTCTTGCTGTTCCTGTCGCTTAAGAATAGAATAGCAAAATACTGATGTGACTAGCCATCAGAACCGAACCGAAAACCGTGGTTAAAAACCGAGGTATGTATTGAACCGTGGACTAACTGTATTGTTGCATCCCTAATATATATATATATATATATATATATATATATATATATATATATATATATATATATATATATATATATATATATATATATATATACATACATATATATATATATATATATATATATATATACACACACACATATGGAGCACTTCAATATGTCGTCATTAACATTTAAGAGGTCAACATGGGGGGAAAAGTCTGGCTACATAATTAAAGTCCATCTTCCAAAAACTGTCCAAAGGCAACAAACTAAATTTAATAAATTTGCTTATGCCCTAGTGTCAGACATCTAAAAAACACTCTAACAAGCTTCTAAAGAGTCAAAAATTACCTGCCGTCACACAGGCGGCACAGCAGAGAGCAAAAACACAAGGTCTCCTTCATTGAGATTCAGAGTCCAGCTTGCAAGTCATGGGTATTTAACCAGACTAAAAGCTTGTGAATTATTTACACTGTCTGCTTTAACAAGCTTGTGCGTGTATTGAGGGAACAAGGGATATGAGAAGAAAGCAATTAATATAAAAAGGGAGAGATAGAGAGAGAGAAACCGACAGATGATTTAAATTAGCCATCAGTGAGTCATCACCGCAAAGAGTGTATTGACGTCTGAAGATGAATGTCTCAGATAAACTAGCAAAGGAATCTTTGATGAGCTTACTAAAAGATTGAGAATGAAACGGCCATACACGCTTGGCTTACATCAACTGAGATTTGTATGTTCTAAAGATTTTATGATAAAAGACTGAAGGGTACAATTAGACTAGACAGCTCACTCCGTTTTTCCATGGATTTCCATTGGAAACTCAAGCAGATGTTGATTCTGAAACAGAATTCATTAATTCCATCAATCATCATCTGAGATTAGGCTGATTAAATGGAGTCTTGGTCCAGAGGCATCCTACAGACCTTCTTTGTATTAAAACAAGTCCTCTCTTAAAGAGACAGTTCATTTAAAAATGAAAAGTCTGTCATTATTTACTCATACTGTATGTTGTTTTTCCTCCTGTAGAACACATATCTACACATATATTTTTCAGTCTGTAAAGTATAATAAAAGTGGTCCATTTAAAATCTTGTCTTCTGAAACCTACACTGTAAACCCTTACGCTCAAAATAATGAATTGGTTTGAGTAGAGCCAACTCAAATGAAACAAATTAGCTCAAACTAATTAACTTTTATGAGTATGTAGAACTTTTTGTCTTTGGAGTTCTCGAAACTGACATATTTTAAGTAGTCTGAATTGTTTCACTCTTTCGAGTTTTATGAACTTGTTTCTTTTCATTTAGACTAACTTAAATTTAACGGAAACTGGGCTAAGATTTATATTCCCCAGAATGCTTTGCCATGACACTCAAAAGGGACAGTAAATGCCAAAATTAAGTATTAAATTATGTTTTTTTTTGTGCAAGATTAATGTAAAGTGTGACATTTAGTAGTGTTCAATGTTTTGTTAGGCTAGTTTAGAAGAGTTTTTGTTATGTTTTTTTGTAGGGTTACTATCATGGTGATGAGTGGAGCGTGAGCTTAGTTTGAGAACAGATATATGTTAAATGTATTATATTGCTGTCCTCATTCAGCAAGTGCTATGCTTTGCTAATGTTACCAAAGCATTGTGTAAACAATTAGCAAGATGGCATTTATTGGATTAGTTAGTTAAAAATGGTCAAGTTTCCAATAATACAAATTTGAGATTACATGATATTTTTAAGTTAAATGTATGAATTATCTTACTCAAATATTTAAAGTTCAGAGCAATTAAAATGTATGATTACAAAATAAATATCTGCAAGTTTTGCTTAAACTTTAAATATCTTATTAGTTGTTTTTTTTTATTTGAGGCAACCGATTGCCGTTTTGCCAACTTATTCGGGTTTACGGTGTACAATAACTTTGTGTGAAAAACAGGCCAAAAGTTATTATTCCCTGAAATTCTTCCTCTTCCAGTGAGTGGTTAAAGAATCACAGTCATTTGACTGATTAAGAAGCATATCAGTCCGACTTGTGAATGAATCGTTCTTTCAAGCCAGTTCTTTTAGTGAACGAGTTGATCTGGTTCACAAATTAGCCTGAATCAGGCATTTTCAAACAGGGGTCCTCCAGAAGGTTTTAAGGGGTCCCCAGACATTTTCAGCGAATAAAAAGACAAACCAAAAATGAACAAAGTCTACCAAACATTCTAACTGTTTCAGTTCTAAATATTTCTATCCTTTCTTGCCATATACATACTTTCCAGAATTGAATACGTTTGCTTTGTATCTATAGTGAGTTTCTCACTATAGCCCTCTTTATCTTGCTCACTGGGATTGTAAGGCAGCATTCTTAATGCAGTGCGTAAGATGCTTACATAAATTTATTGTGAAAGTTGCTTATACAAATTATTTGTCATTGAAAAATGTTCTTCTTCAGGTTTATACATCCAACATTGAGTATAGCCAATTTATGTTTAGAAACAATATGTTGTATTTATAATGTCACACTTACTATTTATCTAACAGTTTAAATGTTTTTTCATACATACAAATATATAGATGGATTTTAGGAAGGGGGTCCCTCATTAAAGGTTTGTCATATTTGGGGGTCCTTGGCATCATAAAGTTTGAAAACCACTGGCCTAAATGATTCTTCATGGATTCAATTATTCTCACTGGGTTTCTTTTAGTCACTTTTCACTGATGTGATCAATATAAACTTTTATTGTATGGGAAAAAAAGCTGCATGAATCTTCTTTGAAATTCTGTTAAACAGAAAAAACTGCAGGGTGAGTAAATAACAACAATTATTCAAAAACTTTTCCAAAAGTGAGAAGTGTGTTACCTGTGGATCTGGCCATTTTTGTGGAGGTACTCAAGACCCTGAAGGACCTCTTTGAGCACCGTAGCTATACTGGGTTCATCCAGCACACCGGTCTTGTGTTCCCCCTTCGAAATGATGTGCTTTATCACGTCTAACACTGAGCCTGCAACAAAGACAACACAGAGAGCTGTCAATAGACATAATGTTGTAGTGTCATTAGTATCACAAGTGCACATGCTAGAAGAGCATCTGCAAAGGGCACATGTTATATACCAGGCCATTTTGTGGCAGACTTAACAGATCGAAGGCCGATGTGCTTCATTCTTGTGCATTTGGCTTGCGTGTATGACCTTAAAGCTTTTTCAGAAGGTCAGACACAAATTTCATAATCTACAGGAACTTGCTCTGGCTGCTTCCCAAGAATCTTTGTCACTTGAAAAACCATAGTCTTTTAGTGCTGTTTATATATAAAAAGCTTAAGTTGATTACAGGACACCCAAAAAACTAATATTGTTTTAACCCTAATAGACAGAAATATGGACACCCAAAGCAAATGTTTTAGGAAAACAATCTGTCAATCCTTATTTTTCTCATGACATTTAATTAAGGCCTATACCAGAGTCAATGAAGGGAATGTTCCACCAGCAACTTTATTAACCAGTTAGATATTTTTTTGAGCTGGAGGACGGCCAGCACCTCCCGCAAACAGCGCAGACAGACAGGAGCTGATGTAAACGGCATAAACCAAAAAGACTGCTGGCCTCCATGTCAGGGAGCGCTCTGAACGGCCTCATTTCAGACATCAGTTAGACAAAGATGGTCTGTTCATGCAACCACCCTAGAGTTGCATATGTAATTCCTATCCATGTGAAAAGTTGGAGTGAACTAATAGCAGATACAATTTCATCCCGCTCCTTGAAATGAAATTCTGAGAAAGTGTATTCTGAATTCCCAGAATTCACAGGGTTCTCTTCACTGACGCCGAAAGCGGAACTTTAAACCCTCCGGGGGAGAGGAAGTCCAACAGCGTGCCGTCAGCAGAGTGGGCGGCTGGCCAGTGTTTTTGTGGGGCAGAGCGACAGTCCAGAGGCACAAGGATATTTAATAGTACAATCACTTTAGGATATTTCTTAAGGATGGAAACCTTATAGGGGCTTTCGCACCGGAGGAACCTTTTCATAGTTCCTAGAACTATTGGTGGAAGTACCCGCTTTTTGGCGTGTTCACACCGCAGGCACTAGGAACGATTTTATTTCTAGGAACTCCTGATGGGGGATCTAAATTAGCTCCTACTTCAGAGTAGGGTACAACCCAGCACAATAGGAACTACCAGTGACGTAAGTATGCCCTGATTGGACGGATACATGCGAAACACCAGCACTCGCCATTAAAAATAATATATATACACACACACACACACACACACACACACACACACACACACACACACACACACACACACACACACACACACACACACACACACACACACACACACACACACACACACACACACACACACACACACACACACACACACACACACACACACACACACACACACACACACACACACACACACACACACACACACACACACACACACTATAGCCTATATATTTATTCCATGCACTAACTCTATGAACATGGAGAACAGTGATAGATGGACCTCTCAACCTTTACGCTAAGGAAAAAAGTCTAACGCAACTTTGCACCAAGCAAAACATGATTCTGTATTTCTGCTCAGCTAGCGACATTGGGCAACAACCACACGACAAACGCAAATACTTTTTCATATACTGTCTAATTCTTTGTATAATAGTTCTATCTAATAAAGTATTAGACATGATGGAGAATGGGAGAGCTTTGTGCTCAGTCTCAGTCCGTAAAAAAAAAAAAAGTCACAACAACAAGAGTGGCTTATGTCACTTCAGAGTTCCTACTACCGATGCAAACACAACCAGGAAAATGGCCCTAAGGGAAATGAGTTCTCGGGGAACCACCCTGGTGGATAGTTCCTAGAACTAATGGCGCTTTTCCACTGTATGGTACGGCTCGGTGCGGCTCACTTTTGGAGGACGGGTGTTTAAAGTACCTAGCACCTAGTACTTTTTTTAGTACCATCCATAGACCGTAAAAACGACACAATTTCATTCTCTTCCGCTGAAGAAAAGTGAAGCTGCTTGAGGTCCGAATATGGCGCTGACATCTTGCGCAGATTTGGGACAGAGTTTGTGCAGTAGTGACCACGGGACCGGAGTGACTACTTCACTCAAAGCTCTCAATCGCAGCTGTCAATCATGACCTCACACACCCCGTTTTTATAGCATCAAATAACTAACTAAAACCAAACTTATTTAAAAAAATGAACATTTGAAATTAAATTAGCATGATAAAAACTGCCTAAAATGACAGAAACCAACTTTGGGAAAAAAACGATATGAATTTGATTGTTTAGTTTGTCTCGCTTCCATTAGAATACATGGAGGGGCGGGGTTTCTGAGCTATACTGTCTGGGACCAACCACCTGGGGGCAATCGAGGCAGGCTTGGTATCACCTCGGTTGAAGTTCCAAGAGAGCCGTACCGATACTAAAATGTGACGTGTAAACACTGCAGATCACTGATTGGTCAGAGAGAATCATCACTACCAGCGGCATTGGATTTGCGACAGGAGACACCAAACCCCCTAGATTTAAATAGCCAACAACAGCCACCGAGGTATAATTTGTTTGCACGACTTTTTTAAACTACTTGCTTTAAACAACCGTTCCATGCAACTTGAAAAAATAAATGGCTGTATCATGGTCAGTAGACGAGCTGGCGGCGCAACTACAACAATCAGACTATAATCCCACCCACTTTGAAGCGGTACTAAACAGCAGTGGAAAAACAAACCGAGCCAAAGTAAAGTGAGCCAAGCCGAGTCGTACCATGCAGTGGATAAGTGGCTAAAGTTCCGAGAACTACCACTCAAAAATGTGGGGTCAGTAAGATAAAAAAAAAAAGAAATTAATACTTTTATTCAGTAAAGATGCATTTAATTGATCAAAAGTGACAGTGCATCTACAATGTTACAAACGATTTCTATTTCAAATAAATGCTGTTCTCTATTCATCAAAAAATCAGTTTTCACAAAAATATTAGGCAGCACAACGGTTTCGACATTGACAATAATAAGAAATGTTTCCAAATCATCATTTGGAGTAATGGCTGTTGAAAATTCATCTTTGCCATCAAAGGAATAAATTACATTTTAAAATATACTTAAATAGATGAAAGAAAGTAAAATGTAGTAATATTTCACCATGTTACTGTTTTTACTGTATTTTTGATTAAATAAATGCAGCCTTGGTAACCATAAGATACTTCTTTCAAAAACATTTAAAAATCTTACCGACCCCCAACTTTTGAACAGTAGTTAAATATATTGTTGGATTGTGCATTTGAATGAAAATCATTCGTTATTATGTCTGCATATCAGCTATGCAGGTTGATCCATTGGAAGAAGAAAAGAATAAATAAATAAAACAATCAAATACAAATACAAAAATACATATACTGAATGTATTCAAAAGGGTGAAAAATACAGATATACAATTTCACACAGGCCTACTGTATTTTCAAAGTGCACCATGACTCACCAGGAAAAATTGAGGGATCATAGCCAAGGAAATCAAGGTAGTTTATCACACCCACACCCTAGTTCAGGGGTAGGCAAGTTCGGTCCTAGAGAGCCGCTGTCCTGCAGAGTTTGACTCCAACCCTGAAAAACCCTCACCTGCCTGTAGCTTTAGTAATCCTGAAGACACTGATGAGCTGGTTCAGGTGTGTTTAATTAGGGTTGGAGCTAAACTCTGCAGGACAGCGGTTCTCTAGGACTGAACTTGCCTACCCCTGCCCTAGTTCATGGTAAAAGTGATTCGACAAACAGAAAAATGGCTTGTGTTTTCTTATTTTGGTTTCTTTTTTTTCTTCCTACAGCTCATTCTTCTTCCGTGGTTTAAAAAGGGTATTGTAGACCAGACCTCCATGTGGCCTGAAGGTTGTTAAAAACTCAAATAAGTGAGCATTCAAATGAAAGAAAAAAGAGGCTGTTACAGTGTGTGTGCGGGCATGTGTATGGCATGAAGCCAGCGCACTGCTGACTGAGCGAACAACACATCAAATTTCACTGACGGTGAAGAGAGAGAGAGAGAGAGAGAGAGAGAGAGAGAGAGAGAGAGAGAGATCTTGGTAAATGATGCCACATTAGTTTACAAACCCATGTGAGACGGATGGGTGAGGCTGCTGAGTGAAACCAGCAAAATTGCTTCGTGTCAAACATACACCAGGAGGGCCAGAAAGCAAGAGAGATAAAAATGTTGTAATTTCTTACAACTCCCCTCAATATCTTGAGCTCTAGGGATAAAATAAACTTTAAGACAGTGTTCACCTAAAAATAAAATAGTGACATCATTTACTCATCCTCATGTTTCAAACCATATGACTTTCTTCTGTGGAACACAAAAGGAGATATTAAGCAGAATGATCATACTGCTTTTTTCGTGTGTGCGTTCTCACACTACAAAAACAACAATAGGCACCATAAAAACATTATGGAAATAGTGATTTGTGGGCTATATTTCCTTCTGAAGCCAGATGACAACTTTGAAATATAGCGCTTAAGTCGTATGAATTCCCATTTGTCATTTTTGGAGTTTGATTTCTGGTCACCATTCACTTTCATTGAATGGAAAAGAGCAGCGTGAACATTTTGCTTAATATCGCCTTTTGTGTTTCACAGAAGAAAGTGATACGGTTTGGAACGATAT
The DNA here is from genome assembly GCF_949357685.1 of Gobio gobio. Taxonomy (NCBI): domain Eukaryota; kingdom Metazoa; phylum Chordata; class Actinopteri; order Cypriniformes; family Gobionidae; genus Gobio; species Gobio gobio. The sequence goes on from NC_137119.1 coordinate 25,331,873, forward strand.
AAGGGTGAGTAAATGATGACGATGAAACAATGTCTTTAACCATTAAATATATATCATTATTTTGCTAATCATTATTACATATTCGGGTCTTTAGCAACCCGGATCTATTTCTAACACGGATAGATCTCTACCTGTCGCGATAATATAAAACTCTCCTGATATTAGAGTAACAATTACAGAAGAATAAAATAAAGCATATTTTGTTTCCTTTTGGAGCTTGGGAGGGTTGAGCAGATGTTTATACCATCATCTCCAGAGCTCATTTCCCAGTATATTCAGCATCTGGCTGGCATATTCGCCATCTCAAACATTCTCAAAACTATCATTTGACAGTTTGACAGACACTAATATTTGATTGTGTTCAGTACTTGCTCTGCAGTAAATCGCTGAGCCATTTTTAAGTTAAGTTTTGCTGATGATACTTTTTGTTTTCTGCCTGCGGTTACTATGAGTGAAACATCACTTCATCATTACGTAAAAAAAGTGACGCTGCAGGAGGTCCGAATATGGCGCAGATTTGGGACAGAGTCTGCGTAGTAGTGACCTAGGGACCGGAGTCTGCACAGTAGAAAGCAGGAAGTAAAGCCGCGATATCAAAAGCCCGCCCACACTCTCGCCGATGCAGAACAATTCATTTTGTCGGTGTGAAATAAACAGTTATGTAAGGTTAACTTTAAGGTTAACCCTAATGTAAGGTTAACTTTAAAAAAATTAATGAGGAGGGGGGTAGTAAATGACGTCCCAGGTCACTAAAGACCCGAGGTATGCGTTTAGAGGTTAAGCTTAATCTTGTTGAAGAAAATCATATGGATTAAGAGCAACATAAATGACAAAGCTTTCATTTTTGAATGAATTAATCCTTTAACTATGAATGTAAGGGGCTCATTAACAAAACTTCCCCAGTGTCGGTTCCCAAGAATGTTGCTCATCCAGGAACGCCTCAATCATGTGAAGCCCCATGCTGAGGTTTGATGGAGATGTGCCTGTAAACGCTTCTAACTTCATTAAATACTAAACAAATCAATTTATGTTTTGTTCACATGAGCCAAACGCCCATTCCAAACGCTCTTGAAAGTAACTTTAACCATGACCATGTGGTGCAAAAGCATTCTAAATATTCTCTCATGACACTTTGAGGAAAAGTATCTCCAGGAAATCTCCCTAATGCCCATTCTGTAATTCCAATTATGCTTCCGCAACAGGAAAAGCAAATGACTCTTTGACCAACAGTTGTCAGACTATCTGACACTGCTGCCTTCCTAAGGATCCCGCATTGATGTGGGTGGAACATGCCATGTCGTGCCCACTGGGCCAAAGGGCACAGGGGCTGCTGGTGAGGGAAAGATTACTCTAAGAAAATAAGGGTGGAGGAGCAGAGAGAATAAAAGGAAGATAGGAAGCATCTGTTGTCTCTCAGTGGGCTGTGAGTAACTACGGGCACAATGCCATATTTCAAAACACTGTGCTTAAAACCTACAAGACAGCGACAGCTTAAAATATTATTGCACCAAAAATTTCAGTTGCTCCGAGTAATCTGCTCGCTGGATGAAAAAAAAAGTCACATTCAAGAATGCAGCACTGAGTTTAAGTTGAAATTCCTTAAAGTATGTGTGTGTGTGCTAGTGCTTATGTATAACGTGTGTGTATAATATGCTAAGTCTCCAAAATGTTATCTGCTTAAGTGGATTGTTCACATTAACCCTTTGAAACGCAATCATTACATTTAGTATTGGATGGACATCATTTGGGTCATTCAATAAAAAACTTTTCCAGGTGTTTTTTTCATGGTTACTGTTGAATAAAAAATTGTGAACATTTATAGATTTATATTGATGTTTGTATTTTTGTTTCTTTTCTTTTCTTTCCTGTCCCTAACATCAACCTGCCACGGGACTATGAATGAAAATTAGCCAGTGTTGGCTAAATCTGGCGCATTATTATTAATGTGTATTGTCCCTGATTAAATAAATAAATTACAAATACATAAAGCGTTTAAATGAATTGAAATACGTCCTTGTATGTCAATTCAAATATTAATTTGAATATATGATTGGAATGCAAAAAATAAATAAATACATAGTTATTGGATTTTTGCTAATGTGTAGAAAATGTTTATATTAATGTCTATACTGTATCACTATGTGATATTTTTTTTATTTTCTATTAGATATAACCAACGTGTAAGCATAAATAAATTGAATTATATTCTATTATTTGCAAAATTACATTTAATATCAATCAATTTAATATGTAATAGGGGTACACGATATATCGATTCAATATCATTATCGCGATATCACATTGTAAGAATCAATGTATATTTTCTATTGAAGACTATATAGTGTTTTAATTTACATTTATTCATACAATTTCATACTTAAATACTGCTGTACAGCTCTGAGCTGCCACTGTAAATCTTTATATATATTTATTTTATATTATACTATACACTAAGAATGTACTATACACAGTCTTTTTAGTAAAATAAAAAAAAGAATATTGCAATAATATTTTTCTTCCTTAACCTCTTTCTGTTCCTGTCGCCTAAGAATAGAATAGCAAAAAACTGATGTGACAAGCCATCAGAAACGAACCGAACCGAACCAAAAACCGAGGTATGTATTGAACCGTGGACTAACTGTATTGTTGCATCCCTACTGTACAACCAGACATTATTATTATTTACAGATTATTATTTATTTATTCATGTTGTACCAGTCCAATATGACTGTCAGTTGAAATAAACCTTGTGTTGTAAGAACTTGTTTTATATGTTATGAATCTATTTTGATGTGTCTTCCGTAACTTTTGTAATTTTACATTGGTTTAAAAATATAGAAATTAATATCGATATCGCAATATTAATTATCGATATCGCAATATCACATTTTGTGAATATCGTGCACCCCTAATATGTAAATATTAATGTATTTGCAAAAAATACATTTTTATATTTAAAAAAATACAAAATAAAACATAATATAATAAAAGTTATTGGACGCTTGTTATTGTGTAGAAAAGGTCTACAACTCCAGTTACTCCAACTGTTACTGTGATATTAGACATTTTTCTGTTTTTACACATGTACACAAATGGGACCCGTTTTGCAAAACGACCTCTTTATATCCAGTGCAGCACACAGGTTACAGCCAACAATGTGTGCTTGTAAAGTTGTAAAACTCCCATCTATCTGAAAAAGATCTACTCACAAGTGCTGTTCAGAGGCCACAGAGAGGACAAGCTCTTTTGTGCTTTGTGCTAATGAAGTTATTGATCGCGTTCCTATCTCACATACCTTTGTACCTAACAAATAGGCCAGGCTGAGAAGCTGACTTTCTGCCACATCTGCTCTTCCTGTAAATGCCACGACGAGTAAATAAAGCAACTATGAGATGTATTATCCTTTTTTTAAATTCAAATCGAAGACTATTTTGCCATTATGTTACAGGACAGTATAGAGTACACAGGAGGGAATGACAAAATGTATCATTTTGAAAAACAACATTGCATTTTCCTAGTAAAACCACACAAAAAAAAGAGATTTAGATCATTTGTTTCAGAGTTCTTTCATGAACACCCTTGCTATGCTGAAACTATGGAATGCCTCCAAGCAGCTTCATGTAAAATCACATTCCTATTTACTTCATCACTTCTGACAGCTGTCAAAGGGAACATTACAAACGTCACTGTCACAATGGGACAGTTAACACGTAAAAGTCACATTTCAAGGACAACTTAAGGCTGTCAAACAAAAGAAGGCTTTGAGCAGTACATCTCTTTAACTGTTCACTGGCTCATATTTGCCTTAATAACATTTAATGGGATAATTCACTCAAAAACTGAAAATTGTTATCATTTACTCAACCTCATGTTATTCCAAAACAGTTTGACTTTATTTTTTGTGCTAAACACCAAAGAAGATATTTTGAGGAATGTTTTAACTGTTTTTGTACATACTATGGAAGTCAACACTGATTGGACCCCATTGCCTTTCATTGTATGGACACATTTTGATGCCAATTTTCATTTTTAGCTTAACTATGCCTTTAAGGCCCCTACCCTTTTTACACAATAAAACACAGCAGTATCTGTTAAGTTTAAACTAGCTGCCTGCCCGAGCCATTTTTATTTAAGATGAAGCCCACTGTGATGTACCAGGCACTACATCGAGAGTCCAGCTGTGAGACCTGTTGTGTCCTACCTTTATATTTAAAACGAACAGCGCGCCACCTGGGCATCTTCCGCTGGCAGAAGCAGAAGGAGGAGGGCACGACAGCTGACGACAGGCGTAAAATGAACAGCGATTATCCAGACAGAGTGATTTCAGCTCTGCACCGGGGGAAGAAAGGCCGCGTCCCACGGCTGTCAGTGTCAGCACGAGCCAGACTATAATCTCCCTGTCCAGCACTTGGCTGCGTCTGGGACAGAGCATTACACACTGGCTTGAAACATATCATCAAACTCTCAGCAGTTGCTTTACACAATGGGGTTTGGAAAGACAGGAGCACAACTGGAGCTTAAAAGATGCAATGCAATCAAGAAGCGAAACGTGCTGTTTAAAACTCTGAAATAAAACCAGGGCTGCAAGATAATGAAAAAAAACTGACATTGCAATATTCTGTTTATCTGCGAAATATATTGCGATATGAAAAGATACAGGAATTTTTACCCAATCTATATTTGGAAAAAAAAATATTATTCTACACTAAGAGGTATTTGTTTTTTTGGGGTGCATCAGCATAATAATAATAGTAATAATAAAGCTGAAATATTACTTTTCATAGGCCACATATATACACTATATTGCCAAAAGTATTTGGACACCCCTCCAAATCATTAAATTCTGCTGTTCCAATCACCATAAAATCAAGCACTTATGCAGACTGCGGGAACGTCTCAATCAGCTCCCTAGTGCAGTAGTCAGGCCACTGATCAGGGAGTCGGCCACATTCATGTACACAATATACTGATTCACGACTGGGAGCTGATTGAGACGCACCCTGCTTCTACAAACATTTGTGAAAGAATGGGTCGCTCTCAGGAGCTCAGTGAATTCAAGCGTGGTGCCGTAATAGGTTGCCATCTGTGCAATAAGTCCATTCATTAAATTTCCTCACTACTAAATATTCCACGGTCAACTGTTAGTTGAATTATAACAAAGTGGAAGCAATTGGGAACAGCAGCAACTCAGCTACGAAGCGGTAGGCCATGTAAAAATCACAGAGCGGGGTCAGCGGATGCTGAGGTGCACAGCGTGCAAAAGTCGCCAACTTTCTGCAGAGTCAATAGCTACAGACCTCCAAACTTTGTGTGACCTTCAGATTAGCTCAAGAACAGTGCGCAGAGAGCTTCATGGAATGGCCGAGCAGCTGCATCTAAGCCTTACATCACCAAGTGCAATGCAAAGCGTCGGATGCAGTGGTGTAAAGCACGCCGCCACTGGACTCTAAAGCAGTGGAGTGATGACATCCTTCTTTGTCTGGCAATCTGATGGACGAGTCTGGGTTTAGCAGTTGCCAGGAGAACGGTACTTGCCTGACTGCATTATGGAAAAAGTGTAATGTTTTTTGGAGGGGGGAGTATGGGGTGGGGTTGTTTGTCAGGGGTAGGTTTGGCCCTTAGTTCCAGTGAAAGGAACTCTTAATGCTTCAGCATAACAAGACATTTTGGACAATTTCATGCTCCCAACTTTGTGGGAACAGGTTAGGGATGGCCCCTTCCTGTTCCAACATGACTGCGCACCAGTGTTTGGTGTGGAGGAACTTGACTGGCCTGCACAGAGTCCTGACCTTAACCCGATAGAACACCTTTGGGATAAATTAGAGCGGAGACTGCGAGCCAGGCCTTCTCGTCCATCATCAGTGCCTGACCTCACAAATGTGCTTCTAGAAGAATGGTCAAACATTCCCATTAACACACTCCTAAACCATGTGGAAAGCCTTCCAAGAAGAGTTGAAGCTGTTATACCAACTCGATATTAAACCCTACGGATTAAGAATGGGATGTCATTAAAGTATATATATATATATGTATGTACAGTATTTGTATGGAGATGCAGTACTTCAATATGTGAAGTTATGATTTTATAATTTAATTATATTTTATATTACTATTATTAAGTAAAATTATTAAACAAAAGTAATACATTGTAATATTATTAAACTTTAACACTAATAAAATAATAACAAAAATAATTTTATTTTACAGTAAAATTACAATACTAATATTTACATCTTAATTTCTTCATTTTCAAACAAGCTTTTATTTTGACTTATATTTTATTTTGGGTTGCCAGCAAATAAAAATTTGAGCTGGCAGTTTCAGAATGAAGCACCACTGAAACACTGAACTGTGTGTGTAAATGCCACGCTTCACTCTGAAAACAGCGGCGCATATATATTTTTTAATAAAGCAAGGTTCGTACTGTACGATTCTGGCCACGATTTGGACTTCCCACACATATTTTGAGAATCCTAAAAGATTCCTCTGATCCTAGGCCAAAATCTGAAATCTGAAGATTAATAACTGTTGCGATCAAATTTTACCTCCAATGAAATTCTGACAGTGTCCTTCAGTGTGGCTTCTTCTACGTCAACGTCAAAATCAACACTAGATATTATTTTTGTTTGCTAGCCACCATTTCTATTCGGCACGTAAACGCAGCACACAGTCACCGAAAGTGATTGATTGTAAACGGATTGATGTAAAACTCCGGACGAGTCTTCTGTCTGCGTTTCTTTTTTTAACACATGCTTAATTGTTGTATAGTCTGACATTAACAACAACTGAGTTCCTAGAGTGTGACAAGGCTTACAGCGGAGATCATGTTCGTAAGTCTGACAAGCAAAATCAACAAAACGACTATTATAAATCTTACAGTGTGCACCCGGTTTAAATCGTACCCTGCGCAATTTGACAATTGCACTAAGCCATTTCGCGATATTGATTTTATTTCGATATAACTTGCAGTTGCAGCCCTAAATAAAACTATTTACAGCAACTTCACAGCTGCAAAAAAGACGGAAAAAAACTCTGATCTGTTTGCACAACTTAATGTGTCAAGATATGTCTTATGAGAAATTCCTCAAAAGCCAGAATGACAAGTATGTCGGAAGATATCCGTGCAGGACACAGTCATAATGCAATAATGCTCTAAGACATCCTGTGAGTCTCAGGCTGCTGCAGCACTAACACATCTGCTGTAATTAACAGCGGTCTCTGATTAACTCCGCAGGGGAGCGCCTGGCAGACTCTATTATCATTCTAACGGCTCATTTGAGATCCCAATCAGTGGTTATAGCACTCAAAACTGAAATACAAATGCATTAAAGTATTTCTACTACAAAGAGAAACCCTTCATTTCAAACAGTCAAACAGTATTTGATAGATGAAGGACCAAATAAACACTACTGTTCAAAAGTTTGCTGTCAGTAAGATACTTTTTAAAGAGAAATTAAAGGGTTAGTTCACCCCAAAATTTAAATTCTGTCATTAATTCCTCACCCTCATGTCGTTCCAAACCCGTAAGACCTTCGTTCATCTTCGGAACACAATTTAAGATATTTTTGATGAAATCCAAGCTTTCTGACCCCTCCATAGACAGCAATTTAATTGAACACTTTCAAGGCCCAGAAAGGTATAAAAACATTGTTAAAATAGTCCATATGACTACAGTGGTTCAAGCTTAATTTTATAAAGCATCGAGAATACTATTTGTGCACAAAAAACCTTGAAGGTGGTAATTAAATTACTGTCTATGGAGGGGTCAGAAAGCTGTCAGATTTCATCAAATTTGTGTTCCGAAGATGAACGAAGGTCTTATGGGTTTGGAAAGACATGAGGGTGAGAAATTAATGACAGAATTTTCATTTTTTCATAATAGTTTTATTCAGCAAGGAAGCATTAAATTAATCAAAAGTGACAGTAAACACATTTATAATGTTACAACAAAATTATATTTCAAAAAAAGTTAATTTGAACATTCTATTTATCAAAGCTTACTTTACCAGTAAGAGAAGTTGTAACATTACCAGTAAATTACCGGTAATATGCTCTGTGTGAACACGGAATGAAGATTACCGGTATTTGCACGTACGAAGTCAGAGCGCTATGACGTAAGTCTGCTTTGGGCCAATCATAAAAATCAGCACAACTGTGTTTAACACTGATAATAAGCACCAAATCAGCATATTAAAATGAGTTTGTGACTGAAAATTCAGCATTGCCATTACAGGAATAAATTACATTTTAAAATACATTTATTTTATAACAGTTATTTTAAATTGTAATAATATTTCACAGTTTTTTTTTTTATTAAAAAAAAAGCAGCTTTTAGTGAGCATAAAAGACTTAAAAAATGTAAAAATGTACCACCAACCCAGAAATTTTCTTATGGACTACAACAAATTCAAGTAATTACAACCGAACAAATAAATGTATTAACTTCAGTGCTTTTTTTCTCAATAAAAATAAAGAGTTGATTTTTCTTGTTTCGAAGCTCCTTCAGATGCTGCCTTCAAAATCAAGTCCTCTCAGTACACATGATGTTGAATAAATATTGGAATGGCTTTTTTCAGTGCTTGGATGCAATGAAATAGACGGAAATTAAAGGTGCACTATGTAACTTCTCCGTCCACTAGAAGTAAAACAAAGGTGTAGTTTGATGACACCACGTTTGAGCGCAGAATCTTGGGACATGTGGTCTTCACCTCACAGCCGGTGGGAAAGAATCGGGATAGGACTCGGGCAGAAATCATGTTCATGGATGCGATTATTAACGTTACTGTAGTATGAAGCAGAGCAGGACCGAGTGTTGTGGAGCTGAGCACGGCCGCTGGAGCGATTGTTAATAAGAAGAGCGCAACAAACGCCTCGCAAGCAGCAGGACTTTTATTATGACACAATCGTAGGCGCCATCTCCGCTTTTCCGGTCATGAGTATGAGGTAATGCAGCTCTGTTTATCATATTAGAAACATCTGAGTGTGTTGAAAATGATGTTATGACGTTACTCTGTGTGTTCGCTTGGCAGCTGCTATGACACTTGTTCACACTGCAGTGAGAGTAAAGCGTTTCTGCAAAATAAAACCGGAAACCGATGGTAACGCAGACATGATGCAATTGACAGGCGACTCCCTCACACGTTCCGGTTCCTTGGGTAAAATAGCAATTTTCTCACGATTTACAAATAGTTGAAAACATTTGCGATATTGTAAGTACTCAAGAACAAAAAATATAACACTGGCCTAGTGATTTTTGGATATTTTACTGCACAAATGTTACATAGTGCACCTTTAAGTGATTGAATTGGAGGAAAAAAGAACAAGTGGGCAAGACTTACCACCACTGAGCAGCTTCATGACCAACCACAGCTCATCCTTCACCACAAATGATGTGTAGTACGACACAATGTTGGGATGGTGACACTGGCTCATCGCCTGAATCTCTTTCTAGAAGAGAGAGAAAAAAGGGAGAGCGACAATCACTCTTTGTCGACAGTTAACCTGATTTAGCCAATATCCTTTCCAACTGATTCAGAGTCAGCACAAATTGGACGAAATCTGATTCCTTCAGGGTTTTTAAAATCAAATTTAAGGCTTTTTATGACCTTTTTTTAAGACCTCCACAAATACAATCAATATCGTTTTGGGAGAGGATGCAGATCAATGTCCTAAACCATAAAATGACTGTAAAAACAGTGATTTAAACAACTTTCCAGTTCAAATAGTACAAGTTTTGACAAAAACAAGTTTTATACAATTATAAACCTCACATTTCAGCAGTTAAAACATTTTTTAAGAAAAGGGAAGAATCAAAAGGATACATTCATAAAAAATATGGGTAGCAGTTTATTTTACAGTCCTGTTTCCCAGGTACATAATAAGTACACTGTACTGTAAAATAAAGTGCAACAAAACATGATTGTATTAATATTAATTATTATTAATAACATTAAAGTAATAGTATTATTTTTCTACCTTATTATTCTAATTTTTTTTGAATGAATAAGCAAGCCACCTTTTAACTTTTGCAACACTGTGTGTAAGCTGTGTAAAATAAAATGATCAAATCTTATTATCGATTAGTCGATCTTCGCATTGGTCTGAACAAAACTGGCAGATGTGCTGAATGAATATGCAAATAAATCTCTACCATTAGATAGCGATGATGGAAGAGACGTAATACAGTATAGAGGTTTCTCCGGTTACCTCTGTAAACAAAGTAGCGCTTGCTGTATTAGGCATTATATGGAGGTAATGGCAGTGTGGCAGTGTGGTATGGGAGCTGCTCTGTTGCGGAGCGCAAGGCACTGCAGCGGGTGGTGAAAACTGCCCAGCGCATCACAGGGACTCCACTGCCTGCCATCGAACACATCCAGAGGAAACGCTGTCTGCATCGAGCTCGCAGCATCCTCAAGGACTCCTCTCACCCAGCCCACAGACTGTTTTCTCTCCTGCCCTCCGGCAGGCGTTTCAGGATCCACCGGACCAGGACCAGCAGACTAAAGAACAGTTTTTTTCCCCAGAGCTGTCTCTTTATTGAACTCAAACCCCCGTTGATCCACTTCCCTCATAAACTGATAACTCTCCTACCTCACATCTTCCTTCACTTTGTTATTTGCACTACCGACTGTTTATCACAGTAACAAATGTTTACATATGCATCTTACACTGCCATATCTTAACTGGATTATGCTCATTTGCACTGCCGACTGTATTTATAGTACCAATGTTTACATTTGCATTTTTGCACTGTACTTCTAAATGTAATATGCAACCACTTTCCACTGCACTTTACACTTTTTTTTCCGGATAGCTCTGTCCATAATTTATTGCACTACCCTAATCCACTGCTATTCCTCATATTAGCCTAACATATTATTGTATACCTCTATCTGTAAAATTCTGTTTATAGTAATAGCCATCTGTATATTGTATTCATAGTACATATTCACCTGTAAATTCTGTTTATAGTAATAGCCATCTGTATATTTATTCACTGTACATATTCACCTGTAAATTCAGTTCTGTTTATAGTAATAACGTCTCTCTATTTATACATATTTATACATATTCAGTACATATCCATGTCCTGCACTTACGCATCCATTGTATATCCTGCACTTGCTGCTATTGCACTTCTGGTTAGACCTAAACTGCATTTCGTTGCCTTGTACTTGTACTTGTGTAATGACAATAAAGTTGAATCTAATCTAATCTAATCTAATCTAATATGAAAAGTTTGCCGGTATGAATGATATAAACACAAACAGTCATAAATCATCAAAAGTAGATCAATTGCTTGGCCTTAATGTGGGCTTTTCGGATATTGCAAACCGCTCTGAAAGTGTGAGCCTGTAGAACAAGCATAAGTGCTGCGTTTTTCACTTCTTTTATTTAATGAAGTTTATTACATTACGCCATTTAAGACATCCTGCAAAGATAATTAAGCCTTCTCTTCATTTTATGATGTCAAATTTGATTAAACTAGACTTTTAAGGACCCATGGAGACCCTGTTCTTTAGAGGAGTAAAAACTGCGTTAAACACAGGAATCAGTACATGTGCTGGTCGCAGACTGAAGCAGCTCTCCAGAAGGCATTTACTGTGTATACAGTCACATAGTATGTGGTCCAGAATGCACTGGGCCTCATGGCTTAACCGAATAACTGTGGTGCCTCACAATGGTGCCATTCCAGATCTGGATTAATGTTTAAACAAGTCTGGCTCAGTTGCACAAGTTGGCAAATCTTCAGGTTCAGTGCAGATATTTACGTACTTCAGGTGAAATAGTAGTTTTTATTAGCTCACTCGTATAAGAAGCACCTCCAGCCCATTTCACTGACCGCAAAGCACGCACAAACTGTAAAAATAAACATCAATCCAAGGCTGCTGTAAACACCACGACACCTTCATCTGACTGCCTTACAGCCCGTTCCAAATAACCAAGGTGTGTTACTGTCAATATTCATCAGAAAAATGGCGCTGCTTGATTTTTCAGCAATCGGAGACAGAAGGAAAAACAAGCAGTTTTCTTTATCCCCTGTTTATTTGCTAGTCTTTCCAGTTGACGGAGCAGCTGAGAGAGATTGACATCTGAGGTAATGTTGGCACTGCGGCCGAATCCATCACTCTAAACTCTCCTCGAGTCATTTGATGGTGGGGGCTTACTAATGATATTACAAAGCAATTCTGCCATTTCTTTTCAGCTGTCAGGCCCAGTCTTGTTCAATTTGTTACACGCAATGCAAAGCAATCAATAAGAGAAACACAAAAAAACCCCTGCAGGCTTAATGAACGGCCACACAAGATATACCTTGTTCATTCCACAATGCTGAAGCTTCATATAGTCTTATGATGCTTTGCTAATATTAAAATCAATGGGCACCAGAGTTGTTTTTATTAATAAAAAATGTATTTTGAAAATAATTTCTGGTAACACTTTACAATAAGGTTTCATTTGTTAACATTGGTTAACATGAACTAACAAGGAACAATACTTCTACAGCATTTATTAATCTGTGGTAATCTCAATTTTTACTAATACTTTATTACGATCAATATGTCTGTTAACATTAGTTATTGCACAGTGAACTAATAAGAACAAGAACAGTTTTATTAACTAACATTAACGAAGGTTAATTAGGGCTGTAAAAATACATTGCTCATTGTTAGATATTCTCAGCACACGCCACAATATTCCTCATTTAAGTCATTCCCGCCCAAGGCATACAGAAAAAATGGGCAAGGCTTCGTTGAGTTGCGTTAGTCGAAACTTATTGTGTTTGTTTGTTTGATAAAGACATTTTGCGAGCCCTGTGGGCGAATCATTTTGGTTGTCGTTTCTCCACATTGGAAGTTTTCAAAACAATTCCTCACGTATAATGACTTGGGGAGCCGAAGCTCATTATAATATGCAAAACTGTTATCCAATCATAGCAGTGGGCGTTTACTTCCAAGTCTTCAATGCGGCACGCCCATTAAAACCGAGCGTTTCAAGAGCTCGGCTCAAAACCAGGGTAGAAAATAGCCTATTACTTATTCATTATGATGCTTTTTAATGTAAAAACCATGCAAACGCGATCCTAAATTGACCTCAGACAACAGTATAACATTTTAAAAAATCCAGTTCATGACCCCTTTAACGTAATCCCAGGTTCTTTGATAATAGAGTGGTTCACTATGGGAATCGCTTTGGGCGTGACCAACTACGTAAGCCCCTGTGACACGTCGACCCCTGTCAAAATCATTATGGAGAGATTTCTTTCCGTTCCTGTGCAAGGAAGGAAGTGTTGGTGAAACATCTCACTCAGTTATCAAGGAACTCAGGATTACGTTAAGTAACCCATCGTTCTTTTTAAAACTTCGCTCTGTGTTTCACAATGGGAGATATAGACCACTCCCAGATTGGGTCCTGACCAAGCAGCAACCTCCCCCAGTTTCTCTTGAAGCCAATACGGAAGTGACTTAAACTGCAATTCATCGACTGGCTGCTAGGGACAGGCTCCAGAATGGAGCAGAATCTTATTGAGCCCCATGTTAAAATGCCAAACTTTACAGCAGAAAAAAACATGTTTACAGCCTGGTACAAATTGTGGTTTTGGTCTATATATCTAATTTTGCCCTTCATGACAACTGTGAGGACCGTGAATTTTTTTATAACTCATTCGTTTACACTTTATAAAGCATTAAAGTTCTGCATAATTAAGGGCATTGCCACTTTGAGTGACAGGTGGATAGCCATTTATCTGCTGTCTGTTAGTCATCGTGTCACCTCAGCTTCGCCCATGTCCCACCTCTTTGCCCATTTTCTGTTATCCGGGAGTGACGCGCGATGACGTGCTGCCAAGATGACGCGCGATGACGTGCTGCCAAGATGGCAATGGCCAGCTCATCCCTACTTGACGCTTCAAAACTGCCCTTCAGAATCCTATGGGTGACGTCACAAACACTACGTCCATATTTTTTTACAAGTCTATGGTCCTGACCTACTGGCTCCTAGCACCGCACCACATGGCTCAGACACATTTAGTCGAAATAAAATAAATGAAAATAAATAAAATCGCACAGAAATATGCGGTGTAGCCCAACTTGCCAAATAGTGTATATAGCCCCTTTCACACATAAAGTCTTTACTGGTAAATAACCGGTAACAGATAATGTGTGAACAGGACCTTTTTAAAAATACCGGTAAATTGGTTCCGGCAATTTACCAGTAAGAGAAGTTGTAACATTACCAGTAAATTACCGGTAATATGCTCTGTGTGAACACGGAATGAAGATTACCGGTATTTGCACGTACAAAGTCAGAGCGCGATGACGTAAGTCTGCTTTGGGCCAATCATAAAGACTTATGAAGATGATGTGATTACTCTGCACTGTTTACAGTAAACGTATGAATAGTTTTTTATTTAAATATGCACTAAATGATCATCTTTGACATTGCGCCACTTCTCCCAGCTTTTTCAAAGTGTCGTGCTTGAAACCCAGCCTTTTCCATTCATCAGCGTTGCGGCTCTGCAGTTTCCGTAATGACTGACATCACAGAATGTCCTGGTATTTTGCTGCTGATGTGTGAACGTCTCTTTCCGGTAAAAAGCCATAATGCCGTTGCTTGTGTGAACAGCATAGTTGTTTAATTACTGGTAAAGTCATTCTGGTAATTTTTATGCTGTGTTCACACCAAACGCGAATAGAGCATCTGGAGCGAGTGATTTCAATGTTAAGTCAATGTAAAGACGTGTCGACGCGCGTCTGGAGGTCCTGCGACGCGATGTACGCGATTTCGCCTCATAATTAGTCGAATCATTTACATTTACATTTATGCATTTGGCAGACGCTTTTATCCAAAGCGACTTACGGTGCCCTTATTACAGGGACAATCCCAATGTTCAAGCATCCAACTAGACGCAGTAGACGCGATTTTGACGCTCTATTCGCGTTTGGTGTGAACGCAGCATTGCGGTAATTTATCGGTATTGCTGTGTGAAAGGGGCTTATGACTGACGGGGGGCTTAATTCCACCTCTCACAGGCCAGGCCCAAAGAGTTATCCTGTATGGGTGAGGATGGTAAATTACAGTTAAAAAAAAAATTAACTATGGTTTGAATGCAAGTTTGGTAATGGAATGTAGCAAAAATGCAGCCATGTTTGTTATTAAGTGTACTACTTTGCTTCAAGTTAAGGGACAGGTTGCAGATGTCCTAAAATGACCCACGCTTCCACTGACCCCAAAAAAATGAATTTACAAGTGCAACCATGTATGCAGTGAACACAAAGCTCTTCCCGTGCCAACACTGCAGGGACACTGACACCCCAACAGTGGGCCACTGGGTATGTCCCACTCCTCTGTCCCAAAGCTGGATTTGATTCAACAATTTAGTCAGCTTTGGCTGGCTCCACAAAGGCTGCGTCCAGTTCCACGATAGACACCAGGTTGAGGGCGTATGAAAACAATAACGCAGAGGACGGTCTTTGGACTATTCAATGGCTAGAGCTCCATCTGCATTCTCACAGTAGTAGCCGAGGGTCATCTTAGCGTGGCTGGCCGATGTCTACCCGAGAGAGACAAAAACAATAGCCCAAGCAGGGAGGGTGACATCAAGAGACTGTTTGCCACCCGATTCATGTACGTCCAGAGGACAATGAGCAAAGAAAAGCACTGAGACCCTTTGTCTGTGGTTATGTCACTGCCTTTCTGCCACTACGCCCAGTGGAA
Source organism: Gobio gobio (assembly GCF_949357685.1). Taxonomy (NCBI): domain Eukaryota; kingdom Metazoa; phylum Chordata; class Actinopteri; order Cypriniformes; family Gobionidae; genus Gobio; species Gobio gobio. The sequence goes on from NC_137119.1 coordinate 25,347,587, forward strand.
AAAACACTTTCCTTCTTCCTCAGGCCAAATTTCTCACTCAATATATGATGTTCTCCAGTATACATTTCAATTTGCATTACATTTACGTTAAACCCTGGGGTAAATATTTGTCATTTTGGTTATTCAGTCTAAATCTTATACATCGAAACAATCCACACACTTATGTGCATTTGCTTCAACATATTTACTTAACCTTGACCCACTGATATTCTCACAGTGCCTTCATCACACACACACACACACACACACACACTCTCTCTCTCTCCCTCTCTCTACCAACACGCCACAAGGAAAATCAGATTAAAACAGATCAGCAGGATATTTTGCTGATTCACTTTCAGAGAAGCACAATCTTTCCCTTTTTTTTTTTTAGAACATTTAATTTAAGATCGGTACAAGAAAAATCGCTCTCATCAGAAAAACAAACAATCTTATTTACATAAATTTCAGATATCTATAAATAACATCTAACTATGATGTTTAACATCTAATGTTGGTACTGTTTAGTAAAGTAAAAAATGATCTGATACTGAATAATAATAATAATAATAATACGCATTTTGTTGCATAAACCGAAGAACCCCTTTGACTATAACTGCAATTAAATCATTTAATAAATAATTATGATAACAATTTTTACATCTCGTGCTGATTCTGCATAGTAATATAAAAATAAAATAATACTGAATATTAACAACAACAACAGCTATTAATACTACTACTACCAATAATAATAATAATCCTGAATATTAGAATTATTATATATATATTTATATATATATATATTTATATTTAAAATATTTATATTTATATTTATATTTAATACATATATATATTTAAAAATATTTTACATTTGGTCCACTTGCAGAAAACTGAATTAAGACATCTGGCCATTTAAATTTTCAATGTAATTTTGATTAACATTTCACAAATTATTATGATAAACGTTTGACATACCGCAGTGCTTCTGTATAGTAATATAAATATCATGTAATACTAAATAGTAATAATATTAATAAATATAAAGTGTAGCCCACACCATCAAATTCAGGCTGACGTCTGTGAATATATATAATACAGGATAGTTTGAATATATTGTATATACGAGCGACACATCCCTAGGCAGCTAATCCATCTAGGAGAAATGCAGCACATTTAAACACCGTCATCTGATGGACAATTGGCAGACACTGAAGTCATGTGATTTCAGAAGGCCTTGGGGAGGTCTTGTCACGTCCCCGTAGAATGAGCGCTGCAGTGGTACACAGTGGGTTCACTATAGATTCAGCTTGACGTCAATGGCACTGACAGGATCTCAGCTCAGTCAGAGAGGAAAATTGTTCCTCCCACCACAACAGAGTCACACGGCTTCTGCGTTGTGACTTGTTTGGATTGTCCTGTTCTTTTTCACAGCAATTGGGCTGCTCCTGCATGCTGGGAAGAACTAAAGCCTGCTATACAGCGGCAAATTGGCCTGATCATAAGTGAAATTGACCCAAACCTCGAAGGAATATCCTCCGAGTGCAGCCCTCGATGCAGATTACACGCAATTGCCGGCTGCTGCTCCCGCTCATTACAGGAGCAATCTGGCTTTAATTTAATGCCTCCTCTGAGTTTAAGAGAGCGCTCAGCAGATCATAAAGGCAAAGAAAGCATCTGAGGAAACCTGAACTGCAAATTTTCCATGTGACCCTAACCGAGAATCCGTTAACTTTCACCCAAGTCATTCCCAAGGGTTTACTTCAGTTCAGCTGGAAGAAAGTCTCCATTTACTGACTTTTTTTATGAAATCACAGAAGGCAGGACTAGAGATAATATCCCTAACAACTTCTAACTCCTCTGTTAGACACCTGGATATGGGAAAAACTGAGTTTCTAGTAGCCTCCCGCAGAGAGCTTGGAAATCAGGAATATGAGCTTTCCCAGTGAACGACGAAATCGCCTGGTCACGAGGAACAAAAGTATGACCTTTTGAGCTCCTTGAGGAGTTGACAGATGAAATTAATAAGATGGGAAGGGGAAAGGATTTGCGTAGAAACTTGAGGACTCAACTTGAACTTGACAAGAATCGAACAAAAAAGGGGGAACTTTCAAACCAAACCAGTTGGTAATTTGCTTTATTCCGAAACGAGGACTTAATTTGTTACAATGCTGCGTTTTCTTCTCGGATCGGTTTGCTTTCACAAGGCAACATTTCAAAGCATACCAAAATTGATCAGTTCTCACCTGTTTACATTCCTCTGCGTCATCCATCAAGATGGATTGACAAGTTTGCTCCGAGGCTTATTGTAACTTTATCCGTAGCTCCCATGACACACGCAAATACTTATACAAATGTAGCCTTGATTCCCGCTCTGACTGATAAATGATATATATACATATACAGTATATAGTATAGATCATTTATAATGAAGTTAGAGTGCGAATCAAGGCTTCATCGGGACAGCATTCTTGCAAAGCACAGAGATGAACAATTACACATTTTAAGATGAAGATTAGCTCTTTGGTGCTCACTGCTGCTTTTATATAACATATCCAGTTATGAATTATGATACCACTTGGTTCATTGGTCTGTTGAGTCGGATCGCTTTCTCACCTCAACCGAACCGCTTCAGAGTTTGTTTTCAATCAGACTGAGACTACGTCATTCAGGCGATCTCGGAGCGATTGTTTTGGTGCAGATCTGAGTGCTTATATATATATGTCTAAAAGAACTGAACAAAGGGAGAAAATGCACCAGGTTCTGAAAAAAAAACCCACATCAAACGAGCCAGGTGTGAAAACGCCCTTAAAACGGGAACACGGGCAATAAAAAAAAAAGTTCTTTAATAACTGGGATAAAGTCTTATATTAGTCAATGTTGTGATTCACACAGAAGTGAAGGGGGAAATTCTGACTAGCAAATAAAAACTCTGGCATAAAACTGGGGAACAACACAGGGATTCCCTTTGGTCCAGTTAATAACAGTTTAGGCAATCTGGAAATGGTAGAATCCATGTGTTAGCTCTTTTCCTCACATGTTCTGATTCTCTGACAGTGCGAATGCACACTTATACTACTGTTCAAAAGAAATTAATACTTTTATTGAGCGAGGACGCATTCAATTAATCAAATGTGGCTTTTACATTGTTACAAAAGATTTCTATTTCAAATAAATGCTGTTCTTGTGAACTTAATCAAAGAAAGAATTAATCAAAGAATCCTGAAAAAAATGCACCAGTTTTCACAAAAACATTCAATTCGATTAATTGGGGCCTATCAGGTACAGTACATGGCTAATTTTCTCAAGGAAAAAATATCTCTGAATGTTGTATACAATACAGGGAATCCCATTTGGTACATCTCTATAATATTAAATGTTAAAATTAACTGATTTGTAGGCTACTATTTCAATTGCACATATGGAAGTTTTTAATAATAATATTGTTATAATTATATACATTTTATATTATAAATATATATTTTTAAAAACAACTGTGGTTTTACTCGTTTATAGGAAATGTAAACATTTAAATGGTGGCTGTCATAAAAACAAAGGACTTATTTAATAATGCATTAAATATTGAAGAATTCAATAAATATGCAATATAGTGCATATATTTAGCAAAATAATTTTTTTAGCTGACTAGCATGTTTTGAATGTTTTTTCTGAGGTAAATGTAACATTACATGGCAAGCCGTTTTACAAAGGTTTTTGGCTGTTGAAACACTGATTTCTGTAAATTGTACTGTAGCTTTCAACATACCTTCTGATGTTCATTCATGTTTATATTTCGTGCTGTAACTAGTAGAAAAGTGGATAGGATGATCAGTTCAGTGTCTACAGTTAAATGTGCACGGTGTGAATTTTAGCGGCATCTAGAGATGAGGTTGTGAATTGCAACCACCCACCGCTCACCCCTCCCTTTCGAAGCACATAGAGAAGCTACGGTGGCCGGCACAGGGCAAAGATGTCGTCGTCTGAGACAACAGAGAGTAGCTAGTGCTCTGTAGAGAAGTTTGTCTGTTTAGGGCTACTGTAGAAACACAACTGTGCAAAAATGGTGACTTCACTGCAAGCGGATCCGCGGTGTATGTAGATAGAAATGTCTCATTTTAAGGTAATAAAAACATAACGGTTCATCATGTGCTATAAAGCTTTGTTCTTTCATCTACTGAAAACAGCCAGACTGAAAGATCGATTCTTGGGATTTCTGTTCAATTCTTGGGATTTAAGAATCGGTATTGGTTCTAACCCAGCCTTAATACACATATCGTAACTGTAAGCGCATTGCGTTACGTTTTCATCGACTCACAGGTTATAAAGATTACTGGAGCTATGTGGGCGCTCAGATTTTTGTCAAATGGCCTTTTGACAAAATGATTTATGAAAATAATGATTTTCATAAATCATTCTGATTTGTGAAAAAATAAAATGATACAAAACGGATACACAAGGTTTCCGCCCGACAGCGGCGATATGTAAAAACCTGTTCCCATTGTCTAAAAAACACATACCAAATGTCGATAAGTTCTGTCCATGCATTACAATCAGTCCTGTATGGTCATTATTCACTGTCAGCTCATAAAATGTGTTGGCATTTATGAGCCATGACTTATTGAGTGGTATTTCTCATATGCAGCCTTTAAATGTTGCACAGATGGGATCATGTCCAACAGGTTTCATACATTTAACTCTTTCCCTGCCATTGACAGAAATTTCCGTCATTTGTGAGAAAACGCTTCCCCGCCACTGATTTCCGTGTTTACACTGTTATACGGTAGGAGGCGCTATTACACATCTTCTGAAAGAATACTGAATCTCCTGATCATAACACATGCGAAGATGAACAAGTGATATCATGTGTAATCATATGCATATTTAAAATGACGCGAACATCGAAATTAAACAGCATATAAATCAAAACTGTCTAATATTACTGAATGAAATGCCATCCCAGGATGAGCTATAGGACTGTGCAGCTTTGGGGCTGTTGATGGACTCGATATACTCCTTTTTTTATGAAACTTACCCACACTCAAGTGTTGATAAAAAAGATTGAATGACGCTAGAAGCATTTTTGTTTGTTTAAAAGCAGAGGCTCTGTTCTTTCTTTTGATATAATGCATTTTCAGATATTTAACCACAAGAAAATTCTGGGAGCCATGGAACTTTTGGTGAAATTGATCAAAAACGCTGGCAACTTTTAGAAAAAAGCGTTGGCGGGCAAAGAGTTAAGCAGAATGTCTCTTAGCCCAAGTTGACATGAATGGAATTCACAACTCATGTTACTTCCATACTTGTGCTAATATCTTCAAAAGCAACAAACCAAAAAAACAACAAGTGCCATTTAATAATGTGGTAACAAGTTCAATACCAGGAGCTCATCCATGCTTGTCTGACATTTTTCCAGATTGATGCGTTTGATGGCGACCTTCTCCTTCCTGGGCACACAGTAGGCAGCCTGGACCACAGCCGTAGCTCCGCTCCCTGAAACACACAAGAACGCATAAAGTCATGACAGATAGGAGAATGAAGAGGAGATGAAACTCACTGTTCTAGACTGACAACTAATACATTTCACTAACAAAACCCTCTTAAACACCTGAAACCATATAACACATATGGCTTGACACTATATACACTCTTAAAATAAAGGTCCCAAAAGGGGGTTTTCACAGCAACGCTATAGAAGACTCATTTTTGGTTCCTGGAAGAACCTTTCAGTGAACTTTTTTTCTTACATAGTGTCTACACCAGACGCGAGCAGCGTGATGTGACGCAACAAATGACAATATAACCCATTATAATCGGTGATGTTGTCTACACTGGATGCAGCGCGACACAACAAATCCCCTACAGTAAACTGATGCCTCGTTCTATTTTTTGGTTTGTAAGAGACTGTATTTGCAGACAGGATGAGGTTAAAAAACAATGCTGTGGCTTCTGGATCTGACAGGAATGATGCAACACAATTATGGGAGTAAAAATTTTGTTTTATATGTGATAGTATTGCATTGCTACGTTTGAGCTCTACGGATTATGTACGTGTCTTAACTAAACATAACTTCCATGCTGTCACAGGCTTTGTATTTGAGTTGGTTCATTGTCCTGCGATTCGTGATCAGACTCGAACATGTATGGGCCAGGGCTCGCACATCTTAAATAGTGAAATACACACGCGCGCGCTGTTATCCAATCATAGCAGTGGGTATTTACTTCCAAGTTTTCAATCAGGCACGCCCATAAAAACTGAGCGTTTCAAGAGCTAGGCTCAAAAACAGGGTAGAAAATAGCCTATTGCTTATTCATTATGATGTTTTTGAATGTAAAAACCACGCAAACGTCATAAGTAGACCTCAGACAACAGTATAATTTTTTAAAAGCCAGTTCATGACCCCTTTAATGGTGCACTATGTAACATTTTTGCAGTAAAATATCCAAAAATCACTAGGCCAGTGTTATATATTTTGCTCAATTGAGTACTTACAATGTCCCAAATGTTTCCAACTATTTGTAAATCGTGAGAAAATTGCTATTTTACCCAAGGAACCGGGACGTGTGAGGGAGTCGCCTGTCAATTGCGTCATATCTGCGTTACCATCGGTTTCCGGTTTTATTTTGCAGAAACGCTTTACTCACACTGCAGTGTGAACAAGTGTCATAGCAGCCGCCGCGCGTACGCACAGAGTAGCGTCATAACTTCATTTTCAACACACTCAGATGTATCTAATATGATAAACAGAGCTGCGTTACCGGCTCATACTCATGACCGGAAAAGCGGAAATGGCGCCAGCAACTGTGGCATAATAAAAGTCCCGCCGTCGACTATACCATAATAAAAGTCCCGCTGCTCGCTACTCTTCTTATTAACAATCGCTCCTGCGGCCTTGCTCAGCTCCCACAAAACTCTGCTTCATACTACAGTAACATCAATAATCGCATCCATGAACATGATTTCTGCCCAAGTCTTTTCCACCGGCTGTGAGGTTAAGACCACATGTCCCAAGATTCTGCGCTCAAACTTGGCGTCATCAAACTACGCCTTTGTTTTGAAAAGGCGCCCTCTAGTGGACGGAAAAGTTACATAGTGCACCTTTAAGTTTAGCCTCTATTAAATGTTAAAATAATGGCTTTCAATTAACTATAATTACTAATTTCATCTTCAAAAATTGAGAAAAAAAAATCCACTTAATAGAACAGCAGTAGTAGTTATGGTATCAGTGATACAGGTCTTCATTCATTAGATTAGATTAGATTAGATTCAACTTTATTGTCATTACACAAGTACAAGTACAAGGCAACGAAATGCAGTTTAGGTCTAACCAGAAGTGCAATAGCAGCAAGTGCAGGATATACAATGGTTGCGTAAGTGCAGGACGTAAAAATGTTCTGAATATATATAAATATGTATAAGTAGAGAGATGGTTATTACTATAAGTAGAACTGAATTTACAGATGAATATATACAGTGAATAAATATACAGATGGCTATTACTATAAACAGAATTTACAGGTGAATATGTACTAGAATATAATATACAGATGGCTATTACTATAAATAGAATTTACAGGTGAATATGTACTATGAATATAATATACAGATGGCTATTACTATAAACAGAATTTACAGGTGACTATGTACTATGAATAAATATACAGACGGTTATTACTCATTCATAGTACTTAGATGAGAAAAAGATGAGAAAAACACCAACTTTATTTTGTTTCTACATTAATTTGGAGATTCAGTGTGAAAATATGTATTAAAAATATATTACATGCGTTAATTCGTGATTACAGAAAAATGTGTGATTAATTAGTTCTTTTTTAATCGACTGACAGAACTAAAAAAAATAAAAAAATCAGTCATAATTCATTTATTTAAAGCTATTAATAGTATTAATCAAAAAATAATAATTATATTTAAAATATTGTTATATTAAAAATGTTATGCTTTGAAAAATGAATATTACTGTGTCAAAAAGCAGAAATACAATAATGATAAGTTCTGCATATTGGTTAGACACTTTATCAAAGATAATTGCTCATTAAAAACAATAGCATCCATCTCTAGCCATTACACTTACTCCCTGGGAAAGTGTTAGAGAAAGGCTGACAGCTAAATGCTAAATCAAAACATTCCTCTGCCACTGCAGCATTGAACATTTATTCGAGAAGACTTAAATCCTAACAGACTATAAGTCAAAGGATTTGAGAGCTATACTTGGCTTTCAACTTTACTGCAGAGGTTAATCTCCAGAGTGCTTTAATGAGGTTCTGCTCATGGCAGAGGAGAGAAAGCATACAAGACACTTCTGGAGACGGTTATCCTTGAGATTGTCCTGGTCCACACATCCTGAATAATAGAAGACAAGACTCTGAGGGCGTGGAGACCCTCGTAAATCAGCAAGCACCTATGTTTCCACTGCGAGCTGAATATAAATGACATATCATTGTGCTGATATGAGGCAGAGGGAATTTTTTAATCATCTTTAATCAACTACTCAAACTCCATATGGCCTAATAACAACAAAGTCCTCATTGTTCGGCATTTTGATTGCACCAGCAGGGCACCATGGATTAGAGGAAAAAGGGAACAAATCTGACAACAATTCTCAATTTCTGAACTGGTTTGTCTAGTTTATGTACAGCCAAATATAGTCATTGGAGAATTTAAACCACAATGATGAGACCGAACTGAAGTAGTATAGCTAAAACGTTACTAAAATGTGCTGACAGCAATCCCATTAATCACATCCTGGCCTTATCATGGCCCCCAGACGGATGTTGGTCCCCAAAACGGCCCTCACAGTGCCAGCTGTGAATACAGGTCACCCGTGATGTTCAATGTTCATCAATCAGAGTCTGGAGCTATATTTGAGAACCCATGCTATACATTAAAAGGAGCTTGAAAGTGCACCAGATGGAAAGAAGATTAAGTTGCCTGTGCCAACAGCATGAGTTTAAGTGTAAATTCCTACAGAGAAACAAACAATCGGTTGTTATGATTCAGGAAAGAGTCTGTCCTAAAGTTTAGCATGCACGTGCCAAGAGAAAATATTTCATTAGGATAATTTTCTTTTTAGTTGGCATGAAACAGAAGTTGCAATAGTCTTTACTTCACTATTGTGACGTATATCCAAGTAAAATGGCTTCTCAAACAAGAACAAAAAAAATTTAGGGGAGGACTTGATTTTGTCCTTTGGGAATTTATTGGATGCAGCTATTGCTTTGATCTCATGCGTCAGTAAACATATCATCAGAGAATAGTATATGTGCATGGATAAATCATTTCAAATAAATGCTGCAATATTCCATAAAAAATAAGAATTGTCCATTTTGATTTCGTGGCGATAATCATCAGCATTTAACTGTGCACACACATTTTCCCTATGCATTAATTTATTCAGATAAATAATAAAAACACAAACTAACTTTGCATAAAAAAATTTTTTTTTTTGAATTAATTTAGTAAAACAATATAACTTCTAATTTCTCATTTGTGCATCCTCGTTTCCCTTCCTCGCGTCTCAGCTCCACCCTCCTTAAGATGCGAGGGAAGGATGCAAGGATGAAATGGAGGACGGAGGAATCGAAGGAAAACTTATTTGTATTGGAACATTCTTGATCACTCAAGCGTCGCTTCAGAGCTGCATTCAAAGGATCTGCCCGTATGTTGTTGAAGTTTGGTTATTTAAGAAATTAAAGCAAAATGCCCTGTTGAAATATGTGCGATATACGGTTTATTTAAACTGCAAAGGTAAAGCATAAATTCAAATTATTTTGACAAATGTGAAGGGGGAGGAGAATATTCAAAAAGAAAGACTTCCGCATAGGATACACCTCTGCATCCTCACTCATGTCTCCTCGGGAAGCTTCCTCACTCCTCGTTCCTTGTGGTGGAATTTAGAGAATTGAGGTGTCCTTCAAGATGGCTTTCTTTGATCGATTTCCGGGTCACAGGCTGGAGGATGGAGGGGTGAGGAATCGAGGAAGAATCAATTTGAGAATTGAGAAGCACCCAAGAGCCAAATTGTTATGGCAAGCCAACTGGGCCAGCAGAATCTACAAAGGGACAAACCACAAAACGGCAACAAACCACAAACCCAAGGCTCAGCGATACCACAAAGACTATGCAGTTTGACCCTTGTCCTCTGCCGAAAGCCCCTACAATGGGCATGTGAGCGTCAGAACTGGACCTTAAAGCAGTGAAAGATGGTCCCGAGGTCCGATGAATCCGTTTTCTTTACATCATGTGGACGGCTGTGTAAGTGTGTGCCATTTAACTGGACAAGTGATGGCACCAGGATGCACTGTGGGACGTCAACAAGCCGGTGGAGGGAGTGTGATGCTCCAATGTTCTGCTGGGAAACCCTAGATACAGTCATACATGCTGACGAAAGTTTAACTTATGCCACCCACCTAAACATCGTTGCAGACCAAATACACCACGTCATGAGTGCCCTGGTAGAAGTGGCCTCTTTCTGCAGGATAATGCACCCTGCCATTGTTCAGGAATGGTTTGAGGAACATGATGAAGAGTTCAAAGTGTTGCCCTGGCCTCCAAATTCCCCAGATCTCAATGTAATTGAGCATCTGTGGGATGTGCTGGACCAACAAGTTCGATCCACAGCGGCTCCACCTCGCAACCTACAGGACTTGAATGATTTGCTGCCAACATCTTGGTGCCAGATACCACAGCACACCTTCAGGGGGCTTGTAGAGTCCATGACTCTGCGGGTCAGCGCTGTTTTGGCAGCACGCGGAGGACCAACAGCATATTAGGCAGGAGGTCATAATGTTTTGGCTCATCTGTGTATGCTACTCTTACTGTTCAGAAAGTTTTTTCTTTGTTTAAAAAATAAATAAATGCTTTTATTTCGCAAGGATGCATTAAATTAATCAAAAGTAACAGTAAAGACATTTATAATGTTATTACATTTTTCTATTTCATAAATGCTGTTCTTTTGAACTCATAGAAGATAGAAATAGTTTATGTATTTTGATCAAATACAATGCAGCATTTGTGAGCATAAGACGCTGTAAAGACAATAAAACAAATCGTAACGCCAAACGTTTGACCGGCTAGTGTATATAAAACGTTTAATAAAGGCCAACTCTTGTTTTACCGTTGATGCTTCTTAACTTCCTTCTGTCTCCAATAAACGCGTCAAATATCTCACACAGAAGGAAGTAATAAAAGAGCAAAAGCAGCCTAGCAACCCAATAACAAATATAATAAAGTCATGATACTTCATTATAAACATAATGAAGTATTGAAAACAACCAGTGAATATCAAAGATTTACTTTTATATGGTCAGTTATTAGACGTTAATATTGCAGGTGTGTTGGGTGCAATAAAGTGGTTTTATGTTAGTTTTCTCAAGTTCTCACCCTAGTTGAGGATCACAGACTCGTCTGTTGATATAAATGAAAATACTGCAGAAGAAGAGTTTGTGTGTACAAAACTGTACATCTGCACCACAGCAACAGGATTTTATGGAGGCCTGTTGCTGCTTTCTGAATTGAATGATTCAATATTGCGTTACCAGGTTACGGCCTTAGAAAAATTAAATGAAGAACCACCAGCTGATGTTGTGTGGTTGCTTCCCTAATTATCCCAGAAAAAGAGGGTATACGCCTGGTTTTAATCAAGGATTTTCATTCATTTCATTAGCCAAATGTTTACCAAGATAAATGAGCAGACCACACGTGCCTGGAGACTGAAAAAATCCAAATGCATCCGATCCAAGGTTTATTAAAATCTGAATTATTCATTTCTTCCTCCTTCCTACTTGATGTCCCTCATTAGAGAGGATGTTAACTTCATGAGGGAGTTTAGGAGGAGATAAAGGTTAATATCCTTCAATTACTTTCCAGTATCACACATTAACTTGATATTTTCAATTCAAAGCCACTTTTCAAGAAACAGGTTCATTTGGACACACACACACACACTTGTCTTACAAATGAAGAGGGAATCATTTTATTCCGAATAATTAAATGGTCTAAAGGGGAGTACGACACTTGATTTAAGAAGGTACATTTTGGAAGAAACAAGTATTGAACCTTTATGTGTGTCCAAAACAAAATCAACCGGTCATAAAAGGACATAGTTTGGAATTTGACTTCTTTGCGGTGCATGACCCAATAGACCAGCGTCTGAGGTCCCTCGGAGCGGTGTGAATGTGTTCCTTCATGCATAGTTCTCTGTTTGTGCTACCTTGAGCCAGCCTGTCCTTTCAGGAGCCCTTTATTACATTTCCTAGGCTTGCATTCCGCACACTATTCTGGGCCGCACTGAGACATGTCACACCTATGGAGCTTCGTACTAGAGAAAAGCTCTGACGGAGCACTTGATGCACAGAAATGCGTACAATTCATTTTGAGGGCGAATTGGATTTCAGAAAGTACAACTGGACAATTGGTGGAGTATGTAGCATAAAAAGATGGAGAAGAAATAACAAATAACAATCTCGAAATGATAGCAAAACATGCCTCAACATACAGCATGACCGGTGTAGTCCGATTCCTGAACAAATGACTCACATGAACCATTTCTATTTAATTCATCAAAAACATACAGCACAACCGGTGTAGCCTGATTTAGAAACAAATGACTCATATGAACTGGTTCTTTTAACTGAATTCAGAGCTTACAACACAACCTGTGCAGTCCAATTGATAAAGATGAAGTGAACCAAAAACATACAGTACAACAGTGTAGTCTGATTGATAAAGACAGTGACTCATATGAACTGATTCTTTTTAGTGAATCAAAAACGTACAGCCCAACCAGGCCCCGTCCCAAATGGCGCACTTCATGTACACTTTTGGTCTTGTGGACTTACAATGGCCGCTGCGTGCGCGTGTCCGTTAAAGGACCGCAGGGTGGCCCATTTGTCATTTTAGGTCTCAGAAGGGTGCTCGCAAACGCCCCCTTTGAGGTCGTTATGCGCCCTCGATGCGCACTTCTGCCGAGCCCGCACTGGTGCGGGTTATGCAGCGGACTTCTTCCCGGCAGTCAAAGCGGCATTACGCCGTGAAAGTGAGGACTCAGAGGAAGACCGTGAGGGTTTAGGGTGCCATTTGGGACAGGGCCCCAGTGTAGTCTGATTGATAAAGAAAGTGACTCATATGAACTGGTTCTTTTTAGTAAATCAAAAACATACAGCACAACCAGTGTAGTCTGATTGATAAAGAAAGTGACTCATATGAACTGGTTCTTTTTAGTGAATCAAAAACACACAGCACAACCAGTGTAGTCCAATTGATAAAGAAAGTGACTCATATGAACTGGTTCATTTTACAGGCTCTAGAAACATACAGAACAACCAGTGTCTGATTCATGAAGAAAATAGGTGTGTTCGACTTGGAAGTTGCACTGCGCAGACTAGGGCTGGGCGATAAAACGATAACGATATGTATCGCGACAGACACATCGATATCAATAAAAAATGCGTTCGATAAAGCGGTCGATAATTATTTTTCTTCGTCGGAAGAAACAAAGACACTCACTCTCTGGTAACCAAGCAACGTAGGGAGTGAGAGGCTAACAGCCAATCATGTAATTGTAACAAGTCTGCTTGCGCCATATCGTTGTCTCGTGTTGGATTCATTCTTCAGTAAACAGAACCGGCGTGGAGGGATAAGTGGAAAATGAGTGCCGCAGCGAGCGAGGAAATTGTTAATAAAACAGGAAAACAAGTCAGCTCACCAGTATGACAGTTTTTTGGATTGTATAAGTCTGACCGTAGTCAGACCAATGTCGTTTGCAAGACTGTCGCCCCCACCAAGACTGGTAATACCACAAACTTTTTTTTACTAGCCATGTTATACTTTTGTCTGGCTCCGCAGCGCGAGCCTCCGCTGACAGCGCGCGCGCCTCGTTCGTTTGGGGACGTGTTTATACTCGACACGCTCGCCGTTGTGCTATTCTTGACTTTGGTTGAATCCGAAATCGCCCCCTAAACCCTCAATCACTATTCCCTACTTTAGTCCACTGATACAGTTCACTTGAACGAGTGAATGAAAACGAGTGAGCAAATTCGGACCTTTTACTGTCTATGATTCGGACAGCCGCTGTGTGTACATCGGCTGTGTACACTCGTTATTGCGGTGCAAAGTGGGATAGAATGAGTGCACTCAATAACGTCCACTATGGTTTCGGAGACCACTACAAATGGCTGTCCCCTCAAATAGTGCCCTATTTAGGGTATAAGGGGCGATTTCAGATTCAGCCTTTGAAACTACATGGAGAGGTACTCTGCATCAGTGCCTTATGACAAAGCATCTAAACGGTAAAAGTTACAAAGAAATAATGGAAGCACTGCACCTTAATGTTAAGAGATATTTGAAATTTTAGACTTGTTTATATTTTAATTATTTGAGTGTTTTCCATGGTTGTGTTGACATTTCTACCTTTATCACTGAGGGGATATTAATCAGAGGAAGGTTAAGTTTAAAATAAAAATGTTTAAATGTAAAATATTTTTCTCCTGGTCCTTATTTTAAATAGGTCATAAAACATATCAATAATTATCGATATCGACCGATATGAAACCCTTATATCGTGATACAGTTTTCAGCCATATCGCCCAGCCCTAGCGCAGACTGATCGGTGTATGACACCAAAGAGTGAGCCGAAAGCATTTGATGTCATCATACACTGATCGGTTTGCCCGGCACCGCTTCAAGTTGAACACACCTAATGAGTCATATGATCTGACAAGGGGAAAATAATTTCCAATTCAAGTCAACATTGATAAGCACAGCTTCTGTTTCGCCTAACAGTCTCAGACTGTGCAACAGCAGTAATCAAACATTTCCAGTCTAAAACAGTGAAGGACTGTGGAACCTGAGAGGAACAGAGTGTGGGTCTGACTCCATCCGAGGAGACTCTGTGCTCTCTGAGGTGGAAAAAACAGCTAGGATCAGTGAAATAACAAGAATCCAATTCCCCTGGGAAGATACCAACACAATGGTTCAGCTGAGTGCGCTCCAAACTCACACACAGTGAACTTTCCATCGGAGAGTGGAATAACAGAAGTACTCGAGAAATCCTCCTGGACTATATGGTTTATTACAATCAGATCCAGCTAAAACAACTCTTTGTCTGTGATCAATAGTAACGGGGTCGAAGAAAATCAGACAAACCCATCCTTGGCTGGAAGACAAAAGGAAACATTGACTAATTTCAACTCCATTCAGAAAGTCACGCTTTTAATCGAAAGAACATGTGCCTTCAGCTTCAATTCTATGAAATTAAAGCTGCTCACAATTTCTCAGAATTACAATGGGAGGTGAAACATAGTGTAGTACATTCTGCAGATGTTGACAGCCTAAAGTGGATGGTAAACACACATACACTCACACCCTAACACTGCTGGTTTTTAGAAAATTACGATAACTGAAATCTGGCTGAACATTTTCTACTCATATTCTGATGAATGCCCAGTAATTGCCAGACTTTGGTAAAAATATATATATATATATATTTATTAGAAAATTATGAAGGCAAACATGTTAAACATGTAATTTTCAGTGATAATTTAAATAATGAATGAGGAGTAGAGCTGCACGATTCTGGATCAATTGAGAATCACAATCAGTTTTTTGTTTCAAATAGAGATCACCGGTTTTCCACGATTCTGAACAACTTAAGAAAATAACTAGTGCTGTCAATAGATTTAAAAAAAAGTACTAATTAATCTGATATTATTCTGTAATTAATCGTGATTAGGGCTGTGCGATATTGAAGAAAAATGCGATATGCAACACCTTGTTAAATAATGCGATATTTGATATGCGGTACGATATTGCTTTAAGTAAAATCTATTTAAATTATATTACAAAAAAAATTTAAAAACAGAGAATGATACCATATTTATGTGTTTCACATTCTTTCTGGGAAAAGAAAGCATCGCTACAACTTCTGAAAGTGACCAGCAGTGTTTTAGCAAAAATTCATGTCACAAATCTGACAATATAATTTTAACATCAATGTAAACAAAGAAAAAAATGTAATGCCAATATTCAAATACCAAAAACTCTTTGCTTGACTTGGTAATATATAGTTATATCAACCTAAAACTTAACATCAAGAACATCCAGGTGAACAAAGACACCTGAACTAGGTGGACGATTATTTTTGTTATTTTAATTTATCTTTGTTATTAAAAATAAGAACTAAAAACAGTAGTCTTCACATTAATTAAATATACACTGATACATGAATTAAATATACACTGATACATAATAAAGCTACAAAGGTTATTCAGCCAAGAGCACAGTGATTTTCTCTTGTTCTTTTGTTGTTTGACAGACAGCGGCAGATTTACTGTATGAGCAGGTTTACTGTATTAGTAGGTTTACTGTATTAGTAGGTTTACTGTATGAGCAGGTTTACTGTATGAGCAGGCTGTCACTTTAAGACCTAATGCACGGATCCTATTGACACTCATTCGGTTTCTTTCCCCAACTGATATTGTTCACTTAAAGCATAACAGACTGTGTTTACATGAATACTCATCATGCCATTTTGACATAACGGTGTGTGTTTTTGACAGTTTGAGTGTGTAACAAGACAAGAAACAGAACTCAAGGGATCACACGCTTTCAGAGAGGTGGCTTGTGCACACATTTCGGTGTGTGTGTCAGACAGCAGAAAGCGCGAAACTGCAAGGAGTTGTTTTTCATAAGTTTCTCTTTTTAAAACTATTTTTAACGTCAAGCAAGTCACATAAGTTTCAGTCGTGTGCCCAGTCTATTCTCTGCTATATGCATCCACCTTTTCACAATGTTGAAGTAGCCTATTTAAATCATTCAGATATTGCGTGCCGTTGCGATATGCATATCGCGATATGTACATTTGCGATATTTCGATATATTGTGCAGACCTAATCGTGATTAATCGCACCTAACATTAAAGTTTCAAATATATATTTTAATAATATAAAAAAAGATGCCAGAAAAAAATTATGCTGCGTTAATTGCGTTTTAAAAGCATTAAACATTAAAGGCGCTAATTTTGACAGCCCTAAAAATAACATGTAATTTACTAGAGGTTGTGACAAAATGTTAATTGCTGCCTATTTAAAAAGGTTTCATTAACTTAACCATTAACTTAAAAAAATTGGTTTGAATTAGGGATGCACCGAATCCAGGATTCGGGTTCGGATTCGGCCGAATATTGGGATTTTTGACGGGGTACGGTTTCCGTCGAACCTTCAATTTTTTTTCACCGAACCGAACCCTAGGCTACGAGCGCTCCGCTGGTCGAACACAATGATGCCGCCATTGATTATGGGAACGTGTTTACCAGCTGGACTGTTCGAATCCAGTCGGCTGTGAGAAAGTGAAAATGGAACTCGTGAACAGAAAACATGTTGTTTGGCAGTACTTTAAGTCAAAAGAAGGCGATTCAAGTCGAGCTACATGTTCAATTTGAAATGCCAATTTGTCTCATGGTGGCAAGTAGATTAAGGAATCTACAGACAGCAGCCAAAATGCAGCAACTTCAGGTAGGAAGGACAGTCATCCTGGCATAATGTTGCCTATTCTTAATTAAAATTAAAATAAATTAAAAATACACTGCTGTAGGGATGTAGCCTGACAAGCCAGACCCACATCAAGATGTTGGGTCTGGAAACTCACCATTGACAGGGCTCAATCCGAGGGGCATATAGACACTGTCACTGTTTAATAGACACTGTCAAATCACTGTCATAAGTTCATATTGGTGATTGAATTGAGATTCGCAAACTCTTAACAATTAATAATAGAGCTCTAAGAGTGGTTCAGGTATGACATTACTTTGTAGGCCCAAACTTGGAAGCGAGTTAGCATTTTAGCATTTCCGTTTTTTTTTTTTAATGGGATTAAAAAATAAATAAAAAAAATCGCAGCTTTTCATTTACCAACGGTCTTAGTACACAATCTACAGAAGAGTCAAGTTTTAAATAGGAAAAATATCGAAACTTTTTTTTGAGCGAGATGCTAACAGTCTAATCAGATTCAATGATCTATGCTAAGCTATGCTAAAAGTGCTACCGCCAGACCCGGAGATTGGCTGAATGGATTAGAAAACGGTAAAACTCTAGGGGAGTTGGAAAATGAGCCTATTTTTAAGTTAGTTCCTTTAATGTTTTCTATTTCTCTCATAAACTGTTTGTGTTCCCCAACAAACTTAGCATTATGGAAATCAAGTAAGGTGGGAGGAAAATCTATATTTCAATGCCTGGATGCAATACTTTAGCAAGAGAACGCAAAAGTTTTGCGAACAAATGCAAAGTTTCTTTGGACAACACATTTGCAAAAGAAAGCTTTTTTTTTTGAGGGAATGCAAAAAAAAATTCTCCGCAAATTGCTCATTAGCCAAAGTAAAAAAAAAAAGTGCTATTCACAACTCTCTATAATATTCATGTGGCTAGATATGTCATCCAACCTTGAATGCATGTTCGCCCATTTTATCATCCGCCAAGAAAAAGGTCTGATGACTTACAAACTGTTTGAGGTATCATTCATGTCCACAAAACAATGGTGGAGGATGATTTATGCACTGAGAATTAACACTTACGGTTAGGGGTGTGTAAGTATGAGCTCTAAGTATGAGCAATAATACCAGCACTAGCATAGCACCATTAATAATTACAAGGTGGCTGATGAAAACAAAAGTGCTTATTTCATTGCACATATAGTCATTCTTTCTTTTAGTGCATTTCTCTAAACCAACTGAAGCAATACTTGGAATACAAGAATACAGGGCCTTCATAAAAGCTGCTCCGGTCAGCAACTACAGCTTCCAGCTGGGCTCAAAACCACTGGCCAGTTTACACAAGGTTTCAGATACACAGAAATGCTTAGCACTATAAAATGAGCCGACAGAAGAGCAACCAGCACCTTTATTAGCCTATGCTCATCAAGCCTACATTATCCTTAAAATAGTGACATTTAGGATTGAAGATTAGTGCACTGAAATTAATTTTTCATTAATTTTCACTGAAATTAGTTTTCATTCAGCCCGAAAACTGAAATCAAAATTAAAGTTGAATCAAATTATAAATTCAAATGTATTTAATCTTAAACACTCAAAGTAGTAGTTTTTTGTGTTACCCGGCTCCAGGGTCAGACTAAACAACCCAGAGTTAATTATAGCAGACTTTTTGAATTCTCTTAACAGAGCAGCTCTCAGAACACATTCTTCTGTAAAATACAGGTTTGTGTACATTTTATTTTATCTATAAACTCATTTAAAATTCATGGACGTGATGTGAGTCACCTAAACAAGTGTTGCATCAGTCTTAGCGCGTGAAATAAACGATTTTTATTCGTAAAGATGCTAAATCTAAATACTTTACATGTTAAATATGTCCTCAGAGCAATGTTTGTTTATGTGCAAGTGATGAAGTCAGTCACTCACAGCATATTTCCGCTATGAGTGAAACGCAGGGCTGCGGTCTGAAGTTAGCAGTTCCGAGAACAAACTAGGCCTGTCACGATTGGTCGATACAATCGACTGCGTCAACGCTGTTAATTAGTCAACGTCAATATTTTTAGTAAGCTGGGTATGATATGAAATTGTATAAAGCTTGGAACATACTCTGCAAGAACAAAAGAAATTTGTTCGTTTTCTCGAGGTGGCAAGAACAAGAACAACGTTCGTTCTGGCCTGGACACTGCATACACGCCGAACATCTCCGTTTCTCCGCATTAACCCCGCCCACTTTAAAATTCTGATCAATCACACAATAGTTCTCGGACACCCACAAGAAAAAAGTTCTGCTCAGACGATGTGCCGAGAACGAGCTGCGAGAACTCCCAAACCAGGCCCTGGGAGCGAGAACATTTTTCTCTGTTCTTGCGGAGTATGTTGCGGGTACTTTAAAAATGACAGCACTCTAATAAGAGCAGTATTTCTTCATTTGCGTCGATGTGTGACAGCAGGAGTGAGGACGTGTGTGTGAGCTCTGCTTCCACCGTTCACTTAACAATGAAAGCAGAACAGTCAAATATATACAAGCAGCTCTGGAAAAAGAACGCAACAGAAAAGTGCGGCGCGGCCGGGACGTGCTCGCGCGCGCTGCCGGACTCTGACCTGAAGCGCTCGCAGCCGCACCCACGCCATTCACTCAGACAGATTGCGACGCCAGTTTCGTGTAATATTGGGTTTGAATGGTAAAAAATATGTAAAAATGCACGTCCTGGCGAATATTCGGGTAAATGCAGTCGGATATGTCTTTAGTGAACGTATACAGAGTTGAATGAGAAATCGGGTGTTACAATGAATTTGGTACGTGAAGCTCTTAAAGGGCCGGACCAAATATTCTGTGTGAAGCAGGGCAGAAACATGCTGTCCAAGTGAGTTTTTAGTTGTTTTTTTAACAATGATAAAACAATGAATAGTAAGTTCTGTCATATTATTCAATTACTTTTACAGTTTTTTGCCATGTTATCGATTCAGTATCGGTATTGAGGTATTTTAGTCTGGTATCGTGTCGAAGTCATAATTTTGGTATCGTGATATAAAACGTATTTGCTGATATTCTCTTTTTTTTGTTATGTTGGTTTACAAATTTGTACCTTTTTACATTTTTACTCTTTTAGTTTTACATTTTGTCAAGGGCTTGTTTACATTTATACTTTTTTATAGTACACTACTGAAGGCCAACGTTGCAAGTTAAATTAAATGTTTATAAGTAAAATTGCTGAAAATTATTTTGATAAATTAGATAGATTAATAGATTAAGCAATAAATGAATCGATAGATTAATCGATATAAAAATAGACGTTAGTGGCAGCCCTAGAACAAACGCTGTTAAGGTGGAAACGGGATAACAGAGACTGGTTGATTACACTTGAATTCCTTCTAAATATTTCATTTTTACTTCTAATGTTTGTTAAACGAGTTATATGCAAGAGACAATGTTTTTTCCGGAGTAGGCTGTTCCCCAACCCTCCCCATTACATGGCTTGGGACTCACACATACACACTCATTCACACCTATGGTCAATTTGGCATGTCCAGTCCACCTAACCTGCATGTCTTTGGACCGTGTGGGGGAAACCGGAGCACCCGGAGGAAACCCGCGATGAAATGGGGAGAACAAACTGCACACAAAAGGACTGCACACCAGGGACCTTCTTGCTGTGAGGCGACAGTGCTACCCAAAAATTATTTAATAAAAGCAACCCATTATGCTGGGTTAAATGAACAGCCCAAATTTGCTGGGTAAAATTAGCCCAGCGTGTTCTGTCCTATATTTACCTAGCCCTTGGGTTAAAAGCAACCCAAATTTGGGTTGTTTTTAACCCAGTGTTTTATAGTGAACGCATTGACATCACTTTCCTGCTGGGACACACCCCCTCAGCCGGACTGCACGGCAAAACATCCTGCAACATGACTGGATTTAATAGGGGAAACTGCAAAAACAGGAGCAAAACAAACAATTATCTTGTTAAATTAAAGACAGTTGGACTCGATAGTGATGCTTTCAACTTACCAAAAAACCAATGGTCCGTGGACATTGACGTAGCCAGGAATCGGGTGTCTTGGGTTGACATTTTGAGGAAAGTTTTTAAGTTATCTGGATAACGGTCAGCGGTTTCAGTCAGACAGATGAGTTCAGCAGTGTAAACTGAATCTATTTAAGAACTGCGTTGTTTTTCCATCTATCTATCATCCATCCATCCAAACGGATTTTATCCAAATAAGATTTTACCCCAAAATTCAACATATCTGACACACATTGGTAGGCCTGTCACGATAACTACTTTTTGTTTCATGATATATAGTCCCAGAAATAATTGCAATAAACGATATTCTTGTCATTTTAAGACTATTTTATGCCACTGAATAATCCTAATATAACACTCGTCATTCTGCGTTGACATTTAAATGTGCACCAGAACAGGGGATTGCGGCTTTGAAATCGAGTCCATTTGGGCTTATTCTTCCAAACTGTCAGTAGTTGTCAGGAAAACACTAAAACGCCTCAAATGGCGCCTTTTTTTCACCTGTCGATAACCCCTCTGTGTAGGAAGGAACTGCCCGAGAATCACTTTCGCCTCCGTCACGGAAAACATAAAAGATGTCAGCACAATCGAGTAAAATGTTGGTGACATTCATTATCATGTAAACATAATGGGCGATATATTGCATCACAAAAAATTATAGAGGTCATGTACATATATTGTGCGATATATCGATAAATTGATTATTGCGACAGGCCTACACATTGATAACTGCAAATTTACGTTTCGCTGCCTGGATTCCAGTTGTTTATACGAATCCATTTGCTTTTACTTTTCTGTAGCTTTCGACAGTCTGTAAAAAGTTAGCTCCAATTTCTTGTTGAATCTATTTGTAGTCATCGCACAGCTCTTTCCCATTTTACATGCGTTTTTTGCGCATATTCGCAGGATTCAAGCTGGACGCTAATGCTGACACTCTTTTTTGGCTCCCAGTGTGTGTAAACGCAGTGACTCCCACCTACTGTGACGTCACCCTCTATTGCAATTATTGGATGGCAAACGTGCTACAAATAATGCTTAGTCAAGTTTTGTTAATGCATCAATTGAAAACAGCATAGACTAAAAAACAGATTTGGGGATTTAAGAATCGATATAAGAATCAGTTAATCAAAATGAAGATTGATTCAAATCAAGAAATTGATATTGTCATGTCAACCCAGCCCTAGACACAGCTGAAGTTTACCTTTTGCGAGGCGCTAACAAAAGACTTTAGATTTACAAACATGGTGCACTTAAATTATGGGAGGTGCAAAGTGTAAACTAGCATCACGTCACTGCAGCTGCCTTTAGAAGCTCCAGTTGCTTTAGGAACAGTCAGTGTTCTGCACATGCGCATTGGCTGTTCCAGTTATTTGTCATGATTATGAGACAGTTGTCAGATTTCATTGGTAATTTCACATATGAAATTTAATCGTAAGCCTGGTGAACAGCTTTGGAGAATTAGGAGCTGTACTTGCATGACTGAAATAGCTGCCCGAGAAGAGTTTCAAAGATGGCTGCCGAGTGAAATGACTTGCTTTAACGGGTCTTTGGTGCTTATTAAACATTGCTGTTTCGATTAATTTGGTCCTGGGACACCCGGGACTGAGTTTAACGGCAGACTAGTAACTGAGACTGTGATTAAAGTACAGTATTATTACAACAAGACACTGAAGCTTGAGACGTCCAACCTTAAAACTGAATTCCAGAAGGTCTACAATCAAACTCGCCTCTAGCATGAACTCCTGTTTTAGCATGTCACGTCACATGCCAGGTTACAACAAAGAAGCAATTCTGAAGGTGCATGCTAGAGGGCACAACATATCCTCAGAGGGAGACATACACAGGGTTTCAAGGAATTTGGGGATAATAACGAAATCTTTTGGGGAAACTGCAGCTTACAAAAACAAACACAAAGCATTGAGGTCTATATCGGTGCACTTCGATAAAAAGCTTTAAAATGAAAGAGGACTTATTGAAAGTACAGACTAAGGATACATTTTACCTCAAGCTGAGATAAAGTATTTTTGTGTCTAAAGCATGAAGGAAGATTTCTCCTCCACAAGTGGAAATGTTCAAGGTGTGGAGTACTTTTAGAGCTGATGAGTCAAAAGAAGAGACATGGTAGAAAAAAAAGGCAACAGTAAAGACAGGTTTGACCAGTCTTTCATTCTCTCTCTCTCTCTCTCTCGCACACACACACACACACACACACACACTGTTAAGACACAGCTTAGGCCCTAATGCGCAGTAAGTTTAAAGGAAAAGCTCACGTATATATTATACCACCTAATGTTCAGTCCACTTAAATGTTATATAAAATGATTATTATTTTACAAAATTATTATTATTGGGATGCGCAATATATCGGCCACCTTATCAGTATTGGCTGATAGATGTCAATTTTTAAATGTTCTTGTTATCTGTAAATTGACAGATATATATAAACCAATAAATAATGGATTATTTCCTTCAGCTGAGACACTTCAGATGTGCACTGCTTGAAATATGATTGGAATCACTTCAAAAAAGGAAAATAGTTAAGTGCAACATGTACAGTGATGGGAACATTATAATTGTCTGCTTGGGACATTGCTTTTGGTTTTGTAATCAGGCTCCCAAAAATTATACAAATTTGGATATAGATTTATCAGCCAATATCAGTTACCGGCCTACAATTATAAAGAATTATCGGTTATCGTTGCATCCCTTATTATTTCAAAAACTTTTTTCTTTTAATATTCATTCTTAAACTAAATAAACATAAATATATATATATATATATATATATAATTTTTTTTGCCCAAAATATCTGTTTCCAGAGAAGAGCAACCATTTGCAAAAATCAATATTTTACTCATTTGTTTTACTCAATTAGTTGTTGCATATTTGAATCCATTGTTTTTGTATTTTTAAAACATGAAGCTATAATAGAGGATGAGGGTAATTTACTACAAATTTAATACAAAAAAAAAGTGGTAAAAGTTTGAACTTCATTATGAGTAACTCTGGCAAGAGCTTTACAGCTTTGAAAACTAGTAAAACCTTGTCAAAACATGGAACATGCAAAAAGCTCCCTTTGGGGTCTAAAAGCCCTGGAAAGAAGTAGCTATGTCAGGTATCAGATGACTCTTCCAGCGCTCGTGTGACTGTGCAGAGGGGAGGTAATCTCATGCTAAAACCCTGCGATGTATCAAGATTAAATCAACTAGTAACCAAAACAATACAGACCATAAAGTGCTCAGAGAATGAAAAGAGTGGAAGAAGATCACGCCAAGGAAGCAGATTTGGAGAACCATAAAACTCGCTCGCCGGTCAGAGTCATGGATCATCAAAAAGAATTATAGCTTATAACAATGTCTTTATGGCCACACGACATGGGGTGATGGAAAATGTTAAAGGAACACTCTTCATTTTCCAACTCCCCTAGAGTTAAACAGTTGGATCTGGCGGTAGCATAGCTTAGCATAGTTCATTGAATCTTATTAGACCGTTAGCATCTCGCTCAGAAATGAACTTGACTCTTATGTAGTTACATTGCGTACTAAGTTGTCGATTTTCTAGGCCTAGGAACTATACTCTCATTCCTGCGTAATAATCAAGGAACCATGGGTACCATGGTAAACGATAAAAACGGTAAAACTCAACTGTTTAACTCTAGAGGATTTGGAAAATATTCAAAAATAGTGGAGTGTTCCTTTAAGACACATATGGTGCACTTATTATTCCAGAACAAGTCCCTCTGGAGAAAGCTACTGTCAAACATCTTGTTCAGTGCATCCCTTCCAGTCCCCAGACCAAACCACCAGGCTACAGATTTATTTGTTCACTAACTGAATAAAAAGGTCATACAAAACCGTCACAAGATATGTATTTATTACTTTCACTGATGTAAATGTGGAGCGATGAGCCATGCATGACTGGAATGTTACAGAGGTTCGTGTAGGGTGTGCGCGCGCACTAGTTTATGACAGCATGTGCTGGACATTCTCTGTGGGTTTTTGAGACCCACAATGAATACACATATGACTCGGTTCTAAATTAAGCATAATAGGCCAACACTTAGAAATGTTTCAACAGTCTTCTGTAAACTAATGCTGAGTCAGTAAGCAGTTTTTAACCAAAAGTAAAAGTGGGCGGTAGCTTCATAATACATTGCATGCTGTCAACCAATGGATACACTACAAAATATTGAGAATATTAAAGAATAGAAAAAGCCATAAAAAGGGTGCCATTACTGAAGGAGCGTTATTGCACGTGTTCGGGCTTATCAGCAGAATGAGGCGTTGTCGCGTGCAGAATAGTTTTGCTGTTTGTCAGAGGTCTTCGAATACTACCATACAAACTCTATGTCAACCGGCTATTCACATGAGTGCCATTAAACTTCATCAAATAAACCATCTGCATTTCAGTGAGGAGGTGAATGATTAAATATGAGAGAGAGAGAGAGAGAGAGAGAGAGAGAGAGAGAGAGAGAGAGAGAGAGAGAGAGAGAGAGAGAGAGAGAGAGAGAGAGAGAGAGAGAACTTGGCATACGTGACAGGCTTGACAACTGAAGTGGTGGTTATGAGTTTTTTGCAGACACCTTTTTAACGCATTAGCTTTTAACTTCAGTTAAGACTTTTTGAGAGCTGAAATCCAATGCTATGTGCTCATAACAAGTGCTAATTGTTTTAAACCCCCAAACCCTGGCTGTAATACATCATTTAAAGCTCCATATTTACAGAACCGCCACTGTACCTTGAATAACAACAACTCACTTTCACGCACTGTTTGCAGCAAAAAAACAAATGATTTCTAAATGCCGCACAAAGCCCATGTATTCACCGGCTATCATATCAGGTACACACTCACCGATCACCTCCTGCAGCTCATAGTCATCCTTGTTGATGGACCAGGGTTGGGAGCTCAGGTCCTCCGACATGTCTCAGGATTGCGCACCTTTATTTAGATCCTGTTGAATCTAAGCACTAGTGTTGGGTGCTTACAGAAAACAACGTGTATATGTTACTGTAATCCGCGAAGCAGTAGCATTCCAGCTCCTCTCCACGATTATCTTCGATAGCCTTTCTATCATTCCCAAACTTTGCCACCAGCGCCAAAAGCCCCGCCCACCACATTCCTACACACTGACGGGCGCGATAGACGGCCATCTTGAGTGTGTAATAACAAAGTCACCCTCACCATAAACTAGAGATATGAGGGACTTTGCTATTATCTGCCTTAAAGGGATAGTTCTCCCAACAAAATGAAAATTAGCCCATGATTTACTCACCCTCATGTCATCCTAGGTATCTATGACATTCTTCTTCCAGACGAATACAATCAGAGTTATATAAAAAAAAATGTCCTGGCTCTTAAGCTTTATAATGGCAGTGAATGGCTGAAGTCCATAAAAGTGCATCTATCCATCATAAAAGTGCTCCACACTGCTCCGGGGGGTGAAGGTGCATACAACAGTTAGCGGAATTTTGGTTGCAGTTTGTACATTTTTAAATATGGATATTTTTCTTACACAAACGCATCGCTTCGCTTCAAAAGGCCTATATTATGCCATTATTCAGCTTGGAAGAGCCAGGACATTTTTAAATATTACTCCGATTGTATTCGTCTGAAAGAAGAAAGTCACACCTAGGATGACTTTGAGGGTGAGAAATCATGAGCTAATTATAATTTTTGGGTGAACTATCCCTTTAAAAATGTCTACCATGGTACTGTAGGGCCTACATTCTGGCAAAATTGCATTACTTGCTTACTGCAAATTGCTATTTACTATTATGATCTTTCAGTATCAACAACAAATGTATAACTATTTATTTGGTAGAAACTATAGTTATTACAACTGCAAATATTTGCAAGGCTAAGCAAGAAGAATCAAGCATTATATACATTAATTGTTTTAATTTATGAGTCTCGTTCTTTACACAAAATTAAACTAAACATAAACGTCAGTAGCCTACAGTACGGCAAGAAGCATAACCTCCAAAACCTAGTTCAGCACTTTCGCTCAGGGTCAATTATTGCAACAACAACAACAAAAAATGGTTTTAAAAATCTATAAAATGCATTGTGTCTTTTTGTTGTTGTTGTTATAGCGCCATCTCGCGGAATAAACAGGCCATTCCTCAAAAAGTATTTCAATGAAAAGGTAGATTTTCCATTTTCAAGCGTAATAACTCAGTCGTTTCTTTTAATTAAAGCTCGATTCGTGATAAGTAGATTAAAAGAATGCCTAACAGGATGTAAATATAGCGCTGAAGTTAGTCATTTTGCAGAGTGTCAACTGAACATTTATTTCAACCCAACCAAGATTTTGGTTAATATTAATTTCTGTAAAGTCATTTTAGAATGTTAAACGGAATGTTAAAGTGTGACAAACCAACTAATTGAACAACACATCAGAGAATTAATCAAACCTTTAGCTAATTCGTGTCACTTCCTGGAAGATGATGTCATTAAGCAACTGACTTTAGTTAAAGGGATATTGCAAAAGACTAGAATGGAAAATGATATTGAGAACACAGGAACGTCCTATAAAATGATGATCGATTACAACAACATTCCCAAGAATATTTTAATAAATTCCATGTTATAAGTGGAGAAAAAAAATGAATTATATATATATATATATATATATATATATATATATATATATATATATATATATATATATATATATATATATATATATATATATATATATATATATATATATATATATATATATATATATATATATATATAGGGATAGTAGAGACAAGCTCATCCTCTCACACCCACGCAACACATTTCAAAAAAGTTTCTGTCATAAAATCTGCAAGGTTTGCTGCAGAGGCTATCGTTTTTGTTGGTTTTTCTAATCCGCTTCCGAAGAATGCATTTCTCGCTGCTCCAGTATAGAAACAGTTTCCACTAACAGGAAGTGTGGTAAATGTGGCCAACCTGATCTCTACACAGACTTGCATCTTTATACACACATAAATTACCTATTGCGTGTAGTATGTATACGATTTTTGCTATTAATGCAAATAATATGCATAGCAGCCATATATATATATATATATATATATATATATATATATATATATATATATATATATATATATATATATATATATATATATATATATATATATATATAGTGTGTGTGTGTGTGTGTATGTTGTTCACTGCTGTCAAATGTACTGTAAATGTTTTCATATTAAAAAAAACTATTAAAAATGACCTGTATAGCGTTATGCGACACAAGCAACAATACAAACAAACCCAATCACATAAATTGTTAAAGCTGAAAAATGTGGAAACAAATAGTTGGATATTAATTCTATGTACTTTAAAATAGAAGGCTTTTTAAAGAACTGAAACAATATAGTCACAAGGTCTGATCTAACAGATCAAAAGCCATTATCTTTTCTGTGCAGACAAACGTGTGTCGTCAGAGGAAGATTGAGGTGTTCAAGACGTAAAAACATGGTTAACCAACCGTGACTGTGAAACCAAGATAAAGATTGTGACAGTCTGTGAATCTGTTTTTAGCTGCTAACTTGCCAAGAAATGCAGCATAATAATGCTCATGGCAAATAGCAGAGCAAACATAATACACACAAAAATATTTCACATGAATATTTAATAACACAAAACACTGCCGGTATGAAAGACAGATTAAAAGTACATCAGAGCAAATTGTTCTTATGACATGCCCATAGTACTAAATACACTGTTAAAAATGACATGAAGAACCTTTAACATCCAATAAACCTTTCCATTCCACATAAGGTTCTTTAGATTTTTAATGTTGTTTATATGTGGTGTTTTTAGCATTAGCATTATCATCATTAGCATTATCATCATTACTTTGCTGCAAAAGCAGTGGAGTCTCAATATACCTTACCTGTGTATATTTTTCTGTTGATATAAAAAAAATGTGTACATTTAGCAATAGCAAGTGAATTATGATGTTATGATAAAATATGCCTTTCTCCACTGAAGGCAGCTGACTCTGAGATGGAGAACGGGAACATGGTTTGTGTAACATTAGCAACACATTATTAGCCGTTTGATAACGCAGTCAATCAAAAGGATAATCATATTAATTACGATTATGTGTCCAATGTTGTAAAGAGCAATACCTTTGTGCAGTGTTTACTACAGTAACTTGAGTAAAAGTTGAGCGAGTGGGTCTCTGAGCTGGTGTGAGGATAATTTGCATATTCATAGGTCCTAAAATTAATATCTTGAATAAGCCATATGGATATAATGAATAAGCCATATAAAGAGATTCATGGATATTAAATGAAGCAAGGGTGAAGAGTTACATTCAAGCTATTTTTTTTTTTTTAAATATGTCACTTTTGTGATCAAAGATGAGTTTTAAGAACTGCACACTGAAAGGTTCTTAGAGGAACCCAAAATGGTTCTTCTATGGCGTCGCTGTGAAAACTCCCTTATGGAACCTTTATTTTTAAGAGTGTACCTCCACTTCAGTTAAAGTTTAGTGATAGTAAACCGACAGGATGATTATGCACATTCAGATTTCACATGCAAAAACACTTAACATGAACAAAATACTAAAGAAACACTTGAGCACATTGCAAACATGAATTGCCTTGGAATGATGCGCGACCTTTTGATTGGGGCAGATATAAATACCATAAGAAAGTACCTTTCTTGAAAGGGTCATAAACTGGACTCAATACAGAGTCTGAGAAACTCTCCAAGCAAGCAAAAATCACAGAAGGTACTTTCCCTTCATCCTCCGTAGAGAACAGAGTGCTTTACCCAGTGGTGACACTATAGTAAACCTTCAGCGGTTTCTATAGAAAAGTTCAGGGGAGTGAGAGTGCCTTGGCCAGCCGGGTCCAGAACCAGTTCTGTGTCCAGGGTCTGGTGTAATCACAGATGGTCAGAAAACGGAGAATGCTGGGGAAAGGCTTCTTCATGGTTTTGTAGACAACAGGGATAAGGCGTTTAGAACGAGCTCCTGCAGCAGAGACAAAAGTGAAGCTGGTGTGGTGAAGGCAGTTACAGTTTTGGAAATAAGAACATTTCTATGACATACGTCAGCACAGCTTACAATATTTATCCTATATCATATAAAGAGTTGAAAAAATATATTGTACAACTGCAGAATTCAATGGTTCAAATATAGCTGCAAGCAGCGATGACGGGAACAACCACCACCTGTTGGCTCTAGAAAAACAATGCAAGGTGGGCACTTGCTTTTATGTTTGCAAATATAGGAGGACTATTATTTTAAAGCCTGTTGTTGTCAGCAGAAGCGATTTATACTATATAATATAGAAAATGTTGAAATAAATGATCTGCGCTATACAAATGGCATTATGCTGTCTAAATTTGACGACAATCACATGAATCCTATTTAAAAAATCACTGCATTCACAAGATCATGCATTCATACGCATACAAGTTTATGTACCATGTAAAAAAACGACCATGCCTAATGGGGGACAACTCTGTCTTGTGTTTCAAATTTTAGTTTTTAAGCGTGTTAAGTGCCTCAAAAGACCATTGGGCCCGAATAATCTCACTTATTTAGTAATTAAAACAGTACTGCAACTCAAAAAAAAATATATTAAAAAAGATACTGTACCTGGGCAAAGGCTGAGTGCAAACTTAGTCTGAAAGTCACAGGCATCACTGTCCAGATAGTCATCGGAAATTATCACCACCATCCTCTTACACCTAAGGGGCATATTTATTTTTATTACAACCATTAAAATTGATTACAAACATTTAAAGGCCCAATATATAATGTTTGCCGCTAGAAAACAAAGGCGTAGCTTGATGACGCCTTGATTTCGCAGAATCATGGGAGTTGTTGTCTTCACCTCTACAGCCGTTGGAAAAGAATCCGACGGGATTCGGGCAGAAATCATGGATGAGCCAATGTATTATAGACTTATTAACGTTACTGTAGTATGAAGTAGGGTGGGGCTGAAAGCTGTTGGAGCGGAACCGGGGCGAGACAAGCTCAACACGCGGCTCTGTGTGTTTCGACCGCAGGAACCAGGGTCTCAATGAAGTTGTGGGTAAATATTTCCCCCTCCAAACGGCCCTGCTCGCGAGGTAGTACTTTTTCAAAGTTCCGGAACTTTCAGGGGTGGGACTTGGGCGCTGAACATGCTGATTGGTTGAGCTCACGCAGCATTTTATTTCAACCGGCATTTTTAAAAGTCTTGTGAGGTTCGTTCTGCGTTCAGTAATATCAGTCCTGCTCTTTCTGTCCGATGGCGCGCGTTCGTCTCAGCAGTGGCACGGTCAATGTCCGTAATACGTTGTCTTTTTTTAAATCTAGCTTTACGAGCTTTCAGAAGGCTTTAGTATCAGTGCTTGTCTCTTTTCCGCCGTTTTGTTAATTACATATTTAGTAAACCAATACATAGCTAGCAAAAGCAGCGCTGCTTGCATCTCCTCCATACTTGTTATTGTTGCAGACAGTATCGCACAAAAATTATTATTGTCCGTCGCTGACTGGGAGGAACAGTCGCACGCAGTCCCACGTCTCT
The DNA here is from genome assembly GCF_949357685.1 of Gobio gobio. Lineage (NCBI taxonomy): Eukaryota > Metazoa > Chordata > Actinopteri > Cypriniformes > Gobionidae > Gobio > Gobio gobio. The sequence goes on from NC_137119.1 coordinate 25,379,606, forward strand.
GGACTAATTTGCCTAATCTTCACGGTACTTTAGACCACAGTGGAAACGCAGACAGTAGCAGGTCTGGGGAAAAAAAAGTTCCTGTAAAAAAAGTTCCTGGTACAAATTGTTCCGGGTAATTTCAGTGGAAACGGGGCTTTAGATACATTTTAGTGTGTTGAAAGTTATGTTATGCTACTCTGTGCATTCGCTCGGCGGCTACTGTGAGCTAGATGGATATTAGGTATGGTAAAACATGGTACTCGTGGTAAATCAAGAAAACGAGATTTAAACAATAAGGCCTTGTGTCCACCAAAGCGCTTTTTCACGCGGCTGGCTGGCGTATTCAATTGTTTTCAATGGGAGCGTCGCGTTTTTAGAACGCCATGAGCATAACGAGGTGCTGAGCAAGTATTTCACGCTCAAGCGCTGAGCTTTCTGCGTTTTTAACGGGTCGCCGAGAGTTTGAAGAATGTTCAACTTTGAGTAAAACACAGCGCTCATCACTGTCACTTTTCACCCAGCCGTCCAATCACAGTGGAGGAGGGGCGGGACAAATACAACACCGACCAACCGCCACATTCTGCTTGTACTGTACATTGTCAACAGATGACAACAAGCAGTATAATAACGGAACAAAATACTTTAACACAAGAGCCAGAGCAGCATTTTTATATAGAATCAATACAGAAACAAACTATCTGTGAAATGAGATACTAGTAACACTTCCACGGATATTACGTATCATAACAAGCAAAGAGTCTCAACTGAAAAAAAAGCTGCGCTGCCAAAACGCTCTCAAGCGCGTTTTCAGCCGGCTAAAAACGCTTTGGTGGACATGCATGCGGCCTAAGACTAACTGTGTTGAGCTATATAACAATGATTAGTTCCCTGTCGATGAATGTATCCAAACAATTGCTCACCTGTCTTATAAAACACATAATATATTAAAGCGTATTTGGTGTTTCCATGGTTTCTACAAAATAAAAATCGAGGGTAACGCGGGTATGATGTCATTGACACGGTCCGTGTCCTGGTTAAAATGCCTGCATCTAAATGCTTATTTCTCTGGATTGAACAATTCTTGTAATCATTTGTGATAATGTAAGTACAACAAAAGTTTGTTCAACAAACATTGTTCTAGTGGTTTTTGGATATTTGAATCCAAAAATCTTACATATTGTGCCTTTAAATAAGATATTAGACAATTCATCAAAAATGTACAACTGGAAAGAAAAAAAAAACTGTGAAATAATATTAACATGCAAGGCATGCAACAATATTAAAAATCTAGCCAATACTGATTTGTGTTATGGCTGATAGAAAAAATGAATGACTAATATATTATTTTGCTAAAAACAAAAAAATATATAAAAAAAATTGTCTTCACAACTGATATTCAGTTTAACATTGGCAAAATATTACAATTAAAAGTTTAGTTAAATTGTTTGAAATTCTTCAAGTGAGCATTGGATGAAAAATAACCCTAAACAGACTTGCCTTTTTTCAATGAGCTCGCTGGCGATGGTCCACACACACGTGCCAGGAAGGACGTCTCGGTCAAAGACACACAGCTTCAGGTTGTGATCAGTCTGTTCCAACTGTTTGATCATCTCATGGACAAATTGGAAGTCATTCTGACAATAGCAAATGAAAGCATCAAAGGTCTCCGGTGTCAGTCCTGTTGACAGTGAAGACAATGGTTAGATTGGTAAACTGCTAAACAACTAACTCCACAGTGAATTCAGAAATAACAACATAACAAAACTCACCTTCTGGATCATCATCCAGAGTGATGCCTTCTCGCTCCTTTGTGCGGGGCCCGCAGCTGTCCACCACTGGAACCTGGACGGGCTTCCTCAGTTGTCTTTCCAAATATTTCCTGCAGTCGTCATCTGTACAGAAACACCGACAAGATACAATAACACTTATTTGGAGACTTTCGCTATTGTCCAAGATAATTGATGCCATTTCATGTTTTAAATGGTCACTTCCTCTTGTAGTCATGATTAGTCATTGTTTTCTCAATGTGGTCTTTGACCATATTTGTGTTAAAAAGATGTGATGTAATAATGTCTGTTTCTATAATAACAGAAATATATGCAACATTGCTGGCAGCTCACTCTTCTGAAAAAGATTTTTTTCTATGAAGTAGACAAGAATTGCAATAACGCATGACCTTTCTTATTCATTTTTATGGGTTAATAAAACATAAAGCACTTAAATTACATTTGAATTGTTTATTGTAGCAACCATTTTAATTATTATGAATAGTTGTAATATTTGTATATTTTAATGAACATATTAGTAACAACAGTAATAATAGTAAATATATGTTGTAGTTTATATTATTACAACAAGCTATATTATATCACATAACATATATATTATGATATAAAAAAAATATAATATAAATGTACATGACATACCTATAATTTCTTTGAGGTCTGATATAACATCTTTCCTTTCAGCTTTTTCTAAAATCGACAGTAAGTTTGCTACTGTGGCTTCTGGACGAGTTTCCCACTCCGTTAAAACCTTTTCAAAGGGATAGTCTCTTTTCTCGAAATTTTTGATCTCCAGGTAAGTAAAGTCCATCATCTCGGCGACTGTCCTCCAGTCTGCGGCCACTGTGTTTTGAGGATTCAAATACAGTCCCAGTTTCTTTCGGAAACTGCAGTTTAAAGCTGTTACTGGAATTGCCTCATGGTCTATACTCGACTTTGATGCCATATTCATGGGCAAAATATCACTGTTATCCACTGAGGTTGTTAATCTCCTCGAGAAGAGACCGTGATTAACAAAAACAAGCGAAATATTTTAAGGTGTCATTTCCTGAAACTACCGATAAACTTATAGAAATCAAAACTTACGAATTATGCGACGCAGTACAGAACAGTAAAAACTAACAGTTGCATATGTTGTTTAGAAATCAGATTAAGGAAATGTTCGCAAAGAAACGTCAGAGAAATGACGAAATAAGCAGACAATTACGTACAAAAAGGGAGGATCGACTGTTTCAGGATCGCCTTTGAGGATCTAGTGCGCCATTGAGAGATTGGTCAAACACTGATCTCAGGCCTGCTTACAAGGACACAGCGCTCAACACCAAATATGGACAATTTCCGACACTTTTCCGCTAGAAAGTTCGCTGTGGTCGGAAAAAGGCTTAAAGTGGCTTCCTTCCCAGGGTCGTTTTGGCTTAATGTAACGAATATTAGCTACATAAATGTCTATGTATGTTTTAGAGCCTTCCGTGTGTTCAATTGTTAATTATAACATTATTATAATTTAGTCAACATTAACAGTATTGAACACAGAGAATACTCCAAACATATAAATCAAAGGAAAGTGGTGCATGTGTTTGGAGAGGGAAAACACTCTAAGTCGCACTTAAAAATATATATATAAAAAAGAAACAAAAAAAAATGTTGTCCAGTAACCAACATGCAGGAAACAATTTCGTTGTCATGTGACAAGAAACCAACCCATAAAACATAGATGACCTCTTTATAATATTACATATTTTGTGAAAGTGCATATTTTGTTCAGGTCAAATGAAGTAACTAACCCTAAGAAAAAGTAATTGATATCCATACCTCAAAAATGTATTAATTGTAGTACTTTTAGCTTAGTAGCCTACTCGGACTAGTAATCATAGTTCTGAGCACACAGCTGTCTTACAGCCTTTTTAAAACCAAACTGAAACAGTTAGCACTTCTCACTTCCTATTTCCGAATAAATGAAGAAAATATTCTGAATGTGCACATTATTCAAACTTTTTTCATGGTTTGTTTATAATTTGCATATAATCATGGTACATATAATCACTGGCAAAAGACATTTATTTTTAGGTGTAACAGCCTGAAAAAAGTTCATCCTCCTTGAGTAAACCAGGACATTCGCAGAAATGTATGAAAACAAACAAAAATACAATATTGTATTCAATACAATATATAAACACGTGAAAATTAGACTAACAGTTTGTCCTCAATTTCTGTATCTGCGTGTGAAAACAGATTCAGAATGAGCAACACAAAACCACACTATGTTTTCATTTCCTCTTCCTCATTCCAGTCTGTAACCTTTGCAGATTCCTCACTACTCTGTGTGATGTAGCTCAAGAAAAAGCGCCAATCCACTACATCGCATCCTCAGAAAGTCTTTTTCTTGGAGAAGTAGAAGTCAATGCCTCTGTCTTTGTGTTGTCTTGGTGTGTGAGATGAGCCCTTTCTCCCTTTTGCTGATGATGGACCGGACTGAAAAAGAAACCACAAATATATTGTGTTATTTTTTTAATGCAAGCTTGCATTTGTCCCTAATGGTCAAGAACAATCAGTTGTTAATAATCTTACTGATTTGTTGTTGGCATGACGGCTCCACTCGGGTGCTATGACGATGGGCGAGGGGTATGTGTCGTTGAGCGAAACCTTGGCGTGTGAGAGTGCCGAGTTGCTGAGGGTCCAGGGCGTGTGCACGTCTCCACCTTTAATACCTCCAAGCTCTGGAACCCACTGTCGGACATAGTCCCCCTTTACAGATACAATATTTAGTGTCAATTTTGTGCAGAAAAAATGCCTTATTATGCTGCATTAACCTCTCTGACACAGCAGACACATGTGTAACTTCCTTTTCCTATATTTACACTTGCGTTCATAGCAGAACCTGCTTACTTCATGCTATTTATAATGCTATTTCGTGCATTCTGACTTATTTACACTGTTAAAGAGTTGTATTCTCATGCTAAACAATATTCGAACAAGTTTCTGAAAGTTTTTTTCGAGTATGGCCCTGTATGACGTCATAAAAGGCGGGATTCCTTGTATGGGCTCCCGAATGAGCGTGTGCTCACGTCAATCAGAGCGAGAGCAAGAGCGCGTCCATCAACGGGCTTCGTTCGGGTTACGGGGCAGCGGTGTCATTTTGTTTTTAGACTAACAATATCACTAAAGAAGTGTGTTTTTGGTTGTGAGGGAAAGATAACCTTGTTCAGCTTCCCAAATAATCCAGCGTTAAGGAAACAGTGGATTTCCGGAGCAGCAATGGAGTTCTGAAAGTGTTTGTTTGTTCCCGGTCATGAGTCGAAACCACAGGCGGTGAGTGAAACTGCATCAAATGTCTGTGTTTCGTTGGCAATCGGCACGTAAGTGCATATAATGTAAACAACACGAACGTATAATGAATCAAAAGTTTTCCAGGGATAATGCGATTATGTATTGTGTGTGTGTGCTCATTACTCTTTAGCTCCGCCCACTGCACGCCTGCACGAGCTCGGGGTAAATATGCTAAAACTAAAAACTCTTCGGAGATATGAAGGATGCAGTACTACTCTATAGGTACTCAAGATTGAGGCCCTGTCCCAAATGGCACCCTAAACCCTCACGGTCTTCCTCTGAGTCCTCACTTTCACAACGTAATGCCGCTTTGACTGCCGGGAAGAAGTCTGATGCGTTACCCAGACCAGTGCGGGCTCGGTAGAAGTTCGCATCGAGGGCGCATATCGACCTCAAAGGGGGCGCACGCGAGCACCCTTCTGAGACCTAAAATGACAAATGGGACACCCTGCGGTCTCGTGGACTTAAAGGACACGTGCACGCAGCGGCCATTGTAAGTCCACAAAACCGAAAGTGCACATGAAGTGTGCCATTTGGGACAGGGCCTAACATGACATTGGCAGAAACTGAGCATGTTATGTCCCTTTAAGTGAAAATAAAAATCATTTAAAAGTGGAAAATACCAGGACGTGCATTTACAAATATGAACAATTTAGTCCATAAAGGCAGCTGTAGATTAATTTTTAACAATCATTTTAATCATTTAAACATCCATTTTAAGCGCTGATATTAGATAGAATGTAACTGAGCACTTAACTTAAAAATAAATCTTGAATTTTGAGTATATTTATTTTTTTAATTTAAATGTAATTTATAGTTTTTACAAAAGGCTATTAATTGTTTCCAAGCTTTATTTTTTTATATGAGATAAAATATCCTTGAGCACTTTTAAACTTGTAGTTCGAGATTTAATTTACTTTTTATTTTGGGTAACACTTTATTTTACAGTGTCCTTGTTACACGTTACATGTAGTTAATACACTTATAACTATAAATTGTGTATAATTACACAGTAACAAGGAAAGTTTAAAATAAAGTGTAGATTTTAATGTCCTTTAATGTAAATTATTCCGAAAGGCTGTTCATTGTTACCAAGCTGTTAACTTATTAATTGAATTTTATATTGACTAAAACAATAGTTTTCCCTTTCTAATTTTGGTTTTCCTTTAAAATAAAAGAATTATTTTACTGTTTAAAACATGTTCCATTGTGACAGCTTATAGTATGCAGAAGTTGTCACAAAAGTTCAATATGTGTACAGTGAACTTTATATTATTTTCTCCTACTTATAATAATAAACTTTTTTTCAAAAAACCCTACAACGAGAAATATTGCCTGGGGTAAAAAGTGTGACACCTACCTAGTCTCTTACTTCTTTGCTGAGATGTAGGCCACTAACAAAATGTATGAATCATAATGCAAGTGTTTTTTGGTTTTATGCGCTATTACCATAAGATACCTGTAAAAACTACGACTTACGTTATTGTCATAGTCTAGTCCTTGTTTGATCATATTAAACTTCCTGTTTTCTCGTGGGTCATTTCCTATTCCGGCACTATAGAGCCAGTTTCCATAGTTGCTGCAGACGTCATGGTCCACCTGATGACAATGGAAGATAATAGCGCATCAAACGGCATCAAAGAGTAGAAAGCATCAACCCACTCCATCAAATAAACTGTAGGGAATGTTTCTCACCAGCAGGTATTCAAACCACTCAGCGCCCAGTCTCCAGTCTAAGCCCAAGTCCTTGGTCAGAAAGCTGGCCACATTTTGACGTCCTCTGTTGGACATGAATCCTGTCAGTGCGAGCTCCCTCATGTTTGCGTCTACAAACGGCACCCCGGTTCTCCCCTCTGGACAACATGTGAAAAATATTTTGGTATTAATTCACAGAAAATCAATTGAAATGTGTATCCTTCAGTTGATTTATGAAATTACGTACAAAATTAAGAATTAGAGGACACATTACCTTTCCATGCATTGAACATTGTCATATCCGTCTTCCAGGGCACATGTTTGTCTTGCAGACCTTAAGTTCATAAGGGACAAAATGATCATATTAATCATTTAAACATCCATTTAATTTGAATAAGAGCTATTAAAATGTAAATGAGCACTATAAATCTGTTATTTAAGACCTGGTGATTATTATTTATTTATATTTTTTCATTTATTTTATTGCAATGCAATTTATTGTATTTTTATTTTATTGCATTGCTTATGATTATGTGTCTATTTGACTTCCTTAACTTAATGTCAGTTAAAGTTTAAATAAATGAAAAATCACAATATTTGACCATTTTGAGAATTTTGCCCTCCACATACCAAAAGTAAAGACATTTATGATGTTAAAATAATTATTTTTTTCTATTCATCAAAGAATCCTGGATAAAAATGATAGTTTCCACAAAAGTATTAAGCAACCCAACTGTTTTCAACATTGATGATTATAAGAAATGTTTCATGCGCAGCAAATCGTCATATCATAATGATTTCTGGAGGATCATGTGACACTGGAGACTGGAGTAATGATGCTGAAAATCCAGTTGTGTCATCACAGGAATTAATAATGTGTTTACTGTATTTTTGATCAAAGATATGCAGCATTGATAAGCATAATAGACTTATTTTATTCAAAAATCTTAAATGCATACAAAACAAATCCAGACTTACCATTTATATCAAATATTCTGTTTCCATATTTTAAACCCACAAACTTGAAGTAATCTCTCCACAGAAGTTCAAATATCACCCTGGTGGAGACAAATTTAGTATTCTTGCACATAAAAAAACCTGAGTTTATCTTATTTGAAAACACATTCCAGTTACTCACCAGTATGTGCTTTGGTTGGCGGTTCGTTCAGCCTCATACTTCTTTATCTGGTCATAGATGTACCTGGGTGATATGCAGCCCAACGCAAGCCTGAAGATGAGTGAAGGAGGGTCAGCATTAGTCTGTGCTTTGCTTATGCATTATGAAAACATCATTTCGAAGGCTCACCAAGGAGAAAACTTTGTGGAATAGTCCACTCCGATCATGCCATTCCGAGTCTCCTTATAAGTCGCAACGGCATTCTGTGATAAAACAAGAGCATTAAATAACCCTCTCTCAGTGACTACATTTACAAGGACAGCAATAATCTAATTATTGACCTTGTTCTGAATAAGACAATATTCTGATTAAGCTGTTTACATGAGTTGCTTTTAGAATATTCCGTTCATGTTCCCGTTTTACGTTATAGAACATAGCTCGATTAATGGCACTTCATTACGTCCTCATGCCACGCTGTCCGACGTCTAATCATAGCGCGACTTCGGCGGGTCTGTTAAAATTTAATGGGCTCAGGCAACCCGCTGTAACTTTACCTGCGGGTGTCGCTGTTGGACAGTGTTACTTAATAAAAACGAGTGATCTTTACACTTTTTAATGTAATTTTATATATATACACTCACCTAAAGGATTATTAGGAACACCATACTAATACTGTGTTTGACCCCCTTTCACCTTCAGAACTGCCTTAATTCTACGTGGCATTGATTCAACAAGGTGCTGAAAGCATTCTTTAGAAATGTTGGCCCATATTGATAGGATAGCATCTTGCAGTTGATGGAGATTTGTGGGATGCACATCCAGGGCACGAAGCTCCTGTTCCACCACATCCCAAAGATGCTCTATTGGGTTGAGATCTGGTGATTGTGGGGGCCATTTTAGTACAGTGAACTCATTGTCATGTTCAAGAAACCAATTTGAAATGATTCTAGCTTTGTGACATGGTGCATTATCCTGCTGGAAGTAGCCATCAGAGGATGGGTACATGGTGGTCATAAAGGGATGGACATGGTCAGAAACAATGCTCAGGTAGGCCGTGGCATTTAAACAATGGCCAATTGGCACTAAGGGGCCTAAAGTGTGCCAAGAAAACATCCCCCACACCATTACACCACCACCAGCAGCCGGCACAGTGGTAACAAGGCATGATGGATCCATGTTCTCATTCTGTTTATGCCAAATTCTGACTCTACCATCTGAATGTCTCAACAGAAATCGAGACTCATCAGACCAGGCAACATTTTTCCAGTCTTCAACTGTCCAATTTTGGTGAGCTTGTGCAAATTGTAGCCTCTTTTTCCTATTTGTAGTGGAGATGAGTGGTACCCGGTGGGGTCTTCTGCTGTTGTAGCCCATCCGCCTCAAGATTGTGCGTGTTGTGGCTTCACAAATGCTTTGCTGCATACCTCGGTTGTAACGAGTGGTTATTTCAGTCAAAGTTGCTCTTCTATCAGCTTGAATCAGTCGGCCCATTCTCCTCGGACCTTTAGCATCAACAAGGCATTTTCGCCCACAGGACTGCCCTATACTGGATGTTTTTCCCTTTTCACACCATTCTTTGTAAACCCTAGAAATGGTTGTGCGTGAAAATCCCAGTAACTGAGCAGATTGTGAAATACTCAGACCGGCCCGTCTGGCACCAACAACCATACCACGCTCAAAATTGCTTAAATTGCCTTTCTTTCCCATTCTGACATTCAGTTTGGAGTTCAGGAGATTGTCTTGACCAGGACCACACCCCTAAATGCATTGAAGCAACTGCCATGTGATTGGTTGATTAGATAATTGCATTAATGAGAAATTTAACAGGTGTTCCTAATAATCCTTTAGGTGAGTGTATATATATATATATATATATATATATATATATATATATATATATATATATATATATATATATATATATATATATATATATATTTATGTTGTTTTATTTTTGTAATATTATATATTGTCTCTTTCAGTTTTTTTGAAGAGACTCTTGCCTCCTTCTTGACAGCCTACATTTCAAATGATAGCTTTGATTAATGATGAAAAAGATTTCAAAATCGTTTTTGTTTGGATTGTTTTTTCCTGCCGTCGAGCCACAGGCGTTCACTGAATGACCTATATGGCTTGCGAGCCTAGAGGTTCCCGACAGCTGTTGTAAGCAGACAGTTTGGTCACAATTATGAATATGGAATTACAGATACAAACATACTGTATTTTACTTTTACAATGAGCAGAATAATTACAACAAAAAGAAAAAAATAGTGTCAGAGTGAGCAGTCAAGCAAGACGTCATGGCAACGACATTTCAGACTGACAGATACGTAAAAGATAAACGGGAATTTTCCGACATTTTAGTAACTTTGTTACTATTTTGTGCGCGTTGTTATATTAATTATAATTCAAAGTCTGTTTTATTGGCCACAATATTATTGATGATTGTTGAGAGGGGCACTTTTGATAAATTTTTAAAAAGGGCAGGGGCTTGAGCCCCCAAAGCCTTCCCCTGTACCTGGTGTGCAAATGTGTCCTGTCACATAATGCGGCGAAAACTCCTACACAACGTTAATAGTGTGATTAAGGTGTGTACATGTCTGTAATGCTCTCCGATAATGCGACAAAAATAGGCATACTCCACATGTCTTAATTCGATTTGCGTTTACTTCGAGTATGATTTTAACCGGATTACGGTAATTAGAAATCGCTGTTTACATGGTAGCTTCTTAATCAGAGTACTGTCTTAATCAGGTTAATATCGGAATATTGCTGTCCATGTAAACGTACTAATTGATTAAGTTATTTTTTAGGAAGAAGGAAGAGCAGGCTCACTGTATCCCAGAAGTAATGTTTCAGCCTAGCAAGAACCTCAGTCTCTCCACCACGACATGGGAAAGCAGAGCGGCAGTCCATCACTGGCTCTGAAACCACAGATAGGAAATATGATTAGTCTTTGAGGTTAACATAACATAAATCGTTTTTTTCCCCTCCAAATATCCTCCTTAGGATCATTCAGTCACCTGAGAGGAAATCAGAGCACATATTAATACTGCTATAGAAAAAGGAAATATGAGTAACTGATTCAGCCTTTTCACCGTCCTGTTTTAGTTTTGTATCTAGAGATATTGGTGCAGATTACTCTAAGTATCATTTAAATGTGAATAGCCACGTTTACATAAAATCATTCCGATTGATGAATACGAATATAGTGTTTACATGAACGCTAAATAAAGTGGTGTGTGCGTTTATGTCACAAGCTTTAAATCACATTTGATCTTTTAATGACACGACTTATTTATAGCACTATACTCTTTTTTTATGACCACTATATTCAACAACAACAACAACAGCTTGTTCCGTGCGTCATACTTCATTACGCCATCTCTACGTCATTGCGCATGCGCAAAACATTCCAGTTTCCAATCTGATCAAGTGTTTACATGTCCCAACGAAAGAATTAGAAAAGGTTTAAACCACCCCTAACAATCGGATTTGCCCAATTAATTCCAATTGACATGGGTACATGACTTTGTTATTCCAACTGCGCTAGTCCGAATCTAAAATGTGTAGTAAAATAATCTGCTGATTGTCTTATTTAAAAAGAGACCAACCATAGGCCTTTATTCCAAAGCATTCATGAATCACATCTATTTATGTTTATATAATGTGTTTTTACATCTACATTCAGAATGGGGGGGTACCTGTCTGTCCCAGGCACTCAAACGTAGGTATAGGACCCTCCTCCAGTCCAACGGGAAGAGATTTAACCTGTTCTGGTGTGGAAAGTACAGGTCGCACTCTGCACTGTCCCTCAACCGCCTTTCTGAACTGGGTGTAAACATCAGGTAACCTTTCAAAGACAGGAAATGAAGTCATACGTTTAAATTGCTGACCTCACATGCACCGAAACTGACACTGTAATTAGCCATCAGGTCCTTAAAAAGGAAGTTACAGTAACAGTGGATTTCCAGTACTTTTCTGTAAAGATTCCTAGTTAACTTGTTTTACAAAGCTGTGCTAGGATGAAGTTCCTGCTAACAGGAACAGTGTTGGGTGCATCTAGTTACTAAGTAATTAGTTACTGTAATTTAAGTATTTTTCCCTTGATAAAGTTAAGTTAGGGATATTACTCTTATTTTTTCTGTAATTTAATTACAGTTACTTCTGATGTAATTGAACTAAATACGGTGTATAGACTGTAGAACAATTATATATAATACAATAGAATACATTTATAATACTTTGGTTAGTTAATAAGAATAATTGATGTAGTTTTATATTATTTATTTGAATGAATTAAAAGAGGTTCTGTCCTTGAATCACTTTACTAGTCGAGGTTGATAAAGGATTTTGAAAGTAATTAGTAATTCAATTCAATTAAACTTTTTGGAGAGAGTAATTTGTACAGTAATCTAATTGCACTATTGAAGATGTAATTAGTAACTAATAATTAACTTTTAGTTTTTTTAGAGTAACTTACACAACACTTTTTTTATTATTATATGTCAGCACCAAAATCTATTTTATTGACAAGAACATATTAAAACACAATAACAAACAATTTTTTGGTTTGTTATAAAATAATGTCTTAAATAAATATTCTTAAAATTCATATAACGTTTTATTAGACACTTTTTTAATCAAGTTCCTGTTTGGAAAAAACTTTGAAAGTACAGTATGGAAGATCTAATATTTATATTAAGTGTCTTTTATTTTATTTTTTATGACAAAATATTATGTAGGGAGGCATAGACAGAGACCATAAAAGTTTCATAATACACCAAAAATGTTTTAACATTATCATTAACTAAACTTAATTCAACAGTGTTGTTAGGTAACTAAAACTATTAAAAATCATTTTTGTAATTGACATAAAGCGGAAATAAAATATTCATTAAAAAACTTAAACTAAAACAAAAATGACAACTTAAGTTGCCTTAGCAACTAACTGAAATAAATCAGCTGAAGTTGAAGTATCAAAATTAATAAAACTCATGAATGAAATAAAAATAACTGGAAGCAAAACATAAATGTTAAATGGAAAACTATAATAAAAATGACAACAGCACATAAAATAAAATATATAAAAAAGCTAATTCAAAATATGGATAAATACTATAATAACATATAAATAATACTAAAATAACACTGCAACACTTGTCCTACCCTCCAATGTGACCGAATGGCAGATCATCTCTGTGGTAAAGTGTAGACCCCCAGAAAGTCTGAACTTTGACTTTGTTTTGGCAGCAGATGTCCTTTAGCTTCTTCTCCACAATGGTTTCCTCTGACGCCACCTTCAGGTAATTGACAGAAAGACTGTAAATACTGAACTTCTACATTCATATACAGTGTGTATCCACTCTGAAACACACCTCCTCATGAAATGCCACAGCTGTGACTGAACCCAGCTGCTTAATCAAATCGCCAACAACATCCTCCGGCTTTCCTTGTCTGACCAACAGCGTGCTGCACAAAGGCATACAAACATATATTAATCAATACAGTATGCGTGGACAGAATGTACATCCTGTGTGTGATGGAAAATTCCCACCTGCCCCGTTTCTTCAGTATTGCCCTCAGGTCTTTCACACTGTCCAGGAGGAAATGTAAACGGAACGGGCCAGTCTTAGGGAAGTTGAAGTGATGAGTGCCTTGGTAATGACGCGGGTCGAAGCAGTAGAGTGGGATTATGTGCTCGGCATTCCTCTGAGCCCAGTGAAACACCTGGATGAATGGAGTAAAACCTGTTTGTCATGCTTTTTTAATAGGTCCAACAAAGCTTAACGTGTCAAAGCAAGCAGTGCAGTTCGTAAAATCACTGTTCATTTGCACAATGTAGTTCATAGACCTAACATTTGTTTACTAAACAAATTAAACTAGGTAAATATATAGGGTAGTTTGTCTGTAATCGTCACATGATAGCACTTCTATGCGGACTAAACTTGTATATTGCAATTCTTTTTTTTTATGTATTTTTTATTAATATACTCTCCTTAATTCATGTATTTTGTAATCATTTATTATATTTTATATTTATTGTATATTATATTATAAGTATTTAGTTTTTATACTGTGTAGACATAGGATACATATACATATATATATATATATGTGTGTGTGTGTGTGTGTGTGTGTGTGTGGTAAATTACTCTAAAAAAGTAATTAATTAATTGATTAATTAATTAATAACTAGCTACCAATTACATCTTCAACAGTGTAATGAAATTTACCAATTACTCTCTCTCAAACGTATTGGATTTTATATATATAATATTTAGTTATTGTTCAAAATAATTACTTTCTAAATCCCATAGCAACCCTCGAGCAGTTGAACAATACAAGAATAGACATAAAACTGCTCTTTTAATTCTTTCAAATAAAAAATATACAATTTCAAAAATTATTCTTGAACCGACCAGTGTGTAAAGGGAGACGGTTACATTGAAAACAAAGATTAGAACATTACATTTTGATGTTAAACCCACTATTGTTTTATATAAAATTGTTGTGTAGTCTGTCTATTATTAAAGCAATTACATCAGAAGTAACTGTAATTAAATTACAGAAAATTAAGTAATCCCTTAAAATAAAGAGTAGCTAATCCCTTACTTTACTTTACTTAGACATTATATATATATATATATATATATATATCCATCGAGTCATTTATTATTTACATATAAATTATGTTTTTTTTTCTGTATATTTGTGCAAATGTAGGCACCATGTGACCACGCCCCTTGTGACGATTGCCGACAAACTACCCAATGAGCGCCCAGATTTCGCTTCATATGGACAATGTTTCGCAAATAGATGTAACAAACTCCATTTATTATTCTCAAGTGTTCCGTTTAGTGTGTAAACAGTAGTATTAGAAAGAGAAACGTTGAGACGTGTTAAATCAAGACATCATCATATCGAGCAGGACTATCCACGTGGATTTAGGAGCGAGTTTGCTCGAGACAAGAGACTGTACGATTACAAAGAATATCTGTGATTATTATATTTACCTCGTTGTCATGCAGACGCAGGTCGTTTCTCAGCAGACATATGACCGTACGACAAGCGGACATCCTCGCAGTCGGTCTTTAACGGTGTAAAGAAGTCTCGAGCGGTCGTGTTTACGCTGCACATGCAGTCAGACCAGCAGCAAAGAAAGAGTGACGAGCACGTTGAGTAACATGATGCGCGTGAGGTTACAAAACATGCTCTCCATACCATAATATTACTCTGTCAATAAACAAAAAGTGTTTCAACTCTTACAGTAAGCCACACTTGAATGTGAACGCGAATGTCTGCACGATTTAGCAAATATAATACGTATAATAAATATATATAAAAACGTTTGCTTTTGTTCAAACTACAAAAATTTATATATTTTCCTTAGACATGGATGTCAGATATAGAGTAGCAAGCTAATTTTATGTATATAGAACTTTTCCAAACAAATAAATTCAGTTAAAAGTGCTTTACAGGCAAGACAAAAACAATAGGCTAGATATTAGCATAAAAAGAAAAGTAAAAATAGACCAAATAAGAATAAAGTTTATAAGGATTAAAATATACATTTAAAAACAAATATATATATAATAAAAATATATATAAAAGCATTATAAGACATTATAGGAAAGGGCAGACAAAAAAAATGTTTTTAATTTAATTTTATATTTAAAACTATTAAGGTTATGTGGCAAGGAGCATAACGGCAAAAAGCAGCATCACCGAATCTTTTAGTTCTACTCTGTGTGTAAAAGTAAAGAATCTGAGAGTCCTTCATATACTGAAAGCATTTTTGAGAGATAGCCTAGTCTGAAGCTAATCCATGCAATGCCTTATAAATTAATTAACAATTTTTTTCCAATACAAAAAATATGGTATAACCAGTGTAATGACTTTAATACAGGTGTAATGTGATCTCTCTTGCATACATTGTATGAGAGAGAGAGAGAGAGAGAGAGAGAGAGAGAGAGAGAGAGAGAGAGAGAGAGAGAGAGAGAGAGAGAGAGAGAGAGAGAGAGGGGGGGGGGGTCTTATTTTAGTTCAGATGAAAAAATGCTGGTTTGGTAATATTACACACATGAGCTTTGAATTTTAAAATCAGAGTTTAAGACAACTTCTATGTTTTCGCCTCTTGGCTTGGGTTTAATCCCAGTATTTGTAGTTTAGGGGTCAATTTCTCTCTCTGCACTTTTGATCCAATAATCAAAACTTCTGTTTTATCTTGGTTGAGCTGTAAGAAATGTTGTGATATCTAGTCATTTATGTCTAGGATCCAATTTGCCCAATTTGAGAGCATTTGCTTATAAGTAATTGCCAAAATGGCTTAAATTTGAGAACAGCTCCAGCATAATGTATTTGCAGATGCCACTTGCTTTGATTTTATATTAAATGCAATAAAAGTCATACATTTACATTCCAGATATGTACTTTAAATATATTTATTTAAAGCATATTAATGTTATTGACAACTGCACGCTTCATAATGAAATTTGACCTTTTTTAAGGTTTGCATTAAAAAATTATGCAAGATGAAAATTTCCATACAAACCCTATTTGTAGATAAGTATAATAGGAACACTTTATTAATTTTAGTTAATGCTGCACCATTTACTAATATTAAAATCAAAAGTTGTATCTGTTAACATTAGGCCTATTTAATGAACCAGAGGGAACATGAACTAACAGTGAACAGTTGTATTTTATTAACGAACATTAACAAATAATAACAGTAAGAAATGTATTGCTCATTGACCTTAGTCAGGGTAGTGCCATATTTAATTTTTTGACTGGAATGAAAACGAAGAGGGGATAGAATTAGGCAGTGCATTCAAAGGATTGTAGCTTACTATTGTTTAACAACATACCAATTTTTTTAGTTGACGAAACAACTTTCCAAACAAAACATTTCAGTAGACAAAAACTCCATTAAGCAGTCTTAAAAATTGTTTGTTTGAACCTTTATACAATGCATACAACAGTGCTGTGCTGTTACAGCCTCGTTTTCATCTGCTTCAAATTCAATATGGCGTCTAACCTGACAAAGGTTTATTGTTAATGTTAGCTAATTGATGAAATACGCTAACTAACAGGACCTGATAGTGTTATAATTTTGCTGTTGAAAATGAATAACATTTAAATTTTTCAGGTTAAAAACTAATTTAAAAAAGCAAATGAATGGGGTTCAAGCACTTTAAGACCTTTATACCAGCTATTTTCTTAGGATCTAGGCCAACCCCTTTGTATAACCATTTTCAGGTTTCACATTAATCAGAATGTTGCACAATTGTCAAAACTGATACTTAAGTGAAAATGAAGTGATAAACTTTGACAAATGTGATTGTAAATGTTATAATAGTGATTTTTGAATGTCTAAAAGGAATGCAAAAGCAAAACCTGTGAAAAGAACTATATTAGTGAGTAGAATGACAGAATGATCATTATAACCAGTAGATGGCAGCTGAGGACCACTCATTGGCACACTTAGTTATAGCCATTTTAGTCAAAGTTGCCCTGTTTACTTCAAACCTTTTGGCGTCCCGTCGCGAGCGTGAATCACCGATCTAAATTCTTTTGGCCACGAGGGTCTCTCACTGTAAAATCCAACAGTTGTTCTTACTAAGACTTTTTAGTAAATTTTACCTAATGTCCAATAATTTGTTGAACTTACTTAAAACAATTAAGTAATCTGAACTATTTGCATGCTATGCCTTCGTTACTTAGAAAACTCAAGTAAATATTACTCGACTGGTTTGAGTAACAACAACAAGCGGGCGGGCAAAGTGTTTTTGAGGTGGTGCAATTTTGTATAGACTAGATTTCCTCCACTTCCTCTCACCATAATTTTGATTGGTGTTCCCTTTGGTTGGACACTTGGAACTTCATACATATTATAGTAATTAACTTCCTATTAATGCAGCAATGCAACAAGAAATCATAGTTGTATGATTTCAAAAGAAGGGAAGTAATATATATATATATATCAAATAATTGTCCATTAATGATATACAACATAACTATATTTAATGTCAAATAATGACCTTTTAACATTATTTTTGCTAATATTTATGGCATAACCTTTTAATTTAGTTGACATAATCCCTCTATATTTGTCACAATATCATTTGACCATGCTTGAGTGTGTCACACACAGACTTCAACATTCAGCATGCAAAACACAACAATGGTAACAAGGATTTCTTTATTTTTTTTATTTTTATTATTAATACGACCTTTACTATTTTACTTGCTGTCATTATTCGGGTTATACTGATAAAAGACAAATAGTAAAATAAAGCTAAAAATAGTCAAACGAAGCAATTAATTTATTCATGCCACAATGCACTCTGGGAGTACACTTCCTCAGATCCCAGATAGAATTAAGTTGACAAAACTTAAACGGTTTAAGTAAGAACAGCTTAATGCAATTAAGCAATGCTTACTTAATTGTTTTTACAGTGTAGTACCTGTAGAGTTTGATAAGTAATAAATAAGTGTTGAATGGAGTTCAGTTGTTGCTTTTTGTCTTCACTTATTTTTTTAAGTTCAGCTTACTTGAGAATTTTAAGGCAATCGGTTTCCTAATATTTTCCTAGTAATGTGAGCACTAATAACAAGTTAACATAACTAATAGTGTTAAGTATACTTCATTAACAAGTTTTCTGTACAAATTTTGTTAAGTTTTGCCGACAAAAAAATAATACGCTGCTTTACTTGCAAATTTTAAGGCAATCGTTTTCCTCACTTTTTCTAAGTAAAGTCAACTTATTACGTTTTAGTGTAGATGATGCATGTCAAGTTAAGGAAATCTGACAAATGGCCTATGAAGAGTTTGAAAAAGGGACATGAAAGCGGAGTTATATATAGCGTAGGTTTCCAATGGTATAAATCACTTGAGTCTACAACAAATGGTTGCTGTAGCGCCCCATATTGATTGTTTTGGCTGAGCCCGTGTATCTGACCAAGATTACTACCACCTACCCAGGTTTCAAGTCTAGGCCTTACGGTTTGGTCTGCACGATCAGTTTTATGACAGGATAATAATACAAATCCCCACAGTTCCATAAACTAACAATATGGCACAGAAGCTGGTTGTAGACAATAAATGTATTTATTCAAATGTACAAAATCACCAATAAATGTTTCCAGGCTTTTTCATCAAGGCAGCACAGAATTCTCCATTCTTAGCCCCTCAAAAACCAGTTTGGTCTGGTTCACTCTCAACTGAGATCATCTGAAACCCAGAGCTCTCCACAATCATAATATACTGTGACTAAGGTATTTTGAATATAATGAAACATTATGACAGCTCGGTACAGTGTCTATTTACAATACAATCATCTTCAGCATCAAAGTGTCTTTGACAGCATCACTGTGTGAGACTGAAACCATCTGAAGGACATCAAAAAACACATTCCACTGTTAAATGTTTTTAAAATGACTGACCTCTCAGAATAAGGGCATCAGAGAAGGCACTATTTGCAACATGAATTGCTGCTGGTGTATTTCTCGAGTTCAAAAACAAAAACAGCAATCATAGTATCAAGTGTTTAAAGTCGAACATTTACATTTGGACAAAATCAAAATAACATGCCATTTAAAACAATGTACATTTAATATCCGTTACATTGTGTCCATATTCATGATATAATGATGACAACAAAAAAGTTTGCATGTTTGAGTCGACAACTCACCATTATAGGTTACAAATCAAGACAGCGACAGTTCTGAAGTGTCCAAATTAACAATAATTCAAGCATATCACTTGTTCTTTGGTTGTATTTGACTGAGCGAACAGTACAAGAATGCTAAATCACCAGCCGTAGTAGTCTTCTCTAAAATATTGCTTTGACACTTTAGGGTAATTTGTATAATAATACAAAAAGTTCGGTATTGTCATTCCAAACGTGAATTTAAAAAAGAAAGTATAAAAATATTCATTGAATCTCAGCTGATTATCCTGTGTTCTCTATGCATGAGTCCAAGAGTGCAATGGGAATGTATTTACAGTGATTAACTCAGGGGAAAGAGTGCTTTAAGTAAAACTTTACACAATATAAAAAAAAAAGACGTGTTTATACAGTCGTCATTAGCTGAAAAGACATGAAAAAATGACATTTCTCTGTCTCATACTGTACCACTTTGGTGGTTGCATACGTCTTATTCTGTGTCATTCTCATTTGGTTAGATTCTAACCATCAAACACAGTAATCTTAACAAAACAAATTACTCCAACGAGTATTGTACAGTACATCCATCGCTCTATTTGCTCCATGAGGTCTTTTCTATGTACTTTCAATGACACTCAGGATTGGACTCAGGAATACAGAGATACATGAGCCATAATCAAAATCAACTCTCTTTTATGACCGAATGAATTCTGCTATACAAAAGACCATGTTTAACTCTCGCCACCTTAAAATGACACTCTAATAAATCTGTGCCATATTCAGGCCCTATGTGATTTGTTCAGCAACCCCTGTAGTGACGCATCAGAGCGCTTGGACTGGTTTCAAGTGCATCAGGGGATCTGAAGAAGTCAACCGGCAGTAATGCTGTAAACTATGCTATTGTAATCAATATGTTTTTTTTTTACCAGTGACACATTATGTGCTAATAAGTGTTGACACTTCGGATGCATTGTAGCATCCTAGCAAATCTGGTTCAATCCCTAGACACAAGCTCTGTCCCAAATGGCACCGGGGTCAATGACAAATCAAAGCGTCCATATAAAGAAAAGGAAAAATCTTTAAAAATGCAGTTTATAAACGTACATTTTCAGAAAAGCATTCTTTAGTATATTTATGCTGGTTTCATATGGTTTTGAAATTTGAAAGGGTCCATTGTGGTGTAACCATCAAGTAAAAAATTACTTGAATACATAATTTGTGATTGTGTTGTATAACAATTATTATGTGTACACTCACTATTGTTTGTGGTTATTTCGAACTACAAACTATTAAATCAGAAATATTAAGGTTTTGAAGAATCATGACGTTTTGAAACGTGAATATTTTATTAAAATATTTCTTATTTATTTATTACAAATCAATCAAATAATGAAATATTATACCAAACTACAATTTTTTTAAAGAACTGAATTATTTCAGTTTTCTTCATTATGATATAAGGGCAGTTATTTAAATGTATTTTTGAATAAATGAATGGCGTTATGTCATTGACCCACTCTCAGCTCTCACCGCCCTTTAAAGTAACGATACTTTGTTGCAAGGGATGTTGGGTAATAGTGTGCAGTGAACGACTGTGATGATGCTTTTCCAGGCATCAACATCGCAAATCTAGTAAAAGAGCATACTTTGTGTTATATATTGGCAGTAAATTACCAAAAAAGTTATGAATTAACACTGCTGTGATGGTGTGTCTAATACAATGGCTGACGGCAATTTTGGCATCATTCTCTTCTCTGACCAACAAAATCTTTTGGAAAGTCGTGGTAACACCATTTTGGATTTTTGCTTTTGCTTTTGGAGGAAATTGGAATACAAACGTTATATTTGCTATCATCCCCCATTCACCGCTAACATCCAACTGTTTATCCGACATCTTCCGCTTCTGAAAACCCTGGAAATGTGAAAAGGGTCCATTCAGCAAAAGGTCACAAGTGCATCATTTGGGACAGAGCTATGCATGATTCCTTTTAACAATACGGGAAGTGCTATTCGTTTTTTTACGTCCGTAGTTTCCCCCTCTTAACGTGATATTTGTCGAGCTGCATTGAGGAGATCTGAAATACACATCCCCTCTTTATGATCAAGTTTGTTCTTGGTTGGCTGGTTGGTGGGTTTCTCCGGACCCTGGAAGGCAGAGTGGTGATTGTTCGCGGGCAGGTGTGTGGTTTTCCCTGGGGATTCCAGAGAGAGCCGAGATCTGCAGGATCAAAAGCTGCCCTGGACAAAGGGGTGACTGAGAAGCCCCTCGGCAGTGGGCCGCCATTTCTCTTCCACAAAGATCTGCCGCAGGAAGTCCCTGCATGCGTCGGACACACTCTCAGGCAGGTTTGGCTTGGTCGGCTGGGTTGCGATCTTGAAAATGGCTGCCATTGCTTCATATTCAGCCCATGGGGGTTTCTGAGTTAGCATCTCTACGACCGTGCAGGCAACACTCCTGAGGAGAGAGAGACGTAAGGGACTGTTAACAAACAATAGCTATGTTTCCATTCTTGTATTTTTGGATATCGCATTAAAAAAAAGCTGGATGAAAACGCCACAAAAATAACTGTCCACACCTTTTCATCACTAATTTTTCAAATGCCAAAAGAGGGTTTGTGCAAGCTGTTATGTAAACATGGCCCTTATTTTGTAGGGGGAAAAAAAGAGTCATGGGCTTTCCTGATTGCAGCTATTTTAATTTTATTACTGATAATTTGAATTGTACGAGGAAGTGAAGGTTTTGTATCGATATTCCATTTTTCAAGTGCATCAGATCTCACCAAATATCTGCTTTGCGTCCATATCCTTCTCCATTAATGACTTCCGGGCTCATCCAGTAGGGGGTGCCGGTGACCGACTTGATTCCCGTCCCGGACATGCAGATGGTCTGAATGCGCTTGCTAGCCCCAAAATCTCCCAGCTTCACATTTCCAGAGGAGTCCCTCAGAATGTTTGCGCCTGTGAGGAAACACATGCAGATAGAGTTACACCGGCCGGGATGTTTGACCGACCAATGATGACAACTGCATAAAATTATAAGCTGCCTATGGCTGATGGCGTTTGAAGTTTGAGACACGGCCTTTCTTCCCACGCTTCTAGTCGGAGTGATTTTCCGTTGCTTTAGCTGTGTTGCCTGTGAGATTTGCGCTTGTTTGAGTAGTGACTAATTCCCGCCAGCCGCAAGGTTTCCACACCCTGGAAGTCTCACTGTATTGTGAATGGAAAATTAAGAAAGAATATGAAAGGAAAGACAGAAACTCCTTCCTTTGCGGCCCACACTTCTTGTGGATATTTCCAATTGAGGATCTTCGGTTTGTTATGGGAATGACAGAGACTGGATTGGTCACATATACAAAAAGTATGTGGCCTAAAAAGTATTTAGACACACTTAGAAATGTCTGAATGTAACTATATTAGATGCAAACCAATGTTGCTGAAGCATTACTTAAATGTTTAAGAAACATTAATTACTAAGTATGCATTATACGTTGCATTATACGTAATTCATAAGTCAAATTAGTTTTTTGCTAGTAAAAACTATATAATTTACAGTAATTTACAGTAAAAAGTCCCTGTGTGACATCATATATGATTAAATGTTACATAAACAGTTTTATTTCTTCTTATTAGTGTAATAAAAGTATATAAGGTTGTTTTGTGTTACATTTTCTCTCATGTGGCTTTCTATTTTACCGCCTGTATTATGATGGATATCAGTTAATATTAAGATAAAAGCTAATATTTTAGAATTACTTAATAAAATATATGGTCATATGTTATAAAACATAATGTCATCTTTTGATACCAGATACATTGTCACTGCGTTTTTTTTACAGTGAATGTTATGGTAACTAAGCTGCCGTTTTGTTTTAATTGTAAATTATCAGGATCATTTTTAAAAATCTAACTTTTTGTGAAATGTTCTGCTTAAAGGGATAGTTCACCCAAAAATTAAAATTTGCCAATGATTTACTCACCCTCAAGCCATCCTAGGTGTATATGACATTCTTCTTTCAGACGGAGTGATATTAAAAAGTCCTGGCTCTTCCAAGAATTATGATGGCAGTGAATGGCTGATTTGTATTTGAAGTCCATAAAAGTGCATCTATCTATTATAAAAGTGCTCCACACGGCTCCGGGGGGTTAATAAACTCCTTCTGAAGCAAAGTGGTGTATTTGTGTAAGAAAAAAATCCATATTTAAAACTTTATAGATTAAAATAAACTGCCATACGCATCGATTTACGGCAAAAGGGTAACCCTTGACCATTGAACCCTTGACGCATGTGTATTGACGAACGCAGAAGCGCAGAGGATAGAGCAAAAGAAAACACCGGTCATGTATTAGAGTCTAAAACGAGAAAGAGAAATGACGGAGGATTTCGATATAAGAGAAGAGGGGCTTGAATTTGTTGCCCAGCCCTATCCGCAAGAGGCGTCAAAGCTTGCGATGCTCCTATACATCGCATCAGGGGTTTCTCTTTCGCCGTAAGTCGACTTGCATACCGCTGACCGCCGGAAGCTAGTTATTTTAGTCTATAAAGTTTTAAATATGGATATTTTTCTTACTGAAGCGGATAAGTCCGTTTCAGAAGGACTTTATTAACCCCCCGGAGCCGTGTGGAGCAGTTATATGATGGATAGATGCACATTTATGACTTCAAAATTTGCTCATCAAGTCAATGCCATTATAAAGCTTGGATCAGCCAGGACTTTTTTTATATAACTCTGATTTTACATTTTTAAGTGTTTTTGGGACCACTTGTGCCTTCCTTAATAAATTGATAGATTAAAGAGTGTCCATGTCTAGTAGAAGCAATGCAGACACTGTCTGGTAGTTTAGCCCTAAAGTCTGAAGGAATGCAAAACCTTTCCCTCTTGCTATTTTTGGCAATACCTAAGGAAGTACGTACACAAATCTGAGCCAGACCTCCAAAGTTACTCTACTTAAAGGGTTGGTTCAACCAAAAAATGTGTCATTAATTACTCACCATCATGTCATTCTAAAACCCGCAAGACCTCCATTCATCTTCGAAAAACAAGTGAAGATATTTTGATGAAATCTGATTTCTGACCCTTCCATAGACAGCAATTGAATTAACACTTTTAAGGCCCAGAAAGGTAGTAAAGACATTGTTAAAATCGTCCATGTGACTCCAGTGATTCAACCTTAATTTTTATGAAACAAACAAAAATAATGACTTTATTCAACAATTTCTTCTAGCCTGTGTCAGACTCTTGCGCTGTTGACATGTAGCGCTTCTTAGTTCTACGGCAGAGCGACTCATGCGTCATGGTGCTCACGTGAACAGCGTCGGCCAATGGTAAGCCAGCGTTCTGGAAGTGCTTGCGCTCTATGGAGGGTTCAGAGAGCTCTCAGATTTCATCAAAAATATCTTCATTTGTGTTCCGAAGATTAACGAAGGTCTTACGGGTTTGGAACGACATGAGTGTGAGTAATTAAATGACAGAATTATCATTTTTGGGTGAAATAACCGTTTAATAACAAGAGATGCATTTCAGATAGTGCAGTGCAAGTAACACTATCCTTTAGATTTACATTACAAAGCAACAGCCGAAGGTGATTTATGATAACTGTGATTTACCTTTGATGTCTCTGTGTACGATCATGTTGCTGTGTAAATAGTAGACTCCCTGTAGGATCTGTCGGGTGTATCTGCGGGTGACTTTTTCAGTCAGCGCTCCGTACGCCTTCAGCTGGTCTTTAATAGAGCCCTAGACACACATGGACACACAGATTTATCATACTGTTCAACAGAGAGCTATTAAACAAGAGCAACGAATCCCGCTCGAATTCAGATACCATGTTCAGTGTATAAAGTGCATGATGTGTTTTATTCTCTAAAAGCAGAAAGAACTATAAAGGCTTTGTATTTTTATTAAGAAACTTGAAAAAACAAGCTGTCAGCATTTGCTTTGACAGGAAACATAAAAGCAGGACTCAAACCTGTTTACCAAAGGATACAGTGCAAAGGAAAATGGTTTGACCCATTCCAGATTTCCTGTTTGCAAATGTTTTGCTGTATTATTTTTGTTCACACTGTTTGCAGGGATTTAAAAATGTATTAAGTAACAAGTACAAAGTATTAAAAATAGCTTTGTAACTCATATTTTGTTGAGAGTAGTGCTGTTACTTTTATAAACTATGGTGATTTTAACCCTAGTGGATCATTTAAAATCAAAATATGCGTTTATACTTTATTGTTCATTTACATATTTACAAATACATTATTAAAATCAAAATGTGTAAATGTGTATAAAATAATAGTTAAAAAAAGTTATTATTTGTAACTATTATTTAATAATTCTAATAACTATTTTTATTAACTAATATTCAACAAAAAGATTAATCAATATTGCAACAAATGTACTGCACATTGTAAGATAATGCATTATGCATAATGCACGTCATTTTAATAAAAAATAAAACTATTAATAAAATAATCAATATTATTATCCTGTGTAACATATAATTAAAAAATAAGCACATTTCTTTTTTACACAGTAGATATGAATGCTGAATAATATTTTTATTAAATTAATGCTATACATAATAGTTATACAATAAGAAATAACATTACAGAAGGAAATCAGGCAGAGAGGACACACACACACACACACACACACATACATACATATACATATACATTATATATATATAATGTATACAATATATATATATATATATATATATATATATATATATATATATACAATATATATATATATATATACAATATATATATATATATATATATATATATATATATATATATATATATATATATATATATATATATATATATATATATATATATATATATATATATATATATATATATATATATATATATATATATATATATATATATATATATATATATATATATATATATATATATATATATATATATATATGGAGGGAGGTGGGGGGTGAAAGCTTATTGAATCAAGGTAAATTGTACTTCATTTGTCTTCCGGGAAACATGCAAGTATCTTCTGTTGCTTTTGAAGGGCAGTACTAAATGAAAAAATAATTATATTTAAACAAAATAAGAAAAAATTGGACATCTTCCTCTTGTTCAAAAGTTTTCTCTTAATGCATTGTGCTCTCTTCTGGAGCATCAGTGAATGTTTCAACCTTTTTAATAGTTGTGTTTGAGTCCCTCAATTGTCCTCAATGTGAAAAGATGGATCTCAAAATCATACAGTCACTGGAGAGGGTTCAAATATGCAAAAGATGCTGGAAAACTGAAGAATTTGCAGGACCGGGAGGATTTTTCTGAAGAACATTGGGCAGTTTAACTGCTAAAGACAAACAAGGGACTCATGAACAACCATCACAAAACAAAAAAAAACAGCCGTGGATCATCCAGGGAAAGACACACAGTATTGAGAATCAATGGTTCATAAACTTTTGAATGGGTCATTTGAATAAATTCAGCTATTTTTTGACTATATGTAAACACTTTTTTTATGTAAAATATCTTATTCAGGACAGCACAAAAAAATAAACACATTTTGTATGATCCCTCTTATTTAGTTAAGATTATTCACATTTTCACAGATTCTGCAAGCGGTTCACATACTTTTTCTTGCAGCTGTATATAAAGCTATACTTGCTGAAACCAGTGTGTTTTCAAGGAAGTCACACTCAGATGTGTTTACAAAACTGTAGCTGGAAGTATATAGTTAGTCAGAACTGTGAACTTTTTTTTAACTTTCTGGAAAAACAGATCACAGTGCCAAACGTTCCTCACATGTGTCTGTGTTTCTTTGAAACACTGGCGCAAACAAAGTCAATTTTTCCTCAGCTTTCCTGTTTACACCCCTCGCCGAAGAAACAATGTCTCCTCAAGGACAACATCGTGAAACACCTGTGACGCAAACTACAATGCCTTCCTAGCAATAATCCATCTGCACAGCTCCTTCCAAACAGTATTATTTTGTATTATGAAGTACCATAATGTCCTTTTCAATTTATTAAAATGAAGCAATGTGTACCGCACACGCAATCCTACTGTAATACACCACTACAGGCTCTAGCGCTCTTCTGATCCCTTATTATGCAATACATTTCTCACCTCATGTAACCCTATTCCACATCCTACTCATTCAAACGCTTTCTCCTGTTCCCTTCACCTCTGCTCTTATCAGGAGGCAGCAGTGCTGTGGAGAGGCTGGTGGCTTTGGCTCTGAGCAGCGATGCATCTGTCTGCCAGAGACCTTGGTGAAACATTCCCCTTTACCAGACAATATGTGACTAAGACACTCAGTCTGTGCATATTAAAATCGAGCTGACAGATGGGACAGACCACGTCTGACGCTCATTAAAACACCCATTTGCAGAGAAAATGAACTCGTAAAGCTGTGCGGTTGTGCTGACAAAGAACACTGTGGATATGTTCGCGAGCCAGTGACATTTTGGAGTGGGTTTGTTATTACTTGGAAAACGCAGATTCATTGTGCGTTTAACAATGTCATTTTCTTGAAACACAAAAAGGAGGAATTGAGAATGTGCCTGCTTAGTCTTGTTTTTTTTTTTTTTGCACATGCTATCGGTGTTTTTTTAGGTCCT
This sequence comes from Gobio gobio, assembly GCF_949357685.1. Lineage (NCBI taxonomy): Eukaryota > Metazoa > Chordata > Actinopteri > Cypriniformes > Gobionidae > Gobio > Gobio gobio. The sequence goes on from NC_137119.1 coordinate 25,407,781, forward strand.
GAAAGAAAAGAATAAGGAATATGAGTAGCTCTCAATTGGTTAAGATTTGCTTACATATGGAAGAAATTCTGTCTTTCTACAAAGCTGTAAACTTGTCACACTATAGTCTGATTCACCATAAAGAAACAGTTCATCAGAGTGAATTGACCTACACTGCTTTTAGTGTTTTGATTCACTAAAACAAACTGGTTCATATGAGTAATTTGTTTGTGAATCAGGCTACACTGGTTGTGCTGTGTATTTGATTCATTAAAAGGAACTGGTTCATAAGAATCATTTGTTTGCGAATCAAGGTACACTAGTCTTTCTTTATGTTTTGATTCACTAAATACACTGTACTTTTTGATCCCCTAAGAGTAATTTATTCATGAACTGAGATACAATGAAAGTTCAGGCTACACTGGTTGTGCTGTATATTTTGATTAATTAAAAGGAAATGGTTCATAAGAGTCATTTGTTTGTGAATCAGTGGTACACTGGTTTCGTCCCAATGCACATACTATCCGTCCTAAATAGTATTCGAAATGAGAATTAGTGTGTCCTAAATATTGTAATGAGTGTTCCAAAGATACCTGGATTGTCTACTTTTTCCAGTTAGAATCCGAAGTGTAGATCTGTGCACACTCTTTACGGCTAATATAGCCCACAACCCATTGCGCGTTGGACGAGGATTCCATTAGAACTACAAAAAAACTAGAAACATGACAGATGTCCGAGTCTGACGGTTAAGTAGAGGTTTAGATAAAGCGGTTTGAGTGATTCATATCAGTATCTAACCTGACTCATTCCCCATTATATTTAATCTGCAGCAGCATTGTGAACTTTTGTAGGGATAAGTTTGACCATTAACTTTTAAATGCACCATTATGCAAAATGCAAACTCATGAGGAGAGTTCTCCATATGAAAGACCCACGGCTGGCAGATCAACGTGCTACTACATTTCTCTCCGAAATGGTAGGACATTAAATTAAATTGAATGTGGAGGATTTTAACGGTGACAAGATGATTGATAAGGCAGTTTAAACGGTGACAGGATGCACATAACTAAGCGACATAGCTGTCTGTTAAAGACGTAGTTATCAGGGCGTAGTATAAGTGGGGGAATTGGGATGCAGCATGGATGTGCTGCATGTTTTTATTCACTTAAAAGAACTAGTTCATATGAACCTTTTGTTTGTGAATCAGACCACACTATACAGGCTGTATGTTTTAGTTAAAATGACTTTTTGTCAGTTGTTCAGGAATCGGGCTACAATGATACTATTTTCAATAGAAAGATAATCATTGACATTATTTCATGGTACCCTATCCTTTCAGGTAACAGTGGATATTAACAGCACCAAAGAAACACCACTACGTTTTGTAAATAAGTTGCAATATATAAAAGGACTAATTTACATAGAAACAAGGAGTGTTAGTGCTCCAACGGTTCTATTTAGACATAGTGTCTGGTTAAACTAGATTGTCAGTGAATAAAGCCCTATTCGGATGGGATTAGTTTAATATGGAGAGGTGGGGTAAAGTAATTATTACCAGAGCTTCGTATTGATTTTAGTCCTGTCCAAATGTGCCATCTCAGTAATTATTTTGGACAATGTCAGTAAAGATTACGCCGACTTTTACCTTCTGTAAAAAGGTTTGGAAAAATTACCTCAGGTAATACTAATCCTGTGGGAATAGATCCGCTATAAATATGTACGCAAAAATACCACGTTTTTTTAAATATGGAGGCGGTTGAAAAAGCATTCAGTTGAATTCTGAGAGGTGGGACAAGTCTGTGGCAAACCTCAAGTGTTTTCTGCTTACAATTCAGATCAAATAAAAAGTCGAAAGCACTTGTCAGATGCACAAAACTTCGATTTAGCTTTAAGGAAAATGCCTATTGCCAACAGAATCCAATCATAATTTAATTAATAAAATGTTCGACCGGACCTAACTGTTATAGGTTATATATAGAATATATGTGTTTGCGCACATGATATCAGGAAGCAACTTAAGGGGTTAGTTCACCCAAAAATGAAAATTAGACCATGATTTACTCACCCTCAAGTCATCCTAGAATCTAGATGTATATGACACTAATAAAATCGGAGTTATATTAAAAATGTCCTGGCTCTATAAATGGCGGAGGATTTCGATATAAGAGAAGAGGGGCTTGAGTTTGTTGCCCAGCCCTATCCGTGAGAGGCGTCAAAGCTTGCGATGCTCCTGTACATCGCTTCAGGGGTTTTTCTTTTAGCGCAAGTTGACTTGCGTAGCGCTGACCGCCGCAAGTTAGTTATTTTTATCTAAAATTACGTAATCATATTTCTACTCCAATTCGTTTTTTGAAATGGTGGCCATCATAAAAACTTGCCAGATTTATACATAGCCTACATGCATTAAATATTGAAATACATTAAAAATGATGATGAATAGCTTATGTAAATATGGTGCATATATTTAGCAAAATGCTCCTCTCTAGAGTAAATTTTTCTAGCTGACTAACGAGTTTATGGACACTCGATATGGTTTTTCTGACGTAAATGTGACATTATGACATTGTTTACACGTTTTACTGACGTCTTTCTGCGGTTGAAACACTGATTGAGCGATTACATGAGACATGATAAGGATTTCGGTAAGTTGTACTGTATCTTTTAACACACTTTCAGATGATCATTCATGTTTATTTTGCGCTGTAACTGGTATAAGACGGAGGAAAAGATCATGTTCACTCCGCACTACTGCTTCTCTTGAGGCGCCACAACGCCAAAATGGTATTTATGTTTTTGAATTACGTAATAAAATGGACGTAATTTCAAATCTGAGACTTTGTTTCATATCCAAAGTAACAAAGCACAAAGATTATTGCGATTTATTGGATGGGAGGTGCGCTACAATGTCCCGTTCATTCATCAACTGAAAACAGGATGACTAATCGATTCTTGGGATTTACGAATCTATATTGTTCCGTAAAAATGAGAATTGATTAAAATCGAGAAATCGATATTTTTTACCCAGTCCTGATATTTTTCTTACACAAAAGCACCACTTCGCTTCAGAAGGCCTTTATTAACCCCCGGAGCCGTGAGGAGCAGTTATATGATGGATAGATGCTCTTTTATGGACTTCAAAAATGACCCATCAAGTCAATGCCATTATAAAGCTTGGAAGAGCCAGGACATTTTTAATATAACTCTGATTTTATTCGTCTGAAAGAAGAATGTCATATACACCTAGGATGACTTGAGGGTGAGTAAATCATGGGCTAATTTTCATTTTTGGATGAACTAACCCTTTAGTATGCACATGACGACAGGGAGGAGACGGTGGTACGTACATTGAGTTATCCCTCACACTTCTGCTAGTTTTACTGAGATTTCTTACCCCGTGTGAATTGGCCATTAATATTACAGAATACTTAATATTAAGATTTCTCATGCGTACCATGGTATGCATGAAATGTACAATAACTTTAACAAAATAATGAATATATAGCAAACAATAATAGATACAGAGGGGCTGAAACTAACGAGTGAAAGTAATAGTACACATTTCCCAATTCCTCCAATAAATAGCATTAACAGAGCAAACACAATATGCTCTGTGTGTTTTATACACACCCCGGGCATGAATTCCACAAAGATGGACAGTTTTCTCTGCACTGCATCACGCAAGCACCCGTAGTACTGCACTATACGCTCGTGACGCAGGTTCTTCAAGAGCTGAATCTCACACTCCAGTGCATTCACTTCCTGTGGAGTGAGACAAAGAGAAAATTCAGAACGTCTCTTCAGTGCATAAATACTGTCACCAGCATAGTACACTTCATACTAACCTTACTGGTCTCATGACAGTCAGGGTCAAAGGGCACCTGCTTGGCCGCCAGCTCGCGTCCCGTGTCGACATCGTAGCAGAGGTAGACCTCGCCGAAAGCGCCCCGACCGAGCAGTTTCCCCTGACGCCAGTTTACCGGAGCCCTTGGAGCTGAGGGTTAGAAGGAACAAACCATGTTAACCTCACCAGCACGCCGCAGACTGTAACTCAACACAGACGAAATCACACACAGACTTGCTGACGACACCAAGTCAAACCGCAACTGTATTTACAACTGGATGCTGTACAGATTTATACTTTCAGATTTATTTGCAACTGTTCCCCTCTCAGGCAATAAATGAACAGAGAGGCAGACAGTGAGCTATTGGCAGTCGCTGCAAGTTATTCAAAACTACATATTACACACCTGAATATTACTTCTTTAAATCAAGGCTATGTGGAACTGAAGCAAATCCTTCTGAGTGTTTTTTAACACATTAATGCGTATGCGTTTTGTTTTATCTCTTTTTATGGCTCTCTAACCATTCGCAGTATGACTGATGGCTATCATGAGCCACATACATAATAGCACAATATGTGTCTGTATTTAATATTTCTGCTATTGTTCTCTAAACATGCTGTATGGATCTAATCATAGATAGATGAACTTTATGTCTGGATGCAGTTAAACTGCACCCAAGTCTGAGAACAACCCTCGCCAGACATCTCTCAGATTCATTTACCACTTATTCTATGACGGACACATTTGCGTCAGCATTTACGATCTTCTTAATCGACTTAGTGTTCCTATAATGATATTTGACATGAAGCTATCTGAATAGTTTATGGAGGATCTGGGGGGGAAAAAAACCACAGGCAGGCAGTAGAGACAAGCATTCATGTTCATACGTCAAATTCAGGCGCCCGTCCAAGATTAATGGAGCTGATTAAAGAACCTGCACAGAGGGTAGGGGGTGAGGATTGTTACTCATTGTGTAGTTTTTGTTTGGATCTTTTTCCATCCTCATTCAGTTAAATGTGTGGGGGGGAAATAAGTGCAAACAAAGTTTTTTACTTTATTGCAGTGTTTTTATTTGTGTGTGAAATAAAAAAAACATGAGAAAATATTCAATAAAAGCGGCTTATAAGGGTCATTCATTTCCCGAATTGGAATACACTAGTCTTGCTGAATGCTTTTGATTTATTAAAAAATCCCAGTTCATAGGAGTCCTTAGCTTGTGAATATAACTACGCTGCATGTGCTGTATGTTGCTGATTCCCTAAAAAGTACTGGTTCATAAGAGTTATTTGCTTGTGAATCGGACTACAGTGGTTGAGCTGTATGTTGCGGATTCCCTAAAAAGTACTGGTTCATAAAAAGCATTTGCTTGTGAATCGGACTACAGTGGTTGAGCTGTATGTTGCTGATTCCCTAAAAAGTACTGGTTCATTAGAGTCATTTGCATGTGAATCGGACTACACTGGTCATGCTGTATGTTGCTGATTCCCTAAAAAGTACTGGTTCATAAGAGTCATTTGCTTGTGAATCGGACTACAGTGGTTGAGCTGCATGTTGCTGATTCCCTAAAAAGTACTGGTTCATAAGAGTCATTTGCATGTGAATCGGACTACACTGGTCATGCTGTATGTTGCTGATTCCCTAAAAAGTACTGGTTCATAAAAAGTATTTGCTTGTGAATCGGACTACAGTGGTTGAGCTGTATGTTGCTGATTCCCTAAAAAGTACTGGTTCATAAGAGTCATTTGCTTGTGAATCGGACTACAGTGGTTGAGCTGCATGTTGCTGATTCCCTAAAAAGTACTGGTTCATAAGAGTCATTTGCATGTGAATCGGACTACACTGGTCATGCTGTATGTTGCGGATTCCCTAAAAAGTACTGGTTCATAAAAAGCATTTGCTTGTGAATCGGACTACAGTGGTTGAGCTGTATGTTGCTGATTCCCTAAAAAGTACTGGTTCATAAGAGTAATTTGCTTGTGAATCGGACTACAGTGGTTGAGCTGCATGTTGCTGATTCCCTAAAAAGTACTGGTTCATAAGAGTCATTTGCATGTGAATCGGACTACACTGGTCATGCTGTATGTTGCTGATTCCCTAAAAAGTACTGGTTCATAAAAAGTATTTGCTTGTGAATCGGACTACAGTGGTTGAGCTGTATGTTGCTGATTCCCTAAAAAGTACTGGTTCATAAAAAGTATTTGCTTGTGAATCGGACTACAGTGGTTGAGCTGTATGTTGCTGATTCCCTAAAAAGTACTGGTTCATAAGAGTAATTTGCTTGTGAATCGGACTACAGTGGTTGAGCTGTATGTTGCTGATTCCCTAAAAAGTACTGGTTCATAAGAGTAATTTGCTTGTGAATCGGACTACAGTGGTTGAGCTGTATGTTGCTGATTCCCTAAAAAGTACTGGTTCATAAGAGTCATTTGCTTGTAAATCGGACTACAGTGGTTGAGCTGCATGTTGCTGACTCCCTAAAAAGTACTGGTTCATAAGAGTCATTTGCATGTGAATCGGACTACACTGGTCATGCTGTATGTTGCTGATTCCCTAAAAAGTACTGGTTCATAAAAAGCATTTGCTTGTGAATCAGACTACAGTGGTTGAGCTGTATGTTGCTGATTCCCTAAAAAGTACTGGTTCATAAGAGTCATTTGCTTGTGAATCGGACTACAGTGGTTGAGCTGTATGTTGCTGATTCCCTAAAAAGTACTGGTTCATAAGAGTCATTTGCTTGTGAATCGGACTACAGTGGTTGAGCTGTATGTTGCTGATTCCCTAAAAAGTACTGGTTCATAAGAGTCATTTGCTTGTGAATCGGACTACAGTGGTTGAGCTGCATGTTGCTGATTCCCTAAAAAGTACTGGTTCATAAGAGTCATTTGCATGTGAATCGGATTACTTTGGTCATGCTGTATGTTGCTGATTCCCTAAAAAGTACTGGTTCATAAGAGTCATTTGCTTGTGAATCGGACAACAGTGGTTGAGCTGTATGTTGCTGATTCCCTAAAAAGTACTGGTTCATAAGAGTCATTTGCTTGTGAATCGGACTACACTGGTCATGCTGTATGTTGTTGATTCCCTAAAATGTACTGGTTCATAAGAGTCATTTGCATGTGAATCAGACTTCACTGGCAATTGTGTATGCTTTGTATTGGAGTAGGGTATTCCTGCAATACCAGAGGATGCAGTTTCAGGACTGAAAGCTTTATTTTTTATGTATTAGCAGTTTAAACTATTTTATAGCACTTACTATTCAATTCTGTATTTTATTATTTTTCAGGAATGATTTAGCTGTTTAATTGTATAAACTTAATTGATATATTGTCCTAAACGACCCCTAACCCTAAACATACCCGTTGGTAACCCTCTTGAAATATTTAACCTAATTTGTTTCAATATATGAGCTCCTCTATTATGGTTTTAAATTCAGTTTTCTTTGAAAGAGACCATTTTCTGTGTATGTGCTAGACTTCAATTTATTAGCCACGGCGCATGCGGTGTGGCGCTTCACGTCTGATGTGTGAAACACTTAAAGTTCAGTAAACGGTAAAACAATTGCCCTACAAATTATTGTTTAGTAGTATGTTAATAAATTAAAGTAATTTGAAAACAAATACCAGTTACAACATACAGCAGCACAACGAACAGCACAGCTAAATAATAACTGGAGACTGCTGACAAGTTTAAAATGGCTGCTCTTACGTTAAAATAAGCTGGAAAGATCATTGAAAAAATGAATAATTTCTGTGGGTTTAGTCTTTGAATCTGTTTGTTTGAAGTTTGAATCTGGTCTAGAACTGGCTGGGTGGAGCTGTCACAAAAAAATTGGGTCCTAGAACTCAGGTATTTCAAGAATATAGTATTGTTTTATTCAATCCTAAAAAGAACCAGTTCATAAGAGTCATTTTCTTGTCAATCGGACTAAACTGGTCATGTTATACGTGTATTTTTGCATGCAGTTCGTAGGGACAACTCAATAGAAAGATGTTTCATTCCATTGTTTTGTGGTGCAGTGTTTTTGTTGTAAAATATGATTTATTTTGCTGCAGTGCTATAGATTGAGCCGCATTAGAAAGGGGTGCAGCCCTCCATATGAAACACTAAAAACTGACATTTCTGGTCTGGAGGCAAGCATGCAAATGTGTTTAATGGGATTTTCTTTTCTAATTGTCTGCATAAATGTCCTCATGTGTATGTATGTGTGTGCTCTTACATTTAGGACTGTTGCGTTGGCAGTTTTTCTCAGTCCAGCTGATGGTGTGCAGATCTCCACTGTACAGCAAAGTGCTTTCCCCATTATAGCTGCGTGTACGGCTGGACGGGACCAGCTGAAACAGGTTCTCTTGAGGCATAAAGCTCCGAGGGAAAGTCCTCCGACCTGTATACACACACATATTTTATAAAATGCACGATACAAAATACAAATACCCCTTTAGACATTTTGACCAATAAACTTCCATGACCTTTTGGAGACTTTTCCAGTTATTTAAGATACTGAATTTATAAACGCATTTTCTATTTATATACATCCAAACACTTAAATTAACATACATTTTTTAAATCACACTTGTAAAAAATTGCTTGATATTTTCAGGTTTCCTTTAATAGTGTTTCCAGTTTGATTTTCAAATTCCAGCATAGCATGGCGCTTGCAACAAGGTCAAAGGTTGGACTCCCAGCCAGGGAACACACGATACATTATTACCTTGAAAACACTGCATTGGTAAGAGCGTTTGCCAAATGCAAATAATATTCATAAATAATAATTCAGATTCCTCTTCATGCTCATTCATGTCCAAACATGTATCTTTATATTCACTCTCTTCCTCCCTGATTCTCACGCTCTTCTTTGCCTTTGTCTCTCACTTCCTCCATCAACCTTTCCACAATGCAGGAAACTCCTCTCAGTACAGTGTTTTGCAATAGTCAGTGTGCCTCATCAGGGGAAACACAAATAAAACACACGCGCGCACACACACACACACACGGTCTTTAATACGCTCAGTGCTGGGGAAACTCAAATCATGCTGGCCAAGTTTATGGTCATGTGCACAGCTTTATCTCTTCTAGATCCTGCCTCCAGCACTACATATAATGTAAAGAATATGCTGAAAAGATCAGCACCTGTATAACAGTATCAAATCAGCATAAACTAGCCTTCTAGTCCCTTCAGCAGGGATGAAAAGGGGTTTTGTGTTTTGGTATTGGCAGTCTAACAATTTATGGATCTGGGCTGAAAACACATGTTTGATTCCAATTAGGAGAATCACCAAGAACACGATCCTGCTCTGTGCCATTGTGCAATGTCCTCCACGCTAACACGATCCAGAGGGACGGTCCGTGCAATTAGTGAATTGAGACTTGTTTTGGATAAGAAAGCATCTACCTAAATGTTAACCAAATAATTAATTTACTAATTAGGCGCTCTGAGAATTGAGAGGCACCAAATACCAGACTGAAGTTCTTGCTCTTAACACCAGTTTTCACGCAGACTTTGTGAAAACATAATGGTACCATTATGAAAGAGAAACAAAACATGAGAGACCAATTATTTAAAACAAATTCAGCAGCCCAAGGCACAAAATACTGACTTTTATAGCATTTTATGAACTGTGTTTTGGGGGAAAACAAACCAAATTATAATATATTTATACCATGGTCTGTTTAAACACTTGATTCTGATTGGCTGGAAGGTGTGCAGTAAAACCGTTTAATGCACAGATAGTTCCAGTCAGTTTGATTACAGTTCGAAATTAATCCGCCACTATAAACATTGGTAACCTTAGTAACACAGTTACGCTTGCAAACAGAGTGAGAGACATATATTAAAACATTCATTTAGGTAGGCTAAATGGATGATTTTTGCATATTGTTTAATTTGTACGGCGAATATGGCAATTTAGAGATATGGGCCCAGGCACAAGACAAAATAGCAGACTTGGAGAAGACGTGGAATGACAAAAAGCGGCACAAGGATTTAACAACGGCAGAGCTAGATAAGATAGAAGACGACAAAGATGAGGTCAATAAATGGGCAGTTAACACTTTCAGTGACTTTTTGCGCCAAAGATAGAGCAATTGTGATGTTGAGACCTACTCTGCTTCTCTTTTAAATGAGACATTGCGGGAGTTTAATGCCTCTGTTCAGTCTACCGCTGGACGCAAATACAGTGTTGCAAGTTTGATGCGTCTCAGAGCAGGTATTAACCGTCACATTACAAAATACAACATCATGCGTGATAAAGACTTCAAGTCAAGCAATGCCGTCTTTAAATCAGTTTTAAAGCGCTACAGGAAAAATTATTTATTAATTTCACGATAAATGGAAATGTTGAGTTTAACATCAATTAGTATAACATCCCCAAACAAAATTTCCAACTGTTTGATTTTTTTATTTTTATTATTTAATTGAATGTATTTCAATAAATGTAATGTGTCTTTATATTTATAGTAGCCTAAACTGTGGTTAGAGACGCCGGTTTTATTTCACACTCTACATAAATAATTTAAATAAATTACATGATTAGTTCAAATAAAGATTGCCTTGTCACTGTCAGTGTTGCCTGTCATTCATAAAGAGTTTTAATAAATCCATTATAGAATCATTAAGTTAGCCTATGTTAGCTATATGTTTAAGCAACGAGGGAACTTCAGACTGTACGTTAGACTTTAAAGAAGAGATGCACACAGTGCAGGTAACTCGCGCAAGCATCTCTCTCTCTCTCTCTCTCTCTCTCTCTCTCTCTCTCTCTCTCTCTCTCTCTCTCTCTCTCTCTGATCTTTCTCTTTCAGTTCTCTGTCTCTCTCTTTTAATAATGAATTTAAATAAATGTGATAATTCGTTCAAATAAAAACAATCCGATGGCTCTGCTTTATTTAAAGCGGACGGAGTGCTAGAACTATTGAGCTGTAACTTAAGAAAATAACTGTCATTTTAACCCGTCTGTTAAAAAATTACACTGTAAACATCAGTTACAGCTTTAACTTGTTTTTAACTTGGCAAATAACCAAGATATAAGCGGGATAATCCATGGCTATCCATGCATTAAAGGATTTTAATGCATAGCTAGCCATGGATTATCCCTTACAAAAACAATAGCCAACTAAATGCATTATTATTAATAATTAGGGCCCAAGCCCTGAAAGGGCGCAGAGCCCTATTGTTCTTCCTCAGATTATTCTTTGTTTTTTTTTTTTTTTTAGGGCCCAAGCCCTGAAAGGGCGCAGAGCCCTATTGTTCTTCCTCAGATTATTAGGGCCCAAGCCCTGAAAGGGCGCAGAGCCCTATTGTTCCCCTAAGGATTATTCTTTTTAGGGCCCAAGCCCTGAAAGGGCGCAGAGCCCTATTGTTCTTCCTCTGTTTCTTATTAGGGCCCAAGCCCTGAAAGGGCGCAGAGCCCTATTGTTCTTCCTCTGTTTCTTATTAGGGCCCAAGCCCTGAAAGGGCGCAGAGCCCTATTGTTCTTCCTCTGTTTCTTATTATTATTATTATTAGGGCCCAAGCCCTGAAAGGGCGCAGAGCCCTATTGTTCTTCCTCTGTTTCTTATTAGGGCCCAAGCCCAAAGGGCGCAGAGCCCTATTGTTCTTCCTCTGTTTCTTATTATTAGGGCCCAAGCCCTGAAAGGGCGCAGAGCCCTATTGTTCTTCCTCTGTTTCTTATTATTATTATTATTAGGGCTCAAGCCTGAAAGGGCGCAGAGCCCTATTGTTTTCCTTAGGATTCTTATTATTATTTTTCTTATCGACTATTCGGGCACTTTTGGGGCCCTTACCATGCTCGAAAACTCTTGAAACTTTGCAGATACATCGGAATCTGCGGCCATCAGAGCCGGGCTGAAGCTGATACCCGGGCGTGGTAGGGGAGCTCAACAGCGCCCCCTATTAAAATTTGGTCTATATATCAAACACACTTGCACGTATATGTATGAAACTCGGTACACATATAGATCTCATCGGGGCGAACAACTTCCGCACTCATAGTCATAAACTTCGCCCAACAGGAAGTGAGCTATTTTGGGTTGTTCGGAAAACGCATGCTCTGGAATTTAATATACTCCTCCGAGGCAATTGTTTCGATCATTGCCAAACTCGGTCAGCATTAAGACAAGATATTCAGGATGCTAAATTGCGAGCGGATTTTTGATATCTCAATCGGTTTGGCCGTGGCGAAGCAACGAATTTATGGCGAGAAAAGGGAAACAGGAAGTGTGTTATAACTTGTGCAAACATTGACTGATTTGGATGAAACTTCAGCTGTGTGTTTGTTGTAGGAAGCCGATCGCAAGGATATGACGTTTGTGAGTCAAAGTTATAGCGCCACCAACTGGCAGCAGGAAGTGTGTCACTTTTTAAAAAAAATGCTTTAAATCACAGTCTTATTTTGACCCGATTGACTTCAAACTTCATCAGTATAATGTGAAAACATGGCAGATATAGACATATGAATGGATTTCTGAAATTTCCAATACTGTTGCCATGGCAACGTGTCAAAGTTTAATAATGTTTTTGGCTGTTTTTGAGACTCTTAGCATGCTTGAAATTGCATGAAACTTAACACACACATCAGAGATGTTAGTCAGTACACATGGGCAAAGCCTCAGAAACGGGTGGGGATGAGGGGCTCTATAGCGCCACCTTTTGACAAAAGTGGGGGGGTTAGTTTTATCTTCAGTCACCAAACTCGGTAGATATATTGTTCTCTTCGAGCCGGACAACTTTCTAATTTACAGTCATTAGCTCCGACCAACAGGAAGTCAGATATTTTGGTTTGAAGGTGAAAATTTATATAATTCAGGGTCTGAGTTTTTACGTTCTCCTCGTAGGCGATTTATTCAATCTCCACCAAACTTGGTCAACATGAAACAAAGATATGGAAGATGCTAAAATGCGAACGAATATTGGATATCTCAAACGGTGTTGCCATGGTGAGGGATTAAATAAGGACAAAATAAGGGGAACAGAAATTGTCTCATATCTTGTAAAATCATATTTTGATTTCAATTAAATTAAGATTGTATGTTTGGTAATTGAACTTAGATTAATTTAAAATGACTGTACTATTTTTCAGATGAATATATACATATTTTATAAATATTTCTTTGAATCTATTGTGCCTGTCTGTGCTGCCCTTCCCTCAATGAACACAAGATGGCAGCATTGTGTTAGTTTTGAAGCAGGATTAAAAAAAACCTTGTTTCTCTCTCTCTCTCTCTCTCTCTCTCTCTCTCTCTCTCTCTCTCTCTGTGTGTGCTTCTGTGATTTCTGAGAACCTACATTTGTAGACATTTCATGTGTACCCGTACATATATTGTTCTCTTCGAGCCGGACAACTTTATAATTTACAGTCATTAGCTCCGACCAACAGGAAGTCAGATATTTTGGTTTGAAGATGAATATTTGTATAATTCAGGGTCTGAGTTTTTACGTTCTCCTCGTAGGCGATTTATTCAATCTCCACCAAACTCGGTCAACATGAAACGGAATGACTATACTATTTTTCAGATGAATATATATATATATATATATATATATATATATATATATATATATATATATATATATATATATATATATATATATATATATATATATATATGAACTCAATGTACACAAGATGGCAGCATTGTGTTAGTTTTGAAACAGGATAAAAAAATCCCATCTCTCTTTCTCTCTAAGGGGTTTGTCTGTGTGAGTGTGAGTGTGAGTGTGAGTGTGAGTGTGAGTGTGAGTGTGAGTGTGTGTGTGTGTGTGTGTGTGTGTGTGTGTGTGTGTGTGTGTGGCCACCAACTGGCAGCAGGAAGTGTGTCACTTTCAAAAATGCTTTAATTCACTGTCTAGCTTTCTAAACAATGTTTTATTCAAAATGTAAAAATGCAGAATGTTTTCTGTGATGGTAGGTTTAGGAGTAGGGGTAGTGTAGGGGGATAGAATGTACAGTTTGTACAGTATAAAAACCATTAAGTCTATGCAATGTCCTCTGCCTTTCCTTCCCCTCCCCCCCTCACTCTCACTTTCTCACTGTGTGTGTTTGAAGGGGGGTGGGGGTTGGCCGCTTAAGCATGCATCTCTGCCTGTGTGTGTGTGTGTGTGTGTGTGTGTGTGTGTGTGTGTGTGTGTGTGTGTGTGTGTGTGTGTGTGTGTGTGTGTGTGTGTGTGTGTGTGTGTGTGTGTGTGTGTGTGTGTGTGTGTGTGTGTGTGTGCTTGTTTATGTGATTTAAGAGGACACAAATTTGTATGACATGGGTATTACACTGGTATTACATGGTTTATGACATTTCATGTGTCCAAAAAAACCCCAGACTAAACAATGTTTTATTAAAAATGTAAATGCAGAATCTATTTTGAAGATAAAACTTATTCCTATAGTAAAATAAAGTTTCAGACAATGAAATACCAACTCTCTCCCACTGTTTAGATTTTTTTTAAAAATGTTTTTATTCAATCAGAATCTCACTCTCTCTGTCCTTCCCCTCTCCTCCCCTCCCCCTCACTCTCTCTCTCACACTCTCTCTCTCTTTCTCTCTCTCTCTCTCTCTCTCTCTCTCTCTCTCTCTCTCTCTCTCTCTCTCTCTGTGTGTGTGTGACTTTCTCTCTTCATGATGATAATTTAACCCTTTCATATAGGCTTTCACAAATAACTATCACTTTAAATAAAAATGTCATGTGCTGTGTTTGCCAAGATCACGTATGATGCATATGCAGGGTATATGCAGGAATCCTGAAGTAAATTTTAATACCTTTTTAAGACTTTTTTAAGACCTTCTCAAAATATGTAAAGACCTCATCGGCGATGAGAACTACTGTTGAGCAATAAAATAAAAATATATAATCATAAGCTATGACAAAAATATATATTAAATTAGGTGAGTGGATAGTTAAAAGAAATTGCAATTACAAAAAGTAATTCTTGAAAAAACATCTCTGGACTAATTTTTATAAAATCTAATGTTCTAATGTTAATGAAAAGGTACAAATTACTTTGTGTTCTTATTAAATACATTTATAAAAAAACTATTTATATTTAATTTATATATGAATGTAAATAATTATATGGGCCTACACAAATAATATAACATTTCAAGATTTATAGTTTATTGTAAACATAATGTGCAGCTCTGTAAAGGGACAACAAATATATGATAGATACGTGAGAACAAGAATCAAAACTATGAAAATATATTAAAGCGCGGCACAATGTGCTTATGCGCATCCCGGGTGCAAAATGATGCGCTTAAAGCAACATGGAGTCAGAGGGCGCAGTGCAGCGCGAGTGCACATTGAAAAGTTCACGGCATAAAGAGACGATGAGCGTTGAGCGCACAAATCCTAGTCTACTATGTATATCGGTCGGTTTCTTCACAGTTTTAAATTCCGGTTATTGTGCGTGTGATGCCTTGTGTTGTCACCCGGGTGGCGAGCACAACATCGTTCAGAAACCGCTAGATAAACTCCAGGAAGATAAATTATTTTATCTACATATCAAGTATTATAACGGGAATATATCATCTTGGAGTGAGCTTTACCGAACAGCTGACTGACTGTAACCAAACGCGACGCGCAGTTTGAATTCTGAACGGAGAATGATGGACAGCTACAGCGGAGGAAAGACATTCAGCTATGGAATGGCTTTAGATGACTTTGTACTAGCAAATCATAAAATAATAATAATGATTGCTGAAAGATCATGTGACAATATATATTTCTGATGATTATTTAATTACCACGACATGCCTAATCTGAGCAAGGGACTGCCTGTCTTGAGTTTTGTCGACAGACAGCGGTGGCACGAAATTTGACGGATGCGGCCGCTATGCAGGAAAAACCATAGAAAAACCCTGCGGTCATTGTTTAAACTCATCCTTCTCCAACCAGGAGTCCGCAAATTTACATTTCCCCATTTCGGAGTCTGTTTCGCAATGTGTGGAGGGCGACACATCACCTAACCGCGCATTTCGCAAAATATGTGACGTCACCCGTAGACGGTGCGCGCGCCCCGAGCTGATCTCACTGACCGAGCAAACCGGTTTTTTTTTTTATATAGTTATGGGGATGAAAATAAATATATTCATGAATACTTTTTGGAGTCAAACTCTTTTGACAAAGCTTGAACAAAATGTAATACCTCATAAAATCGTGATTAAGACTTTTTAATACCTTTTAAGGGCCTTCATTTTCCAAAAATGAATTTATCAACTTTTAATACTTTTTAAGACCCCGCGGACACCCTGATATGCATATGAAGAGAAGTGTTACAATAATACAACATCAGCATTTGAATGGTATTGTGAACTCATTCCAATTTGACCTTTGACATCATCTGACATGAAATTAATTTAAATTTATTTGATCTCATAGATGTGGCTGTTGTGGTCATAGCAGCACCAACTGCTGCAGTTAATGTGGTGAATTCAGATGACTTTGACATAGTCCTTTTATGTTTTCCCATTTTAAATGCCTATTGCCTGCAGTGCACAGTTAAGCTGATGCCACCGGCGTGGCGGTGCCACCGGCTTGAGCCCGTCATCGCTGCTCGCAGCTTTAATTATTATTATTATTTTATCGACTTCTCGGGCACTTTTGGGGCCCTTACCATGCTCAAAAACTCTTGAAACTTTGCACACACATCGGAATGCGCGGCCATCAGAGCCGGGCTGAAGCTGGTACCCGGGCGTGGCAGGGGGGCTTGACAGCGCCCCCTAAAGTGGGGTCTGAAAACTTGGTCTATATATCAAACACACTTGCACGTACATGTATGAAACTCGGTACACATATAGACCTCATCGGGCCAAACAACTTTCGTGCTCTAAGTTACGTGTCAGCCCAACAGGAAGTGAGCTAATATGGGTTGTTCTGAAAACACATGCTCTGGAATTTAATATACTCCTCCGAGGCCATTGTTTCAATCAGTGCCAAACTCGGTCAGCATGAAGTCAAGACACAGAGGATGCTAAATTGCGAACGGATTTTTGATATCTTAAACGGTTTGGCCGTGGCGAAGCAACGAATTTATGGCGAGAAAAGGTAAACAGGAAGTGTGTAATAACTTGTGCAAACATTGACTGATTTGGATGAAACTTCAGCTGTGTGTTCGTTGTAAGAGGCCGATCACATGGATATGACTTTTGTGAGTCAAAGTTATAGCGCCACCAACTGGCAGCAGGAAGTGTGTCACTTTCAAAAATGCTTTGAATCACCATCTTATTTTCACACGATTGACTTCAAACTTCATCAGTATAATGTGAAAACATGACAGATAGAGACATATGAATGAATTCCTGATATTTCAAATAATGCTGCCATGGCAACATGTCAAAGTTTAATAATGTTTTTGACTGTTTGTGTGCCCTCCCCTCTATCACCAAAAGGGGGCAGTGTTGTATTATTTTTGAAACTCCCTTTCTCTCTCTCTCTCTCTCTGTGCTTGCTTATGTGATTTATGAGGACACAAATGTGTATGATGACATGGCTATTGGTATTACAACGTAGTGGTTAATGTGGACATGAACTATGACACTATATCACTACAGAACTCATTTTCTAAATCACATTTGAGTTACAATTCTTATCATCTGACAGCCGTGATTTCATGTACTCATTCAGACAGAACTCTTTTTTTAAAACAGAGGAGTGTGAGTGTGTTTTCTATACATGTGCTTTACAGAAGGTCATGTGCTGTGTTTGCAAAGATCACTTTTGACACATTTGTCTTTAAATTCATTATTTACTGACATAGTTCAAATTTATTTTTAAAAAAAATTCACATTATTTTCTACAAGTGTCTGTTTATAAGTGTCTTTTTTTCACAGAAAGTTTTTGTTTGAACGTGAATATTTGTATAATTCAGGGTCTGAGTTTTTACGTTCTCCTCGTAGGTGATTTATTCAATCTCCACCAAACTCGGTCAACGTGAAACGGAAGCTTAACGCATTAAAAATATTTAACGCAAATAACACAGCATCCGTTTTTATATCCATTTTTGCTTAGCGTTACATGATCACGCTCCTATTCATGTAAATGCTTCCAAGCGCGACAAGACACAAGAGAGCGCGCTGTATGCCAGTGTCCTGTCTGTGTGTGTGTTAGTGTCCTGTCTGTGTGTGTGTGTGTGTGTGTGTGTCCTGTCTGTGTGTGTGTGTATGTGTATGTGTGTGTGTCAGTGTCCTGTCTGTGTGGATGCGTCTCATGTCAGCTATTCAAGGGACACTGACACACACACACACACACACACACACACACACACACACACTCGATGCATAGATAGACTCGCGTCAGTTTCCTGCTCACATCGAGTTCTCTTTTGCCTAGGGTTGCCAACTCTCACGCATTTGGCGTGACACTCACGCTTTCAGGCTCTGTCTCACGCTCTCACGCTGCCCAACTTAATCTCACGCCAAATTGCCAAACCTGCTTTTGATATTAAACAATGTCTAAGCTTTTACATTTTTTAAAGTTTTAATGCGAAATTCAAACAATAAATAGCGTTTTGGCGCTAATATGGCATAACAGTTAAAGCCAGAGTGTTGAAAAACCATACGGAGTTGCGACATGCTCTATCATCTCCCGGCGGCGCGCGCAGTCGTGCTTCACAGAAATCTCAATACTTCTAGCGCTGTGTCAATACATTTGAATGGCTTGATACACAACAGCTCCACTTTACAGGGGTTTGCAGCAAGTTTTGGTAAACAGTACAGCATAGTGTGCATTGATTATTACATCAACCATACAGGATCGTTTTATAATGGAGAGTAATGCAACAATGTTAACATTAATGTTAATGTTTTTTATTGTACTTAGCCTTCAGGTATTCCATACTAATTGGTCATACTCATACTAATTGATGGTCAAATGTGACCATACACCTTAACTATTTTTCAATTAAATAAATGTTCTATATTTTAGTTCAATAATATTTATTGAATATTTTGAGGAGATCTTTTGGTACTAAATACTAGTTGTGCAATATTTATTGTCAATAATGACCACTTAAAATATTTTTCTTCTAATATTTGTATTATTTATATTACAATTAGTATAGTAATAAGGTTAAATTAGAGAATTATTTTTCAAAGAGGCAAATTAGAGTCATTTTGTGGAGTCAGCCTGTCATTAATGTTCATCAAAGATCAACGGGAACAGAGAAAATTGTAGCTTTAATGATGATTCATCTATATTTCATTTATTATTTATACAGTTAAGGAAGGTTTGATAACTATTACATTTCTGTATAACAGGGAAGGCCATGGGTAAATATAACATTTATTATTTTCATTTATTATTTATTTATTCCATTTATTATCATTTATTATTACTATACTCTCCTTGAAGTTTACTTCCCGCTACTTTTTCCCTCTTCCTCCCAACCGCGGCTGCAACTGTCTTCTTCTTCTTCGATAGTAGCCTAAGCCAGTGTTTCCCAACCTTTTTTCAGTCATTTTATCATACGTTACGCTAGGGGTGTAACGGTACAGATTGCTCACGGTTCGGTTTGTATCACGGTTTGAGGTTCACCGTTTCGGTACGGTTCAGTATTTGCTATGTTCAGGGAAAAAAGGACTACTGTCAAATAAAACAAAAGAAAATAATAAGAACAAATCATTTAAATACAAGCAGCAGCACAAATAAATACTATTGAGCAAAGATACTAATAAAATAAACTATGCTTTTCAGGTTTTTCAGGTACGTCTAACATTAGTTTTCAGGTACAGAAATTGATCAAATGTAAAATAACATTGCATATATGACTGTATAAATTAAAGATTAATCCTATTAAACTTACAAACGTTATTCAATCAAGAGCAGTGAGTGATGCCCTTGTCTTTTGTTTGACATTAAACAGACAGCAGTAAAGGCTACTGCCCCTTTAAGACCTCGGATATGCGTCGTCTTTTCTGGACTGTATAAAGCTTACTTAAGCCATATACAGACTATGTCTGCTAGAATACTCATCAATATGTTGACATACTTTTTGCGTGAGTTTGTCCATTCAAGAGCAAGACTTGAAAGAGAACTCAATATTTGCGCGCTGAGAGACGTGTGCGCGCTCTCGGATGAGTGCACGGAAAATTTTCTCACAGTGCGCGCGACTTCTCATTCGCGTCTTCTGGCACTAAACCAGATAGTTGCGTGTTCTGAGTTAACACAATCAGAACGTAAAAATACGGGATATTTTACGGGAAAATACTAAAACGGGAAGACAGCGGGAAAAGAGCTAAAATACGTGAGAAACCCGGAAAAAACGGGAGGGTTGACAGCTATGGTGTGTGTGTGTGTGTGTGTGTGTGTGTGTGTGTGCGATATGTAGGCTTAGGGGTAGTGTAGGGGGATAGAATGTACAGTTTGTACAGTATACAAACCATTAAGTCTATGGAATGCCATCTGCCTGTCTTTCCCCTTCCCCCTCTCTATCTGTGTGTGTGTGTGTGTGTGTGTGTGTGTGTGTGTGTGTGTGTGGGGGGGGTCTCTCTCTCACCCTGTGAGTTTGTGTGTTTGCCTTTCTCTCAGTCCTTCCCCTCCCCCTCACTCTCACTCTATCATTGTGTGTGTGTGTGTGTGTGTGTGTGTGACTTTCTCTCTTGATCATAATTTAACCCTTTCATATAGGCTATCACAAATAACTATCACTTGAAATAAAAACGTCATGTGATGTGTTTGCCAAGATCACGTATGATGCACATGTCTTTAAATTAATTATTTACTGATATAATATAAATGTATTAAAACATAAATTTCACATGATTTTATAAAAGTGGCTATTTATAATAAACTTCCATAAAATGTAGACACGCATCTTACTCTTACCTGACACTGATATTAAAATCATCTTTGCAGTTTCTGTGATTTGGCTCCATTTATACATTTTTTATTAAAAAAAATTTATTGGACCACCCATATTGAAATTAAAGCATGTTTTATGGTGCATAAGATTGGTGCACAAATGGTAGCTAAGGTAGCTCAAAAACACATGAAGAGAAGTGTTAGAATAAAACAACATCAGCATTCGAATGGTATTCTGAACTCATTCCAATTTGACCTTTGACATAATCTGACATGAAATTCATATAAATTTAATTGATCTCATAGATGTGGCTGTTGTGGTTTGTGGTCATAGCAGCACCAACTGCTGCAGTTAATGTGGTGAATTCAGATGACTTTGACATAGTCCTTTTATGTTTTCCCATTTTAAATGCCTATTGCCTGCCGTGCACAGTTAAACTGATGCCACCGGGGTGGCGGTGCCACCGGCTTGGGCCCGTCATCGCTGCTCGCAGCTTTAATTATTATTATTATTATTATTTTATCGACTTCTCGGGCACTTTTGGGGCTCTTACCATGCTCAAAAACTCTTGAAACTTAGCACACACATCGGAATGCGCGGCCATCAGAGCCGGGCTGAAGCTGGTACCCGGGCGTGGCAGGGGGACTCGACAGCGCCCCCTAAAGTGGGGTCTGAAAACTTGGTCTATATATCAAACACACTTGCACGTACATGTATGAAACTCGGTACACATATAGACCTCATTGGGCCAAACAACTTTCGTGCTCTAAGTTACGTGTCAGCCCAACAGGAAGTGAGCTAATATGGGTTGTTCTGAAAACACATGCTCTGGAATTTAATATACTCCTCCGAGGCCATTGTTTCAATCAGTGCCAAACTCGGTCAGCATGAAGTCAAGACACAGAGGATGCTAAATTGCGAGCGGATTTTTGATAACTCAAACGGTTTGGCCGTGGCGAAGCAACGAATTTATGGCGAGAAAAGGGAAACAGGAAGTGTGTAATAACTTGTGCAAACATTGAATGATTTGGATGAAACTTCAGCTGTGTGTTCGTTGTAAGAGGCCGATCACATGGATATGACTTTTGTGAGTCAAAGTTAAAGCGCCACCAACTGGCAGCAGGAAGTGTGTCACTTTCAAAAATGCTTTGAATCCCCATCTTATTTTCACCTGATTGACTTCAAACTTCATCAGTATAATGTGAAAACATGACAGATAGAGACATATGAATGGATTCCTAATATTTCAAAAAATGTTGCCATGGCAACATGTCAAAGTTTAATAATGTTTTTGGCTGTTTGTGTGCCCTCCCCTCTATCACCACAAGGTGGCAGTGTTGTATTATTTTTGAAACTCCCTTTCTCTGTATGTGTGCTTGTTAATGTGATTCATGAGGACACAAATGTGTATGATGACATGGGTATTACACTGATATTACAACGTAGTGGTTAATGTGGACATGAACTATGACACTATATCACTACAGGACTAATTTTCTAAATGACATTTGAGTTACAATTCTTTTCACCTGACAGCCGTGATTTCATGTACTCATTCAGACAGAACTCTTTTTTTAAAACAGAGGAGTGTGAGTGTGTTTTCTATACATGTGCTTTACAGAAGGTCATGTGCTGTGTTTGCAAAGATCACTTTTGACACATTTGTCTTTAAATTCATTATTTACTGACATAGTTCAAATTTATAAAAAAAAAAAAAATTCACATTATTTTCTACAAGTGTCTGTTTATAAGTGTCTTTTTTCACAGAAAGTTTGTTTGAACGTGAATATTTGTATAATTCAGTTTCTGAGTTTTTACGTTCTCCTCGTAGGCGATTTATTCAATCTCCACCAAACTCGGTCAACGTGAAACGGAAGCTTAACGCATTAAAAATATTTAACGCAAATAACGCAGCGTCCGTTTTTATATCCATTTTTGCTTAGCGTTACATGATCACGCTCCTATTCATGTAAATGCTTCCAAGCGCGACAAGACACAAGAGAACACGCTGTATGCCAATGTCCTGTGTGTGTGTGTGTGTGTGTGTGTGTGTGTGTGTGTGTGTGTGTGTGTGTGTGTGTGTGTGTGTGTGTGTGCAGGCCCGTCGCGACAAGGCAGGCAAACCAAGCAATTGCTTGGGGCCTCGAGCTGGCCTGGGGCACCAAGACAGCGACAGGTTAAGAATAAAATGAAACGACAAACTGTGTGAGCGCCCCATTGATAGTCAATGCAGTAAAGTGCAATGACACTGTTATCGGGATCCCCCTTAAAAGGCCCCCTCTCAGAAGTCGCTGACAGCAGCCAGCCAACCACGCGATCTCTGCTGCGGCAAAATACAAAATCTTCGGATTTGAAGCGGAATTTTATGCTTCAGGAAGCCAGAAAAGAAAAAAGAGAAAGGAAGAGGAGGATAAGAAAAAACAAGATAGTGGTATGTGATAAATTACACTGGATAAAATAGCTCTACTTGTCTTGTACAAAAAAAGTGTAAGTTTGCAGCAGGTAGGCTAGCAAAAATATGTTTATGTTAGCTATCGTTACCTGCCTGACGGCAAATGCTGCTTGTAACGAACAGTTAGTGCAACTTTTTTTTCGAACAGACGGAATGACATGAGATTGCTATAGCTTTGTAATATGTTTTGATGAAAGTGGCATAGCATGCTATACTAACTATTATTTATGCTATGCATAAATAACCTGGAATAGTTAATATAGCATGCTATATTAACAATTATTATAAACATTATTTAACCAGAAAGAGGCAGAGGAACATGATTTTTTTCATAGCTTATCTTAATGTGCTAGTGTCGGGATGTATACGGTAGTGACAGTTTATGCAAATATGACATTATTTTTATGAGTTACCAATAGATCTTGAACAATTACTTTATTCTGTGGCAATTTTTACACTATTACATTTTGAAGTACAGTATCAGGACAACCCACATGTTTGACTGGTACTTTTTACATGTTTTACTGGTACTGCCCACGTTTTACTGGTACTGTTTATTAAACTATTTAACAAGGTATTATAGTCATCGGTTGCAACTTTACAATAACCATCCAGATAATGTTTATAGACAGTTTACAAAACAACTAGTAACCCTAAAGTATTCCCAAAGTGTTAGGAATATCTGGTCCGTCTATCTATGTAAATGTAATGTTTATAGATGTTTAAAAAATGGTTACTTAAAGGTTTAAAAAAAAAATGTAATGATACAGTGGTGTTTTTTGCAAATGTTTTCAAATTTTATGCACAGTATTTGCAACAACAGTATTTGCACTGTAAACCTTTTTATTAATATATAGTGTGGGTGAACTTAAACTGTATGGCTATGCTGCGGTGTGTGTGTGTGTGTGTGTGTGTGTGTGTGTGTGTGTGTGTGTGTGTGTGTGTGTGTGTGTGTGTGTGTGTGTGTGTGTGTGTGTGTGTGTGTGTGTGTGTGTGTGTGTGTGTGTGTGTGTGTGTGTGTGTGTGTGTGTGTGTGTGTGTCTTTCTCTCTTGATGATGATAATT
The DNA here is from genome assembly GCF_949357685.1 of Gobio gobio. Taxonomy (NCBI): domain Eukaryota; kingdom Metazoa; phylum Chordata; class Actinopteri; order Cypriniformes; family Gobionidae; genus Gobio; species Gobio gobio. The sequence continues at coordinate 25,431,897 of NC_137119.1, forward strand.
TAACCCTTTTTATATAGGCTATCACAAATAACTTTCACTTGAAATAAAAACGTCATGTGATGTGTTTGCCAAGATCACGGATGATGCATATGTCTTTAAATTAATTATTTACTGATATAATATAAATGTATTAAAACATAAATTTCACATGATTTTATAAAAGTGTCTATTTATAATAAACTTCCATAAAATGTAGACACGCATCTTACTCTTACCTGACACTGATATTAAAATCATCTTTGCTGTTTCTGTGATTTGGTTCCATTTATTAATTTTGTAATTTATTTTTTATATTGGACCACACATATTGATTTCAAATATATTCAAAATAATTTTTTCAGAGAGTGAAATAAAAAAAACTTTCTCCCACCATTTAGATTATATTTCTTTTTGTTGTTAAAATCTTGTGAATCTTGTTCAATGTGCAGATTGCCTCTCTCTCAGTCCTTCCCCTCCCCCCTCACTCTCAGGCTCACCCTGTGTGTGTGTTTGAGTGTGTGCGCGCACGTGTGTGTGTGTGTGTGTGTGTGTGGGGGGGGTGTCTCTCTCACCCTGTGAGTTTATGTGTGTGCCTTTCTCTCTGGGAATGATAATTTAACCCTTTCGTATTATAGACTATCACAAAAAACTATCACTTTAGTGTGAATTAGTAAAAAAGAACTACAAACACCTTGAATTAAATACTGGCCTTCTGGACTTACAAAATTTTGAGCAGGAAAAGATAACTTTTATCTATTTTATCCTATGACATTAAAATTAATCTAGATTTAAATTACATCATGGGTGTGGCTTGTGGTGATAGTGGCACCAGTTGCTGCGGTAAATGTGGCATATTCGAGCGATTCTAAAATATTCTCCTGTTTAAATGCATATTGCCTGCCGTGCACAGTTAAGCTGATGCCACCGGCGTGGCGGTGCCACCGGCTTGGGCCCGTCATCGCTGCTCGCAGCTTTAATTATTATTATTATTATTTTATCGACTTCTCGGGCACTTTTGGGGCCCTTACCATGCTCAAAAACTCTTGAAACTTTGCAGATACGTCAGAATCTGCGGCCATCAGGGCCGGGCTGAAGCTGATACCCGGGCGTGGCAGGGGGGCTCGACAGCGCCCCCTATTAAAATTTGGTCTATATATCAAACACACTTGCACGTATATGTATGAAACTCGGTACACATATAGATCTCATCGGGGCAAACAACTTCCGCACTCATAGTCATAAACTTCGCCCAACAGGAAGTGAGCTATTTTGGGTTGTTTGGAAAACGCATGCTCTGGAATTTAATATACTCCTCCGAGGCAATTGTTTCGATCATTGCCAAACTCGGTCAGCATTAAGACAAGATATTCAGGATGCTAAATTGCGAGCGGATTTTTGATATCTCAATCGGTTTGGCCGTGGCGAAGCAACGAATTTATGGCGAGAAAAGGGAAACAGGAAGTGTGTTATAACTTGTGCAAACATTGACTGATTTGGATGAAACTTCAGCTGTGTGTTTGTTGTAGGAAGCCGATCGCAAGGATATGACGTTTGTGAGTCAAAGTTATAGCGCCACCAACTGGCAGCAGGAAGTGTGTCACTTTTTTTTAAAAATGCTTTAAATCACTGTCTTATTTTGACCCGATTGACTTAAAAACTTCATCAGTATAATGTGAAAACATGGCAGATATAGACATATGAATGGATTTCTGAAATTTCCAATACTGTTGCCATGGCAACGTGTCAAAGCTTAATAATGTCTTTGGCTGTTTTTGAGACTCTTAGCATGCTTGAAATTGCATGAAACTTAACACACACATCAGAGATGTTAGTCAGTACACATGGGCAAAGCCTCAGAAACGGGTGGGGATGAGGGGCTCTATAGCGCCACCTTTTGACAAAAGTGAAGGGCTTCGTTTCATCTACAATCACCAAACTCAGTATATATATTGACCTCATCGAGCCGGACAACTTTCTAATTTACAGTCATTAGCTCCGACCAACAGGAAGTCAGATATTTTGGTTTGAACGTGAATATTGGTGTAATTCAGGCTCTGAGTTTTTACGTTCTCCTCGTAGGCGATTTATTCAATCTCCACCAAACTCGGTCAACATGAAACAAAGATACGGAAGATGCTAAAATGCGAACGGATTTTGGATATCTCAAACGGTGTTGCCATGCCGAGGGATTAAATAAGGACAAAAAAGGGGAATGTGTGCTGCCCTTCCCTCAATGAACACACGATGGCAGCATTGTCTTAGTTTTGAAGCAGGATAAAAAAAAACCTTGTTTCTCTCTCTCTCTCTCTCTCTCTCTCTCTCTCTCTCTCTCTCTCTCTCTCTCTCTCTCTCTCTCTCTCTCTCTCTCTCTCTCTCTCTCTCTCTCTCTCTCTGTGTGTGGTGTGTGTGTGTGTGTGTGTGCTTCTGTGATTTCTGAGGACATACATTTGTAGACATTTCATGTGTCCCCGTACATATATTGTTCTCTTCGAGCCGGACAACTTTCTAATTTAACTAATCTAATTTAACTAATTTAAAACTTTCTAATTTTAAATAAAAATGTCATGTGCTGTGTTTGCCAAGATCACATATGATGCATATGCAGGGTATATGCAGGAATCCTGAAGTAAATTGTAATACCTTTTTAAGACTTTTTTAAGACCTTCTCAAAATATTTAAAGACCTCATCGGCGATGAGAACTACTGTTGAGCAATAAAATAAAAATATATAATCATAAGCTATAACAAAAATATATATTAAATTAGGTGAGTGGATAGTTAAAAAAATTTGCGATTACAAAAAGTAATTCTTGAAAAAACATCTCTGGACTAATTTTATAAAATCTAAAAATGTTAATGAAAAGGTACAAATTACTTTGTGTTCTTATTAAATACATTTATAAAAAAAACAATTTATATTTAATTTATATATGAATGTAAATAATTATATGGGCCTACACAAATAATATAACATTTCAAGATTTATAGTTTATTGTAAACGTAATGTGCAGCTCTGTAAAGGGGCAACAAATATATGATAGATACGTGAGAACAAGATTTTTTTTAATCATCTTTAAGTGCACAAAACTATGAAAATATATGAAAGCGCGGCACAATGCGCTTATGCGCATCCCGGGTGCAGAATGATGTGCTTAAAGCAACATGGAGTCAGAGGGCGCAGTGCAGCGCGAGTGCACATTAAAAAGTTCACGGCATAAAGAGACGATGAGCGTTGAGCGCACAAATCCTAGTCTACTATGTATATCGGTCGGTTTCTTCACAGTTTTAAATTCCGGTTATTGTGCGTGTGATGCCTTGTGTTGTCACCCGGGTGGCGAGCACAACATCGTTCAGAAACCGCTAGATAAACTCCAGGAAGATAAATTATTTTATCTGCATATCAAGTATTATAACGGGAATATATCATCTTGGAGTGAGCTTTACCGAGCAGCTGACTGACTGTAACCAAACGCGACGCGCAGTTTGAATGCTGAACGGAGAATGATGGACAGCTACAGCGGAGGAAAGACATTCAGCTATGGAATGGCTTTAGATGACTTTGTACTAGCAAATCATAAAATACTAATAATGATTGCTGAAAGATCATGTGACAATATATATTTCTGATGATTATTTAATTACCACGACATGCCTAATCTGAGCAAGTGACTGCCTGTCTTGAGTTTTGTCGACAGACGGAGGTGGCACGAAATGTGACGGATGCGGCCGCTATGCAGGAAAAACCATAGAAAAACCCTGCGGTCATTGTTTAAACTCATCCTACTCCAACCAGGAGTCCGCAAATTTACATTTCCCCATTTCGGAGTCTGTTTCGCAACGTGTGGAGGGCGACACATCACCTAACTGCGCATTTCGCAAAATACGTGACATCACCCATAGACGGTGTGCGCGCCCGAGCTGATCTCACTGACATATCACTATTCAGACAGGACTAGTTTTCTAAATTATATTTGAGTTACAATTCTCATCACCCAACATCTGTGATTTCAAATATATTCAAAATAATGTTTTCAGAGATTGAAGTAAAAAAAACTTTCTCCCACCATTTCGATTTTATTTCTTTTTGTTGTTAAAATCTTGTGAATCTTGTTCAATGTGCAGATTGCCTCTCTCTCAGTCCTTCCCCTCCCCCCTCACTCTCAGGCTCACCCTGGGTGTGTGTGTGTGTGTGTGTGTGTGTGTGTGTGTGTGTGTGGGGTCTCTCTCTCACCCTGTGAGTTTGTGTGTGTGCCTTTCTCTCTTGATGATGATAATTTACCCCTTTCATATCATAGACTATCACAAATAACTATCACTTGTGAATAAGTAAAAAAAGAACTATACAAATACCTTGAATTAAATACTGGCCTTCTGGACTTATAACATTTTGAGCAGGAAAAGATAACTTTTCACATATTTGAAAGAGATCTATTTCATCCCATGACATTAAAAATCATCTACATTTAAATGACATCATGGGTGTGGCTTGTGGTGATAGTGGCACCAGCTGCTGCGGTTAATGTGACATATTCGAGCGATTTAAAAAAATTATCCTGTTTAAATGCATATTGCCTGCCGTGCACAGTTATGCTGATGCCACCGGCGTGGCAGTGCCACCGGCTTGGGCCCGTCATCGCTGCTCGCAGCTTTAATTATTAGGGCCCAAGCCCTGAAAGGGCGCAGAGCCCTATTGTTCTTCCTCAGATTATTCTTTGTTTTTTTTTTTTTTTTTTTTTTTTTTTTTTTTTCGACTTCTCGGGTACTTTTGGGGCACTTAACATGCTCGAAAACTCTTGAAACTTCGCACAGGCGTCGGAATGCGCGGCCATCAGAGCCGGGCTGAAGCTGGTACCCGGGCGTGGCAGGGGGGCTCGACAGCGCCCCCTTAAGTGGGGTCTGAAAACTTGGTCCATATATCAAACACACTTGCACGTACATGTATGAAACTCGGTACACATATAGACCTCATCGGGCCAAACAACTTTCGTGCTCATAGTTATGCGTCAGCCCAACAGGAAGTGAGCTATAATCGGTTGTTCGGAAAACCCATGCTCTGGAATTTAATATACTCCTCCGAGGCCATTGTTTCGATCATCGCCAAACTCGGTCAGCATGAAGAGAACATATCCAGGATGCTAAATTGCGAGCGGATTTTTGATATCTCAAATGGTGTGGCCGTGGCGAAGCAACGAATTTATGGCGAGAAAAGGGAAACAGGAAGTGTGTTATAACTTGTGCAAACATTGACTGATTTGGATGAAACTTCAGCTGTGTGTTTGTTGTAAGAGGCCGATCACATGGATATGACTTTTGTGAGTCAAAGTTATAGCGCCACCAACTGGCAGCAGGAAGTGTGTCACTTTCAAAAATGCTTTGAATCACCATCTTATTTTCACCCCATTTACTTCAAACTTCATCAGTATAATGTGAAAACATGAGAGATAGAGACGTATGAAATGGATTCCTGAAATTTCAAATACTGTTGCCATGGCAACGTGTCAAAGTTTAATAATCTTTTGGCTGTTCTGAGGCTCTTAGCATGCTTGAAATTGCTTGAAACTGCTTGAAACTCAACACACACATCAGAGATGTCAGTCAGTACACATGGACAAAGCCTCAGAAACGGGCGGGGATGAGGGGCTCTCTAGCGCCACCTTTTGACAAAAGTGAAGGGCTTCGTTTCATCTACAATCACCAAACTCAGTATATATATTGACCTCATCGAGCCGGACAACTTTCTAATTTACAGTCATTAGCTCCGACCAACAGGAAGTCAGATATTTTGGTTTGAAGGTAAATTTTTGGTTAAATCGGGGTCTGAGTTTTTATGTTCTCCTCGTAGGCGTTTTATTCAATCTCCACCAAACTCTGTCAACATGAAACAAAGATACTGAAGATGCTAAAATGTGAACGGATATTGGATATCTCAAACGGTGTTTCCATGGCGAGGGATTAAATAAGGACAAAAAAGGGGAACAGAAATTATCTGTCTGCTGCTCTCCCCTCAAGGAACACAAGATGGCAGCATTGTATTAGTTTTGAAGCAGGATAAAAAAAAAACTTGTTTCTCTCTCTCTCTCTCTCTCTCTCTCTCTTGTTTGTGATTTATGAGGACACAAATTTGTATAATGACATGGGTATTACACTGGTATTACAACGTGTATGTGTGTGTGTTTAAAAACATACTAAAACAATGTTTTATTAAAATGTAACCAAATAGCTTTAAAATAATCATACTATTTTTCAGATCAATATATTTATTTTATTTAATATATTTCTTCTGAATATTTATTCTCTGTCTGCCCTCCCCTCACTAAAGGGTGGCAGTGTTGTGTTATTTTTTAAACTCTCTTTCTGTGTGTGTGTGTGTGTGTGTGTGTGTGTGTGTGTGTGTGTGTGTGTGTGTGTGTGTGTGTGTGTGTGTGTGTGTGTGTGTGTGTGTGTGTGTGTGTGTGTGTGTGTGTGTGTGTGTGTGTGTGTGTGTGTGTGTGTGTGTGTGTGTGTGTGTGTGTGTGTGTGTGTGTGCAGGCCCGTCGCGACAAGGCAGGCAAACCAAGCAATTGCTTGGGGCCTCGAGCTGGCCTGGGGCCCCAAGACAGCGACAGGTTAAGAATAAAATGAAACGACAAACTGTGTGAGCGCCCCATTGATAGTCAATGCAGTAAAGTGCAATGACACTGCTATCGGGATCCCCCTTAAGGGGCCCCTCTCAGAAGTCGCTGACAGCAGCCAGCCAACCACGCGATCTCTGCTGCGGCAAAATACAAAATCTTCGGATTTTAAGCGGAATTTTATGCTTCAGGAAGCCAGAAAAGAAAATAGAGAAAGGAAGAGGAGGATAAGAAAAAACAAGATAGTGGTATGTGATAAATTACACTGGATAAAATAGCTCTACTTGTCTTGTACAAAAAAAGTGTAAGTTTGCAGCAGGTAGGCTAGCAAAAATATGTTTATGTTAGCTATCGTTACCTGCCTGACGGCAAATGCTGCTTGTAACGAACAGTTAGTGCAACTTTTTTTTCGAAAAGACGGAATGACATGAGATTGCTATAGCTTTGTAATAGGTTTTGATGAAAGTGGCATAGCATGCTATACTAACTATTATTTATGCTATGCATAAATAACCTGGAATAGTTAATATAGCATGCTATATTAACAATTATTATAAACATTATTTAACCAGAAAGAGGCAGAGGAACATGATTTTTTTCATAGCTTATCTTAATGTGCTAGTGTCGGGATATATACGGTAGTGACAGTTTATGCAAATATGACATTATTTTTATGAGTTACCAATAGATCTTGAACAATTACTTTATTCTGTGGCAATTTTTACACTGTTACATTTTGAAGTACAGTATCAGGACAACCCACATGTTTGACTGGTACTGTTTACATGTTTTACTGGTACTGCCCACGTTTTACTGGTACTGTTTATTAACTATTTAACAAGGTATTATAGTCATCGGTTGCAACTTTATAATAACCATCCAGATAATGTTTATAGACAGTTTACAAAACAACTAGTAACCCTTAAGTATTCCCAAAGTGTTAGGAATATCTGGTCCGTCTATCTATGTAAAAGTAATGTTTATAGATGTTTAAAAAATGGTTACTTAAAGGTTTAAAAAAAAATTAATGATACAGTGGTGTTTTTTGCAAATGTTTTCAAATTTTATGCACAGTATATGCAACAACAGTATTTGCACTGTAAACCTTTTTATTAATATAAAGTGTAGGTGAACTTAAACTGTATGGCTATGCTGGTATGCTGTGTGTGTGTGTGTGTGTGTGTGTGTGTGTGTGTGTGTGTGTGTGTGTCAGTGTCCTATCTGTGTGGATGCGTCTCATGTCAGCTAATCAAGGGACACTGACACACACACACACACACACACACACACACACACTCGACGCATAGATAGACTCGCGTCAGTTTCCTGCTCACATCGAGTTCTCTTTTGCTCTTGAACAAACAATAACACAGAGGATTGTGAGTATTCTCATATTCGAGTCTTAAATTAGTTAAATAACGTCTTAAATGAACTTAAAGAGTTGTGAGGAAATGAGATGCGCGGGACAGCGCGTGAGATCCACGGCTGTTCTTAAAGTGACAGGAGCACTGATGATGCCTGTCATTAATGTTCATCAAAGAACAACGGGAACAGAGAAAATTGTAGCTTTAATGATGATTCATCTATATTTCATTTATTATTTATGCAGTTAAGGAAGGTTTGATAACTATTACATTTCTGTATAACAGGGAAGGCCATGGGTAAATATAACATTTATTATTTTGGTGATTTAGGTAAAATGGTTTAAAAAAAACACAGCAGAACCACAGCGCATCTGATATGACTGGCATAACGCTGGCGAAGTTAGGGACCGTCTGCAAAGTTACATACAACATTGAAACGTGTATAACGTTACCAAACTTCACTAGCATTTAAAGAGAATGACAGTCATAAAACTGACTGTAAAGTGTTCATCTAGGTGTCAGGTATGATGCACACATTTTGATATTTAATAAAATAAACTGTCAAATCATATGGAAATATGGATATGCATTATTTCACTTGGATACTGTTTGGGCTCTAACACAAAATATGCTTGATTTAAATGCATCGTAGCTGAACACTGATGAGAATATTTATTGAGAATATATTTACAGAGATAATATTAGAGATTATATTTACGACAAATTATTATTATTTATGCGTTATGCGTTGCTATTGACGACGGCCATTAAGTAAAGAAATCCCACAGAATCTAGCTTAAAAAAGTGCTTAGAGCTGCTTTAGTTATTTGTTGTTTGTTTAATTTCAAATATAAAACTTGTTGAAATGTTTTAAGTGTGTGCATCTGTTCTTTTTGAACACTTTCATCTTGTTTGAACAAAACCGTGATAATATTGATAACCGTGATAATTTGGGTCACTATAATCGTGATGTTAAATTTCCATACCGTTTCATCCCTACTTTAGTGTGAATAAGTAAAAAAGAACTACAAACACCTTGAATTAAATACTGGCCTTCTGGACTTACAAAATTTTGAGCAGGAAAATATAACTTTTATTTATTTTATCCTATGATATTAAAATTAATCTAGATTTAAATTACATCATGGGTGTGGCTTGTGGTGATAGTGGCACCAGTTGCTGCGGTAAATGTGGCATATTCGAGCGATTCTAAAATATTCTCCTGTTTAAATGCATATTGCCTGCCGTGCACAGTTAAGCTGATGCCACCGGCGTGGCGGTGCCACCGGCTTGGGCCCGTCATCGCTGCTCGCAGCTTTAATTATTATTATTATTATTATTTTATCGACTTCTCGGGCACTTTTGGGGCCCTTACCATGCTCAAAAACTCTTGAAACTTTGCACACACATCGGAATGCGCGGCCATCAGAGCCGGGCTGAAGCTGGTACCCGGGCGTGGCAGGGGGGCTCGACAGCGCCCCCTAAAGTGGGGTCTGAAAACTTGGTCTATATATCAAACACACTTGCACGTACATGTATGAAACTCGGTACACATATAGACCTCATCGGGCCAAACAACTTTCGTGCTCTAAGTTACGTGTCAGCCCAACAGGAAGTGAGCTAATATGGGTTGTTCTGAAAACACATGCTCTGGAATTTAATATACTCCTCCGAGGCCATTGTTTCAATCAGTGCCAAACTCGGTCAGCATGAAGTCAAGACACAGAGGATGCTAAATTGCGAACGGATTTTTGATATCTTAAACGGTTTGGCCGTGGCGAAGCAACGAATTTATGGCGAGAAAAGGTAAACAGGAAGTGTGTAATAACTTGTGCAAACATTGACTGATTTGGATGAAACTTCAGCTGTGTGTTCGTTGTAAGAGGCCGATCACATGGATATGACTTTTGTGAGTCAAAGTTATAGCGCCACCAACTGGCAGCAGGAAGTGTGTCACTTTCAAAAATGCTTTGAATCACCATCTTATTTTCACACGATTGACTTCAAACTTCATCAGTATAATGTGAAAACATGACAGATAGAGACATATGAATGAATTCCTGATATTTCAAATAATGCTGCCATGGCAACATGTCAAAGTTTAATAATGTTTTTGACTGTTTGTGTGCCCTCCCCTCTATCACCAAAAGGGGGCAGTGTTGTATTATTTTTGAAACTCCCTTTCTCTCTCTCTCTCTCTCTGTGCTTGCTTATGTGATTTATGAGGACACAAATGTGTATGATGACATGGCTATTGGTATTACAACGTAGTGGTTAATGTGGACATGAACTATGACACTATATCACTACAGAACTCATTTTCTAAATCACATTTGAGTTACAATTCTTATCATCTGACAGCCGTGATTTCATGTACTCATTCAGACAGAACTCTTTTTTTAAAACAGAGGAGTGTGAGTGTGTTTTCTATACATGTGCTTTACAGAAGGTCATGTGCTGTGTTTGCAAAGATCACTTTTGACACATTTGTCTTTAAATTCATTATTTACTGACATAGTTCAAATTTATTTTTAAAAAAAATTCACATTATTTTCTACAAGTGTCTGTTTATAAGTGTCTTTTTTTCACAGAAAGTTTTTGTTTGAACGTGAATATTTGTATAATTCAGGGTCTGAGTTTTTACGTTCTCCTCGTAGGTGATTTATTCAATCTCCACCAAACTCGGTCAACGTGAAACGGAAGCTTAACGCATTAAAAATATTTAACGCAAATAACGCAGCGTCCGTTTTTATATCAATTTTTGCTTAGCGTTACATGATCACCACGCTCCTATTCATGTAAATGCTTCCAAGCGCGACAAGACACAAGAGAGCGCGCTGTATGCCAGTGTCCTGTCTATGTGTGTGTGTGTGTGTGTGTGTGTGCAGGCCCGTCGCGACAAGGCAGGCAAACCAAGCAATTGCTTGGGGCCTCGAGCTGGCCTGGGGCACCAAGACAGCGACAGGTTAAGAATAAAATGAAACGACAAACTGTGTGAGCGCCCCATTGATAGTCAATGCAGTAAAGTGCAATGACACTGTTATCGGGATCCCCCTTAAGGGGCCCCTCTCAGAAGTCGCTGACAGCAGCCAGACAACCACGCGATCTCTGCTGCGGCAAAATACAAAACAACCTCGGATTTGAAGCGGAATTTTATGCTTCAGGAAGCCAGAAAAGAGAAAGGAAGAGGAGGATAAGAAAAAACAAGATAGTGGTATGTGATAAATTACACTGGATAAAATAGCTCTACTTGTCTTGTACAAAAAAAGTGTAAGTTTGCAGCAGGTAGGCTAGCAAAAATATGTTTATGTTAGCTATCGTTACCTGCCTGACGGCAAATGCTGCTTGTAACGAACAGTTAGTGCAACTTTTTTTTCGAACAGACGGAATGACATGAGATTGCTATAGCTTTGTAATATGTTTTGATGAAAGTGGCATAGCATGCTATACTAACTATTATTTATGCTATGCATAAATAACCTGGAATAGTTAATATAGCATGCTATATTAACAATTATTATAAACATTATTTAACCAGAAAGGTTTTTTTCATAGCTTATCTTAATGTGCTAGTGTCGGGATATACGGTAGTGACAGTTTATGCAAATATGACATTATTTTTATGAGTTAGCAATAGATCTTGAACAATTACTTTATTCTGTGGCAATTTTTACACTATTACATTTTGAAGTACAGTATCAGGACAACCCACATGTTTGACTGGTACTGTTTACATGTTTTACTGGTACTGCCCACGTTTTACTGGTACTGTTTATTAAACTATTTAACAAGGTATTATAGTCATCGGTTGCAACTTTACAATAACCATCCAGATAATGTTTATAGACAGTTTACAAAACAACTAGTAACCCTAAAGTATTCCCAAAGTGTTAGGAATATCTGGTCCGTCTATCTATGTAAATGTAATGTTTATAGATGTTTAAAAAATGGTTACTTAAAGGTTTAAAAAAAAAATGTAATGATACAGTGGTGTTTTTTGCAAATGTTTTCAAATTTTATGCACAGTATTTGCAACAACAGTATTTGCACTGTAAACCTTTTTATTAATATATAGTGTGGGTGAACTTAAACTGTATGGCTATGCTGCGGTGTGTGTGTGTGTGTGTGTGTGTGTGTGTGTGTGTGTGTGTGTGTGTGTGTGTGTCTGTCAGTGTCCTATCTGTGTGGATGCGTCTCATGTCAGCTAATCAAGGGACACTGACACACACACACACACACACACACACACACACACACACACACTCGACGCATAGATAGACTCGCGTCAGTTTCCTGCTCACATCGAGTTCTCTTTTGCTCTTGAACAAACAATAACACAGAGGATTTTGAGTATTCTCATATTAGAGTCTTAAATTAGTTAAATAACGTCTTAAATGAACTTTAAAGAGTTGTGAGGAAATGAGATGCGCGGGACCGCGCGTGAGATCCGCGGTTGTTCTTAAAGTGACAGGAGCACTGATGATGCCTGTCATTAATGTTCATCAAAGAACAACGGGAATAGAGAAAATTGTAGCTTTAATGATGATTCATCTATATTTCATTTATTATTTATGCAGTTAAGGAAGGTTTGATAACTATTACATTTCTGTATAACAGGGAAGGCCATGGGTAAATATAACATTTATTATTTTGGGATATAATCATGGTATATATAACATAATATATATATAACATATATAGGTGGAGGGGTGTTTATTACAACATAATCATGGTTTATGAAGACATTTCATGTGTCCCCGTAAATCAAAATAGCTTTAACAGCATATTAAACAATTTTTTAATAAAAATGTAAAAATGCAGAATGTTTTCTGTGATGGTAGGTTTAGGGGTAGTGTGTGTGTGTGTGTGTGTGTGTGTGTGTGTGTATGTGTGTGTGTGTGTGCGATATGTAGGCTTAGGGGTAGTGTAGGGGGATAGAATGTACAGTTTGTACAGTATACAAACCATTAAGTCTATGGAATGCCATCTGCCTGTCTTTCCCCTTCCCCCTCTCTATCTGTGTGTGTGTGTGTGTGTGGGGGGGGGGGGGGTCTCTCTCACCCTGTGAGTTTGTGTGTGTGCCTTTCTCTCAGTCCTTCCCCTCCCCCTCACTCTCACTCTATCATTGTGTGTGTGTGTGTGTGTGTGTGTGTGTGTGTGTGTGTGTGTGTGTGTGTGTGTGTGTGTGTGTGTGTGTGTGACTTTCTCTCTTGATCATAATTTAACCCTTTCATATAGGCTATCACAAATAACTATCACTTGAAATAAAAACGTCATGTGATGTGTTTGCCAAGATCACGTATGATGCACATGTCTTTAAATTAATTATTTACTGATATAATATAAATGTATTAAAACATAAATTTCACATGATTTTATAAAAGTGGCTATTTATAATAAACTTCCATAAAATGTAGACACGCATCTTACTCTTACCTGACACTGATATTAAAATCATCTTTGCAGTTTCTGTGATTTGGCTCCATTTATACATTTTTTATTAAAAAAAATTTATTGGACCACCCATATTGAAATTAAAGCATGTTTTATGGTGCATAAGATTGGTGCACAAATGGTAGCTAAGGTAGCTCAAAAACACATGAAGAGAAGTGTTAGAATAAAACAACATCAGCATTCGAATGGTATTCTGAACTCATTCCAATTTGACCTTTGACATAATCTGACATGAAATTCATATAAATTTAATTGATCTCATAGATGTGGCTGTTGTGGTTTGTGGTCATAGCAGCACCAACTGCTGCAGTTAATGTGGTGAATTCAGATGACTTTGACATAGTCCTTTTATGTTTTCCCATTTTAAATGCCTATTGCCTGCCGTGCACAGTTAAACTGATGCCACCGGGGTGGCGGTGCCACCGGCTTGGGCCCGTCATCGCTGCTCGCAGCTTTAATTATTATTATTATTATTTTATCGACTTCTCGGGCACTTTTGGGGCCCTTACCATGCTCAAAAACTCTTGAAACTTTGCAGATACGTCAGAATCTGCGACCATCAGGGCCGGGCTGAAGCTGATACCCGGGCGTGGCAGGGGGGCTCGACAGCGCCCCCTATTAAAATTTGGTCTATATATCAAACACACTTGCACGTATATGTATGAAACTCGGTACACATATAGATCTCATCGGGGCAAACAACTTCCGCACTCATAGTCATAAACTTCGCCCAACAGGAAGTGAGCTATTTTGGGTTGTTCGGAAAACGCATGCTCTGGAATTTAATATACTCCTCCGAGGCAATTGTTTCGATCATTGCCAAACTCGGTCAGCATTAAGACAAGATATTCAGGATGCTAAATTGCGAGCGGATTTTTGATATCTCAATCGGTTTGGCCGTGGCGAAGCAACGAATTTATGGCGAGAAAAGGGAAACAGGAAGTGTGTTATAACTTGTGCAAACATTGACTGATTTGGATGAAACTTCAGCTGTGTGTTTGTTGTAGGAAGCCGATCGCAAGGATATGACGTTTGTGAGTCAAAGTTATAGCGCCACCAACTGGCAGCAGGAAGTGTGTCACTTTTTTTTAAAAATGCTTTAAATCACTGTCTTATTTTGACCCGATTGACTTCAAACTTCATCAGTATAATGTGAAAACATGGCAGATATAGACATATGAATGGATTTCTGAAATTTCCAATACTGTTGCCATGGCAACGTGTCAAAGCTTAATAATGTCTTTGGCTGTTTTTGAGACTCTTAGCATGCTTGAAATTGCATGAAACTTAACACACACATCAGAGATGTTAGTCAGTACACATGGGCAAAGCCTCAGAAACGGGTGGGGATGAGGGGCTCTATAGCGCCACCTTTTGACAAAAGTGAAGGGCTTCGTTTCATCTACAATCACCAAACTCAGTATATATATTGACCTCATCGAGCCGGACAACTTTCTAATTTACAGTCATTAGCTCCGACCAACAGGAAGTCAGATATTTTGGTTTGAACGTGAATATTGGTGTAATTCAGGCTCTGAGTTTTTACGTTCTCCTCGTAGGCGATTTATTCAATCTCCACCAAACTCGGTCAACATGAAACAAAGATACGGAAGATGCTAAAATGCGAACGGATTTTGGATATCTCAAACGGTGTTGCCATGCCGAGGGATTAAATAAGGACAAAAAAGGGGAATGTGTGCTGCCCTTCCCTCAATGAACACACGATGGCAGCATTGTCGTAGTTTTGAAGCAGGATAAAAAAAAACCTTGTTTCTCTCTCTCTCTCTCTCTCTCTCTCTCTCTCTCTCTCTGTGTGTGGTGTGTGTGTGTGTGTGTGTGTGTGTGTGTGTGTGTGTGTGTGTGTGTGTGTGTGTGTGTGTGTGTGTGTGTGTGTGTGTGTGTGTGTGTGTGTGTGCTTCTGTGATTTCTGAGGACATACATTTGTAGACATTTCATGTGTCCCCGTACATATATTGTTCTCTTCGAGCCGGACAACTTTCTAATTTAACTAATCTAATTTAACTAATTTAAAACTTTCTAATTTTAAATAAAAATGTCATGTGCTGTGTTTGCCAAGATCACATATGATGCATATGCAGGGTATATGCAGGAATCCTGAAGTAAATTTTAATACCTTTTTAAGACTTTTTTAAGACCTTCTCAAAATATTTAAAGACCTCATCGGCGATGAGAACTACTGTTGAGCAATAAAATAAAAATATATAATCATAAGCTATAACAAAAATATATATTAAATTAGGTGAGTGGATAGTTAAAAAAATTTGCAATTACAAAAAGTAATTCTTGAAAAAACATCTCTGGACTAATTTTATAAAATCTAAAAATGTTAATGAAAAGGTACAAATTACTTTGTGTTCTTATTAAATACATTTATAAAAAAAACTATTTATATTTAATTTATATATGAATGTAAATAATTATATGGGCCTACACAAATAATATAACATTTCAAGATTTATAGTTTATTGTAAACGTAATGTGCAGCTCTGTAAAGGGGCAACAAATATATGATAGATACGTGAGAACAAGATTTTTTTTAATCATCTTTAAGTGCACAAAACTATGAAAATATATGAAAGCGCGGCACAATGCGCTTATGCGCATCCCGGGTGCAGAATGATGCGCTTAAAGCAACATGGAGTCAGAGGGTGCAGTGCAGCGCGAGTGCACATTAAAAAGTTCACGGCATAAAGAGACGATGAGCGTTGAGCGCACAAATCCTAGTCTACTATGTATATCGGTCGGTTTCTTCACAGTTTTAAATTCCGGTTATTGTGCGTGTGATGCCTTGTGTTGTCACCCGGGTAGGGAGCACAACATCGTTCAGAAACCGCTAGATAAACTCCAGGAAGATAAATTATTTTATCTGCTTATCAAGTATTATAACGGGAATATATCATCTTGGAGTGAGCTTTACCGAGCAGCTGACTGACTGTAACCAAACACGACGCGCAGTTTGAATGCTGAACGGAGAATGATGGACAGCTACAGCGGAGGAAAGACATTCAGCTATGGAATGGCTTTAGATGACTTTGTACTAGCAAATCATAAAATACTAATAATGATTGCTGAAAGATCATGTGACAATATATATTTCTGATGATTATTTAATTACCACGACATGCCTAATCTGAGCAAGTGACTGCCTGTCTTGAGTTTTGTCGACAGACGGAGGTGGCACGAAATGTGACGGAGGCGGCCGCTATGCAGGAAAAACCATAGAAAAACCCTGCGGTCATTGTTTAAACTCATCCTACTCCAACCAGGAGTCCGCAAATTTACATTTCCCCATTTCGGAGTCTGTTTCGCAACGTGTGGAGGGCGACACATCACCTAACTGCGCATTTCGCAAAATACGTGACATCACCCATAGACGGTGTGCGCGCCCGAGCTGATCTCACTGACATATCACTATTCAGACAGGACTAGTTTTCTAAATTATATTTGAGTTACAATTCTCATCACCCAACATCTGTGATTTCAAATATATTCAAAATAATGTTTTCAGAGATTGAAGTAAAAAAAAACTTTCTCCCACCATTTAGATTTTATTTCTTTTTGTTGTTAAAATCTTGTGAATCTTGTTCAATGTGCAGATTGCCTCTCTCTCAGTCCTTCCCCTCCCCCCTCACTCTCAGGCTCACCCTGGGTGTGTGTGTGTGTGTGTGGGGTCTCTCTCTCACCCTGTGAGTTTGTGTGTGTGCCTTTCTCTCTTGATGATGATAATTTACCCCTTTCATATCATAGACTATCACAAATAACTATCACTTGTGAATAAGTAAAAAAAGAACTATACAAATACCTTGAATTAAATACTGGCCTTCTGGACTTATAACATTTTGAGCAGGAAAAGATAACTTTTCACATATTTGAAAGAGATCTATTTCATCCCATGACATTAAAAATCATCTACATTTAAATGACATCATGGGTGTGGCTTGTGGTGATAGTGGCACCAGCTGCTGCGGTTAATGTGACATATTCGAGCGATTTAAAAAAATTATCCTGTTTAAATGCATATTGCCTGCCGTGCACAGTTATGCTGATGCCACCGGCGTGGCGGTGCCACCGGCTTGGGCCCGTCATCGCTGCTCGCAGCTTTAATTATTATTATTATTTTATCGACTTCTCGGGCACTTTTGGGGCTCTTACCATGCTCAAAAACTCTTGAAACTTTGCACACGCATCGGAATGCGCGGCCATCAGAGCCGGGCTGAAGCTGGTACCCGGGCGTGGCAGGGGGGCTCGACAGCGCCCCCTAAAGTGGGGTTTGAAAACTCGGTCCATATATCGAACACACTTGCACGTACATGTATGAAACTCGGTACACATATAAACCTCATCGGGCCGAACAACTTTCGTGCTCTAAGTTATGCGTCAGCCCAACAGGAAGTGAGCTACTATGGGTTGTTCGGACAACGCATGCTCTGCAATTTGATATACTCCTCCTAGGCCATTGTTTCAATCAGCACCAAACTCGGTCAGCATTAAGAAAAGATATTGAGGATGCTAAATTGCGAGCGGCTTTTTGATATCTCGAAAAGTCTGGCCGTGGCGAAGCAACGAATTTATGGCGAGAAAAGGGAAACAGGAAGTGTGTTTTAACTTGTGCAAACATTGACTGATTTGGATGAAACTTCAGCTGTGTGTTCGTTGTAAGAGGCCGATCACATGGATATGACTTTTGTGAGTCAAAGTTATAGCGCCACCAACTGGCAGCCGGAAGTGTGTCACTTTCAAAAATGCTTTGAATCACCATCTTATTTGCACCCGATTTATTTCAAACTTCATCAGTATAATGTGAAAACATGACAGATAGAGACGTATGAAATGGATTCCTGAAATTTCAAATACTGTTGCCATGGCAACGTGTCAAAGTTTAATAATCTTTTGGCTGTTCTGAGGCTCTTAGCATGCTTGAAATTGCTTGAAACTGCTTGAAACTCAACACACACATCAGAGATGTCAGTCAGTACACATTGGCAAAGCCTCAGAAACGGGCGGGGATGAGGGGCTCTCTAGCGCCACCTTTTGACAAAAGTGGGGGGGTTAGTTTTATCTTCAGTCACCAAACTCGGTACATATATTGATCTCTTCGAGCCGGACAACTTTCTAATTTACAGTCATTATTTCCGACCAACAGGAAGTCAGATATTTTGGTTTGAAGCTGAATATTTTTATAATTCAGGGTCTGAGTTTTTACGTTCTCCTCGTAGGCGATTTATTCAATATCCACCAAACTCGGTCAACATGAAACAAAGATACTGAAGATGCTAAAATGCGAACTGATTTTGGATATCTCAAACGGTGTTGCCATGCCGAGGGATTAAATAAGGACAAAAAAGGGGAACAGAAATTCTCTCATCTTGTAAAATCATATTTTGATTTCAATTAAATTAAGATTGTATGTTTGGCAATTGAACTTAGATTAATTTTAAAAGACTATACTATTTTTCAGATGAATATATATATATTTTATAAATATTTATTTGAATAATGTATTGTGCCTGTGTGTGCCCTCCCCTCAATGAACACAAGATGGCAGCATTGTGTTAGTTTTGAAACAGGATAAAAAAAAAAACATTCCATCTCTTCAGGGATTTGTGTGTGTGTGTGTGTGTGTGTGTGTGTGTGTGTGTGTGTGTGTGTGTGTGTGTGTGTGTGTGTGTGTGTGTGTGTGTGTGTGTGTGTGTGTGTGTGTGTGTGTGTGTGTGTGTGTGTGTGTGTGTGTGTGTGTGTGTGTGTGTGTGTGTGTGTGTGTGTGTGTGTGTGTGTGTGTGTGTGGGGACTGGTAATCCCTGATGTTGGGTGCTGCCCCTTTAAGGACGTTGTTCCGGTGAGCGCAAGTGATGTGATCGTGCAGGAAGAAGTGCAGGGAAAAACAAACTGAACTTAGAGAACTGAGTGAGAAAGCCATGTTGATCTCAAATGAAGATTTGAACATTTAACAATTCCAGCTAAAACTATTATCTTACATTATATTCCCAGCGTGGTGAGAAGTGTTATGTTGTTTAAGTGTTGTGATGGTTTGTGTATCACTATGAAGATCGCTATTTGCGATTAGCGCCTAAACGCCTAATGTTATATATTTGTTTTGTTTTAGACATTTACAGTTTGTATTGCCTGTAAAATATGTTGCATTTAGTTAAACAAAGTTTAATGCTTAGTACACAAAGCTGATGTTACAATGTTTTAGAAACGTATTTGGTGATGTGAACATTACTAGATAATAATTGTGAATTGTTTTGTGTTTGCAGTTTGACCACACACGCACACACACAAATGTGCACAAATACTCAACTAAAGTAAACTACAATAACAACGACCAAATGTGTACTGTGTGAGTTCTGCACAAGAGGAATACAAGTAAAAAAAAAAAAAAAAAATTCCAAATTAATGTTATCATTTCATGGGTAACACCTACGTTATGGGGACAAAATGTCCCCATAAAGATGGCAATATCCGAAATCCTCATCCTTGTGGGGACATTTTTAGGTCCCCATGAGGAAAACATCTTATAAATCAGACTAAGTGATGTTTTTTGAAAATGTAAAAATGCAGAATGTCTCCCTTGATGGGTAGGTTTAGGGGCAGGGGCAGTGAAGGGGGATAGAATATACGGTATGTACGGTATTAAAACCATTACGCCTATGGAAGGTCCCCATAAAACATGAAAACCCAACGTGTGTGTGTGTGTGTGTGTGGACACCAACTGGCAGCAGGAAGTGTGTCACTTTCAAAAATGCTTTAATTCACTGTCTAGCTTTAAAAACATACTAAATAATGTTTTATTCAAAATGTAAAAATGCAGAATGTTTTCTGTGATGGTAGGTTTAGGAGTAGGGGTAGTGTAGGGGATAGAATGTACAGTTTGTACAGTATAAAAACCATTAAGTCTATGCAATGTCCTCTGCCTTTCCTTCCCCTCCCCCCCTCACTCTCACTTTCTCACTGTGTGAGTGTGTGAGTGTGTGTGTGTGTGTGTGTGTGTGTGTGTGTGTGTGTGTGTGTGTGTGTGTGTGAGAGACTTTCTCTCTTGATGATGTTTATTTACCTCTTGAACCTGGATGAATTTAAAATGAATATACTATTTTTCAGATCAATATATTTATTTATTTAAAATAATTCATCTATATACCACTCTCTGAATGTCCTCCCCTCAATGAACAGAAAATGGCAGCATTGTGTTAGTTTTGAAGCAGGATAAAAAAAACCTTGTCTGTCTGTCTGTCTGTCTGTCTGTCTGTCTGTCTGTCTGTCTCTCTCTCTCTCTCTCTCTCTCTCTCTCTCTCTCTCTCTCTCTCTCTCTCTGTGTGTGTGGAGGGGGATGGCTGGATATCCGTTGCCTGCAGCATACAACAGCATTCTGGCATTCTGATGGAGTAAAGTTTAACTCATACATTTGTAGGCATAAATGTGGTGTATTCAGATTACTTTGATATAGTTATTTTACATTTATTTGTAAATAAATAAATTTTACATATTTGAAAGTAATCTATTTCATCCTATGACATTAAAAATCATCTACATTTAAATGACATCATGGGTGTGGCTTGTGGTGATAGTGGCATCAGCTGCTGCGGTAAATGTGACACATTCGAGCGATTAAAAAAAATTATCCTGTTTAAATGCATATTGCCTGCCATGCACAGTTAAGCTGATGCCACCGGGGTGGCGGTGCCACCGGCTTGGGCCCGTCATCGCTGCTCGCAGCTTTAATTATTATTATTATTATTATTTTATCGACTTCTCGGGCACTTTTGGGGCCCTTACCATGCTCAAAAACTCTTGAAACTTTGCACACACATCGGAATGCGCGGCCATCAGAGCCGGGCTGAAGCTGGTACCCGGGCGTGGCAGGGGGGCTCGACAGCGCCCCCTAAAGTGGGGTCTGAAAACTTGGTCTATATATCAAACACACTTGCACGTACATGTATGAAACTCGGTACACATATAGACCTCATCGGGCCAAACAACTTTCGTGCTCTAAGTTACGTGTCAGCCCAACAGGAAGTGAGCTAATATGGGTTGTTCTGAAAACACATGCTCTGGAATTTAATATACTCCTCCGAGGCCATTGTTTCAATCAGTGCCAAACTCGGTCAGCATGAAGTCAAGACACAGAGGATGCTAAATTGCGAACGGATTTTTGATATCTTAAACGGTTTGGCCGTGGCGAAGCAACAAATTTATGGCGAGAAAAGGTAAACAGGAAGTGTGTAATAACTTGTGCAAACATTGACTGATTTGGATGAAACTTCAGCTGTGTGTTCGTTGTAAGAGGCCGATCACATGGATATGACTTTTGTGAGTCAAAGTTATAGCGCCACCAACTGGCAGCAGGAAGTGTGTCACTTTCAAAAATGCTTTGAATCACCATCTTATTTTCACACGATTGACTTCAAACTTCATCAGTATAATGTGAAAACATGACAGATAGAGACATATGAATGAATTCCTGATATTTCAAATAATGCTGCCATGGCAACATGTCAAAGTTTAATAATGTTTTTGACTGTTTGTGTGCCCTCCCCTCTATCACCAAAAGGGGGCAGTGTTGTATTATTTTTGAAACTCCCTTTCTCTCTCTCTCTCTCTCTGTGCTTGCTTATGTGATTTATGAGGACACAAATGTGTATGATGACATGGCTATTGGTATTACAACGTAGTGGTTAATGTGGACATGAACTATGACACTATATCACTACAGAACTCATTTTCTAAATCACATTTGAGTTACAATTCTTATCATCTGACAGCCGTGATTTCATGTACTCATTCAGACAGAACTCTTTTTTTAAAACAGAGGAGTGTGAGTGTGTTTTCTATACATGTGCTTTACAGAAGGTCATGTGCTGTGTTTGCAAAGATCACTTTTGACACATTTGTCTTTAAATTCATTATTTACTGACATAGTTCAAATTTATTTTTAAAAAAAATTCACATTATTTTCTACAAGTGTCTGTTTATAAGTGTCTTTTTTTCACAGAAAGTTTTTGTTTGAACGTGAATATTTGTATAATTCAGGGTCTGAGTTTTTACGTTCTCCTCGTAGGTGATTTATTCAATCTCCACCAAACTCGGTCAACGTGAAACGGAAGCTTAACGCATTAAAAATATTTAACGCAAATAACACAGCGTCCGTTTTTATATCCATTTTTGCTTAGCGTTACATGATCACGCTCCTATTCATGTACATGCTTCCAAGCGCGACAAGACACAAGAGAGCGCGCTGTATGCCAGTGTCCTGTCTGTGTGTGTGTTAGTGTCCTGTCTGTGTGTGTGTGTGTGTGTCCTGTCTGTGTGTGTGTATGTGTATGTGTATGTGTGTGTGTCAGTGTCCTGTCTGTGTGGATGCGTCTCATGTCAGCTATTCAAGGGACACTGACACACACACACACACACACACACACACACACACACACACACACACACACACACACACACACTCGATGCATAGATAGACTCGCGTCAGTTTCCTGCTCACATCGAGTTCTCTTTTGCCTAGGGTTGCCAACTCTCACGCATTTGGCGTGACACTCACGCTTTCAGGCTCTGTCTCACGCTCTCACGCTGCCCAACTTAATCTCACGCCAAATTGCCAAACCTGCTTTTGATATTAAACAATGTCTAAGCTTTTACATTTTTTAAAGTTTTAATGCGAAATTCAAACAATAAATAGCGTTTTGGCGCTAATATGGCATAACAGTTAAAGCCAGAGTGTTGAAAAACCATTCGGAGTTGCGACATGCTCTATCATCTCCCGGCGGCGCGCGCAGTCGTGCTTCACAGAAATCTCAATACTTCTAGCGCTGTGTCAATACATTTGAATGGCTTGATACACAACAGCTCCACTTTACAGGGGTTTGCAGCAAGTTTTGGTAAACAGTACAGCATAGTGTGCATTGATTATTACATCAACCATACAGGATCGTTTTATAATGGAGAGTAATGCAACAATGTTAACATTAATGTTAATGTTTTTTATTGTACTTAGCCTTCAGGTATTCCATACTAATTGGTCATACTCATACTAATTGATGGTCAAATGTGACCATACACCTTAACTATTTTTCAATTAAATAAATGTTCTATATTTTAGTTCAATAATATTTATTGAATATTTTGAGGAGATCTTTTGGTACTAAATACTAGTTGTGCAATATTTATTGTCAATAATGACCACTTAAAATATTTTTCTTCTAATATTTGTATTATTTATATTACAATTAGTATAGTAATAAGGTTAAATTAGAGAATTATTTTTCAAAGAGGCAAATTAGAGTCATTTTGTGGAGTCAGCCTGTCATTAATGTTCATCAAAGATCAACGGGAACAGAGAAAATTGTAGCTTTAATGATGATTCATCTATATTTCATTTATTATTTATACAGTTATGGAAGGTTTGATAACTATTACATTTCTGTATAACAGGGAAGGCCATGGGTAAATATAACATTTATTATTTTCATTTATTATTTATTTATTCCATTTATTATCATTTATTATTACTATACTCTCCTTGAAGTTTACTTCCCGCTACTTTTTCCCTCTTCCTCCCAACCGCGCGGCTGCAACTGTCTTCTTCTTCTTCGATAGTAGCCTAAGCCAGTGTTTCCCAACCTTTTTTCAGTCATTTTATCATACGTTACGCTAGGGGTGTAACGGTACAGATTGCTCACGGTTCGGTTTGTATCACGGTTTAAGGTTCACCGTTTCGGTACGGTTCAGTATTTGCTATGTTCAGGGAAAAAAGGACTACTGTCAAATAAAACAAAAGAAAATAATAAGAACAAATCATTTAAATACAAGCAGCAGCACAAATAAATACTATTGAGCAAAGATACTAATAAAATAAACTATGCTTTTCAGGTTTTTCAGGTACGTCTAACATTAGTTTTCAGGTACAGAAATTGATCAAATGTAAAATAACATTGCATATATGACTGTATAAATTAAAGATTAATCCTATTAAACTTACAAAAGTTATTCAATCAAGAGCAGTGAGTGATGCCCTTGTCTTTTGTTTGACATTAAACAGACAGCAGTAAAGGCTACTGCCCCTTTAAGACCTCGGATATGCGTCGTCTTTTCTGGACTGTATAAAGCTTACTTAAGCCATATACAGACTATGTCTGCTAGAATACTCATCAATATGTTGACATACTTTTTGCGTGAGTTTGTCCATTCAAGAGCAAGACTTGAAAGAGAACTCAATATTTGCGCGCTGAGAGACGTGTGCGCGCTCTCGGATGAGTGCACGGAAAATTTTCTCACAGTGCGCGCGACTTCTCATTCGCGTCTTCTGGCACTAAACCAGATAGTTGCGTGTTCTGAGTTAACACAATCAGAACTTAAAAATACGGGATATTTTACGGGAAAATACTAAAACGGGAAGACAGCGGGAAAAGAGCTAAAATACGTGAGAAACCCGGAAAAAACGGGAGGGTTGACAGCTATGGTGTGTGTGTGTGTGTGTGTGTGTGTGTGCGATATGTAGGCTTAGGGGTAGTGTAGGGGGATAGAATGTACAGTTTGTACAGTATACAAACCATTAAGTCTATGGAATGCCATCTGCCTGTCTTTCCCCTTCCCCCTCTCTATCTGTGTGTGTGTGTGTGGGGAGGGGGGGGGGGGTCTCTCTCTCACCCTGTGAGTTTGTGTGTGTCCTTTCTCTCAGTCCTTCCCCTCCCCCTCACTCTCACTCTATCATTGTGTGTGTGTGTGTGTGACTTTCTCTCTTGATCATAATTTAACCCTTTCATATAGGCTATCACAAATAACTATCACTTGAAATAAAAACGTCATGTGATGTGTTTGCCAAGATCACGTATGATGCACATGTCTTTAAATTAATTATTTACTGATATAATATAAATGTATTAAAACATAAATTTCACATGATTTTATAAAAGTGGCTATTTATAATAAACTTCCATAAAATGTAGACACGCATCTTACTCTTACCTGACACTGATATTAAAATCATCTTTGCAGTTTCTGTGATTTGGCTCCATTTATACATTTTTTATTTAAAAAAATTTATTGGACCACCCATATTGAAATTAAAGCATGTTTTATGGTGCATAAGATTGGTGCACAAATGGTAGCTAAGGTAGCTCAAAAACACATGAAGAGAAGTGTTAGAATAAAACAACATCAGCATTCGAATGGTATTCTGAACTCATTCCAATTTGACCTTTGACATAATCTGACATGAAATTCATATAAATTTAATTGATCTCATAGATGTGGCTGTTGTGGTTTGTGGTCATAGCAGCACCAACTGCTGCATGGTGTGTTGCTGCAACTTAATGTGGTGAATTCAGATGACTTTGACATAGTCCTTTTATGTTTTCCCATTTTAAATGCCTATTGCCTGCCGTGCACAGTTAAACTGATGCCACCGGGGTGGCGGTGCCACCGGCTTGGGCCCGTCATCGCTGCTCGCAGCTTTAATTCTTTTTATTTTTTTTTTCGACTTCTCGGGTACTTTTGGGGCACTTAACATGCTCGAAAACTCTTGAAACTTTGCACACACATCGGAATGCGCGGCCATCAGAGCCGGGCTGAAGCTGGTACCCGGGCGTGGCAGGGGGGCTCGACAGCGCCCCCTAAAGTGGGGTCTGAAAACTTGGTCCATATATCAAACACACTTGCACGTACATGTATGAAACTCGGTACACATATAGAACTCATCAGGCCAAACAACTTTCGTGCTCTAAGTTATGCGTCAGCCCTACAGGAAGTGAGCTATTATGGGTTGTTCGGAAAACGCATGCTCTGGAATTTAATATACTCCTCCGAGGCCATTGTTTCGATCATTGCCAAACTCGGTCAGCATGAAGAGAACATATCCAGGATGCTAAATTGCGAGCGGATTTTTGATATCTCAAATGGTTTGGCCGTGGCGAAGCAACGAATTTATGGCGAGAAAAGGGAAACAGGAAGTGTGTTATAACTTGTGCAAACATTGACTGGTTTGGATGAAACTTCAGCTGTGTGTTTGTTGTAAGAAGCCGATCACATGGATATGACTTTTGTGAGTCAAAGTTATAGCGCCACCAACTGGCAGCAGGAAGTGTGTCACTTTCAAAAATGCCTTGAATCATCTTATTTTGACCCGATTTATTTCAAACTTCATCAGTATAATGTGAAAACATGACAGATGGAGACGTATGAAATGGATTCCTGAAATTTCAAATACTGTTGCCATGGCAACGTGTCAAAGTTTAATAATCTTTTGGCTGTTCTGAGGCTCTTAGCATGCTTGAAATTGCTTGAAACTGCTTGAAACTCAACACACACATCAGAGATGTCAGTCAGTACACATGGACAAAGCCTCAGAAACGGGCGGGGATGAGGGGCTCTCTAGTGCCACCTTTTGACAAAAGTGGGGGGGTTAGTTTTATCTTCAGTCACCAAACTCGGTACATATATTGTTCTCTTCGAGCCGGACAACTTTCTAATTTACAGTCATTAGCTCCAACCAACAGGAAGTCAGATATTTTGGTTTGAAGGTGAATATTTATTTAATTCAGGGTCTGAGTTTTTACGTTCTCCTCGTAGGCGATTTATTCAATCTCCACCAAACTCGGTCAACATGAAACAAAGATACTGAAGATGCTAAAATGTGAACGGATATTGGATATCTCAAACGGTGTTGCCATGGCGAGGGATTAAATAAGGACAAAAAAGGGGAACAGAAATTCTCTGTGTCTGCTGCTCTCCCCTCAATGAACACAAGATGGCAGCATTGTATTAGTTTTGAAGCAGGATAAAAAAAAAACTTGTTTCTCTCTCTCTCTCTCTCTCTCTCTCTTGTTTGTGATTTATGAGGACACAAATTTGTATAATGACATGGGTATTACACTGGTATTACAACGTGTATGTGTGTGTGTTTAAAAACATACTAAAACAATGTTTTATTCAAATGTAACCAAATAGCTTTAAAATAATCATACTATTTTTCAGATCAATATATTTATTTTATTTAATATATTTCTTCTGAATATTTATTCTCTGTCTGCCCTCCCCTCACTAAAAGGTAGCAGTGTTGTTATTTTTGAAACTCTCTCTCTCCGTGTGTGTGTGTGTGTGTGTGTGTGTGTGTGTGTGTGTGTGTGTGTGTGTGTGTGTGTGTGTGTGTGTGTGTGTGTGTGTGTGTGTGCTTGTTTATGTGATTTATTAGGGACACAAATTTGTATAATGACATGGGTATTACACTGTTATTACAACGTAGTGGTTAATGAGGACATTTCATGTGTCCACATAATAAAAATATATTTAAAAACATACTAAATAATGTATTATTAAAATGTAACCAAGTAGCTTTAAAAATATACTACAAATTACAATGAAAACATGGTTTATGAGAATATTTCCTGTGTCCCATAAATGAAATAGCTTTAAGGGGTTTGTGTGTCTCTGTGTCTGTGTGTCTGTGTGTGTGTGTGTGTGTGTGTGTGTGTGTGTGTGTGTGTGTGTGTGTGTGTGTGTGTGTGTGTGTGTGTGTGTGTGTGTGTGTGTGTGTGTGTGTGTGCGTGTGTGTGTGTGTGTGTGTGTGTGTGTGTGTTTGTGTGTGTGGCCACCAACTGGCAGCAGGAAGTGGGTCACTTTCAAAAATGCTTTAATTCACTGTCTAGCTTTAAAAACATTCTAAACAATGTTTTATTCAAAATGTAAAAATGCAGAATGTTTTCTGTGATGGTAGGTTTAGGAGTAGGGGTAGTGTAGGGGGATAGAATGTACAGTTTGTACAGTATAAAAACCATTAAGTCTATGTGTGTGTGTGTGTGTGTGTGTGTGTGTGTGTGTGTGTGTGTGTGTGTGTGTGTGTGTGTGTGTGTGTGTGTGTGTGTGTGTGTGTGTGTGTGTGTGTGTGTGTGTGTGTGTGTGTGTGGCCACCAACTGGCAGCAGGAAGTGTGTAACTTTCAAAAATGTTAAATCACTGTCTTGTTTTCCCCCGATTTACTTCAAACTTCATCAGTATAATGACAAAACATGGCAGATATAGACATACGAATGGATTCCTGATATTTTAAATACTTTCTACTTTACAGTCATTAGCTCTGACCAACAGGAAGTCAGATATTTTGGTTTGAACGTGAATATTTGTATAATTCCTCTTAGCATGCTTGAAATTGCTTGAAACTCAACACACACATCAGAGATGTCAGTCAGTGGAAATGGGCAAAGCCTCAGAAATGGGTGTGTTGGAGGGGTGTTTATTACAACATAATCATGGTTTATGAAGACATTTCATGTGTCCCCGTAAATCAAAATAGCTTTAACAGCATACTAAACAATTTTTTAATAAAAATGTAAAAATGCAGAATGTTTTCTGTGATGGTAGGTTTAGGGGTAGTGTGTGTGTGTGTGTGTGTGTGTGTGTGTGTGTGTGTGTGTGTGTGTGTGTGTGTGTGTGTGTGTGTGTGTGTGTGTGTGTGTGTGTGTGTGTGTGTCATAGCTGTCAACATTGAACATTGAAAATAAGGGAGATTTCCCGGAATCCATCCACAAAATAAGGGATTTTTTTACACGATTCTTACCTACAAACTTAAAAAAAAGAGTCTAAAGAGTTTATAACTACACAAAATATTTAGATTTTGGCCGTCAGCGTCCTGATCCATCATTGCACATCATACTCATCTACTATACTCTCCTTGAAGTTTACTTCCCGCTACTTTTTCCCTCTTCCTCCCAACCGCGGCTGCAACTGTCTTCTTCTTCTTCGATAGTAGCCTAAGCCAGTGTTTCCCAACCTTTTTTCAGGCATTTTATCATACGTTACGCTAGGGGTGTAACGGTACAGATTGCTCACGGTTCGGTTTGTATCACAGTTTAAGGTTCACCGTTTCGGTACGGTTCAGTATTTGCTATGTTCAGGGAAAAAAGGACTACTCTCACTCTATCATTGTGTGTGTGTGTGTGTGACTTTCTCTCTTGATCATAATTTAACCCTTTCATATAGGCTATCACAAATAACTATCACTTGAAATAAAAACG
This sequence comes from Gobio gobio, assembly GCF_949357685.1. NCBI lineage: Eukaryota > Metazoa > Chordata > Actinopteri > Cypriniformes > Gobionidae > Gobio > Gobio gobio. Next base: position 25,461,335 of record NC_137119.1, read on the forward strand.
TCATGTGATGTGTTTGCCAAGATCACGTATGATGCACATGTCTTTAAATTAATTATTTACTGATATAATATAAATGTATTAAAACATAAATTTCACATGATTTTATAAAAGTGGCTATTTATAATAAACTTCCATAAAATGTAGACACGCATCTTACTCTTACCTGACACTGATATTAAAATCATCTTTGCAGTTTCTGTGATTTGGCTCCATTTATACATTTTTTATTAAAACATTTTTATTGGACCACCCATATTGAAATGAAAGCATGTTTTATGGTGCATAAGATTGGTGCACAAACGGTAGCTAAGGTAGCTCAAAAACACATGAAGAGAAGTGTTAGAATAAAACAGCATCAGCATTCGAATGGTATTCTGAACTCATTCCAATTTGACCTTTGACATAATCTGACATGAAATTCATATAAATTTAATTGATCTCATAGATGTGGCTGTTGTGGTTTGTGGTCATAGCAGCACCAACTGCTGCAGTTAATGTGGTGAATTCAGATGACTTTGACATAGTCCTTTTATGTTTTCCCATTTTAAATGCCCATTGCCTGCCGTGCACAGTTAAACTGATGCCACCGGGGTGGCGGTGCCACCGGCTTGGGCCCGTCATCGCTGCTCGCAGCTTTAATTCTTTGTTTTTTTTATTGTTTTTTTCGACTTCTCGGGTACTTTTGGGGCACTTAACATGCTCGAAAACTCTTGAAACTTCGCACAGGCGTCGGAATGCGCGGCCATCAGAGCCGGGCTGAAGCTGGTACCCGGGCGTGGCAGGGGGGCTCGACAGCGCCCCCTTAAGTGGGGTCTGAAAACTTGGTCCATATATCAAACACACTTGCACGTACATGTATGAAACTTGGTACACATTTAGATCTCATCGGGCCGAACAACTTTCGTGCTCATAGTTATGTGTCAGCCCAACAGGAAGTGAGCTATTATGGGTTGTTCGGAAAACGCATGCTCTGGAATTTAATATACTCCTCCGAGGCCATTGTTTCGATCATTGCCAAACTCGGTCAGCATTAAGTGAACATATTCAGGATGCTAAATTGCGAGCGGATTTTTGATATCTCGAAAAGTCTGGCCGTGGCGATGCAACGAATTTATGGCGAGAAAAGGGAAACAGGAAGTGTGTTTTAACTTGTGCAAACATTGACTGGTTTGGATGAAACTTCAGCTGTGTGGTCGTTGTAAGAGGCCGATCACATGGATATGACTTTTGTGAGTCAAAGTTATAGCGCCACCAACTGGCAGCAGGAAGTGTGTCACTTTCAAAAATGCTTTGAATCACCATCTTATTTTCACCAGATTTATTTCAAACTTCATCAGTATAATGGGAAAACATGACAGATAGAGACGTATGAAATGGATTCCTGAAATTTCAAATACTGTTGCCATGGCAACGTGTCAAAGTTTAATAATCTTTTGGCTGTTTTGAGGCTCTTAGCATGCTTGAAATTGCTTGAAACTGCTTGAAACTCAACACACACATCAGAGATGTCAGTCAGTACACATGGACAAAGCCTCAGAAATGGGCGGGGATGAGGGGCTCTCTAGCGCCACCTTTTGACAAAAGTGGGGGGGTTAGTTTTATCTTCAGTCACCAAACTCGGTACATATATTGTTCTCTTCGAGCCGGACAACTTTCGAATTTACAGTCATTAGCTCCGACCAACAGGTAGTCAGATATTTTGGTTTGAAGATGAATATTTGTGTAATTCAGGGTCTGAGTTTTTACGTTCTTCTCGTAGGCGATTTATTCAATCTCCACCAAACTCGGTCAACATGAAACAAAGATACTGAAGATGCTAAAATGCGAACGGATATTGGATATCTCAAACGGTGTTGCCATGCCGAGGGATTAAATAAGGACAAAAAAGGGGAACAGAAATTCTCTCATATCTTGTAAAATCATATTTTGATTTCAATTAAATTAAGATTGTATGTTTGGCAATTGAACTTAGATTAATTTTAAAAGACTATACTATTTTTCAGATGAATATATATATATTTTATGAATTTTATTTGTATAATGTATTGTGCCTGTGTGTGCCCTCCCCTCAATGAACACAAGATGGCAGCATTGTGTTAGTTTTGAAACAGGATAAAAAAAAAAAAACATTCCATCTCTTCAGGGATTTGTCTGTGTGTGTGTGTGTGTGTGTGTGTGTGTGTGTGTGTGTGTGTGTGTGTGTGTGTGTGTGTGTGTGTGTGTGTGTGTGTGTGTGTGTGTGTGTGTGTGTGTGTGTGTGTGTGTGTGTGTGTGTGTGTGTGTGTGTGTGTGTGTGTGTGTGTGTGGGGGGACTGGTAATCCCTGATGTTGGGTGCTGCCCTTTAAGGACGTTGTTCCGGTGAGCGCAAGTGATGTGATCGTGCAGGAAGAAGTGCAGGGAAAAACAAACTGAACTTAGAGAACTGAGTGAGAAAGCCATGTTGATCTCAAATGAAGATTTGAACATTTAACAATTCCAGCTAAAACTATTATCTTACATTATATTCCCAGCGTGGTGAGAAGTGTTATGTTGTTTAAGTGTTGTGATGGTTTGTGTATCACTATGAAGATCGCTATTTGCGATTAGCGCCTAAACGCCTAATGTTATATATTTGTTTTGTTTTAGACATTTACAGTTTGTATTGCCTGTAAAATATGTTGCATTTAGTTAAACAAAGTTTAATGCTTAGTACACAAAGCTGATGTTACAATGTTTTAGAAACGTATTTGGTGATGTGAACATTACTAGATAATAATTGTGAATTGTTTTGTGTTTGCAGTTTGACCACACACGCACACACATAAATGTGCACAAATACTCAACTAAAGTAAACTACAATAACAACGACCAAATGTGTACTGTGTGAGTTCTGCACAAGAGGAATAAAAGTAAAAAAAAAAAAAAAAATTCCAAATTAATGTTATCATTTCATGGGTAACACCTACGTTATGGGGACAAAATGTCCCCACAAAGATGGCAATATCCGAAATCCTCATCCTTGTGGGGACATTTTTAGGTCCCCATGAGGAAAACATCTTATAAATCAGACTAAGTGATGTTTTTTGAAAATGTAAAAATGCAGAATGTCTCCCTTGATGGGTAGGTTTAGGGGCAGGGGCAGTGTGTGTGTGTGTGTGTGTGTGTGTGTGTGTGTGTGTGTGTGTGTGTGTGTGTGTGTGTGTGTGTGTGTGTGTGTGTGTGTGTGTGTGTGATGGGTAGGTTTAGGGGCAGGGGCAGTGAAGGGGGATAGAATATACGGTATGTACGGTATTAAAACCATTACGCCTATGGAAGGTCCCCATAAAACATGAAAACCCAACGTGTGTGTGTGTGTGTGGGGACACCAACTGGCAGCAGGAAGTGTGTCACTTTCAAAAATGCTTTAATTCACTGTCTAGCTTTAAAAACATACTAAATAATGTTTTATTCAAAATGTAAAAATGCAGAATGTTTTCTGTGATGGTAGGTTTAGGAGTAGGGGTAGTGTAGGGGGATAGAATGTACAGTTTGTACAGTATAAAAACCATTAAGTCTATGCAATGTCCTCTGCCTTTCCTTCCCCTCCCCCCCTCACTCTCACTTTCTCACTGTGTGTGTGTGTGTGTGTGTGTGTGTGTGTGTGTGTGTGTGTGTGTGTGTGTGTGTGTGTGTGTGTGTGTGTGTGTGTGTGTGTGTGTGTGTGTGTGAGAGACTTTCTCTCTTGATGATGTTAATTTACCTCTTGAACCTGGATGAATTTAAAATGAATATACTATTTTTCAGATCAATATATTTATTTATTTAAAATAATTCATCTATATACCACTCTCTGTATGTCCTCCCCTCAATGAACAGAAAATGGCAGCATTGTGTTAGTTTTGAAGCAGGATAAAAAAACCTTGTCTGTCTGTGGCTGGATATCCGTTGCCTGCAGCATACAACAGCATTCTGATGGTGTAAAGTTTAACTCATACATTTGTAGGCATAAATGTGGTGTATTCAGATTACTTTGATATAGTTATTTTACATTTATTTGTAAATAAATAAATTTTACATATTTGAAAGTGATCTATTTCATCCTATGACATTAAAAATCATCTACATTTAAATGACATCATGGGTGTGGCTTGTGGTGATAGTGGCATCAGCTGCTGCGGTAAATGTGACACATTCGAGCGATTAAAAAAAATTATCTTGTTTAAATGCATATTGCCTGCCATGCACAGTTAAGCTGATGCCACCGGGGTGGCGGTGCCACCGGCTTGGGCCCGTCATCGCTGCTCGCAGCTTTAATTTTTTTTTTTTTTCGACTTCTCGGGTACTTTTGGGGCACTTAACATGCTCGAAAACTCTTGAAACTTCGCACGGGCGTCGGAATGCGCGGCCATCAGAGCCGGGCTGAAGCTGGTACCCGGGCGTGGCAGGGGGGCTCGACAGCGCCCCCTAAAGTGGGGTCTGAAAACTTGGTCCATATATCAAACACACTTGCACGTACATGTATGAAACTCGGTACACATATAGATCTCATCAGGCCGAACAACTTTCGTGCTCTAAGTTATGCGTCAGCCCTACAGGAAGTGAGCTATTATGGGTTGTTCGGAAAACGCATGCTCTGGAATTTAATATACTCCTCCGAGGCCATTGTTTCGATCATTGCCAAACTCGGTCAGCATGAAGAGAACATATCCAGGATGCTAAATTGCGAGCGGATTTTTGATATCTCAAATGGTTTGGCCGTGGCGAAGCAACGAATTTATGGCGAGAAAAGGGAAACAGGAAGTGTGTTATAACTTGTGCAAACATTGACTGGTTTGGATGAAACTTCAGCTGTGTGTTTGTTGTAAGAAGCCGATCACATGGATATGACTTTTGTGAGTCAAAGTTATAGCGCCACCAACTGGCAGCAGGAAGTGTGTCACTTTCAAAAATGCTTTGAATCACCATCTTATTTTGACCTGATTTATTTCAAACTTCATCAGTATAATGTGAAAACATGACAGATAGAGACGTATGAAATGGATTCCTGAAATTTCAAATACTGTTGCCATGGCAACGTGTCAAAGTTTAATCATCTTTTGGCTGTTTTGAGGCTCTTAGCATGCTTGAAATTGCTTGAAACTGCTTGAAACTCAACACACACATCAGAGATGTCAGTCAGTACACATGGACAAAGCCTCAGAAACGGGCGGGGATGAGGGGCTCTCTAGCGCCACCTTTTGACAAAAGTGGGGGGGTTAGTTTTATCTTCAGTCACCAAACTCGGTACATATATTGTTCTCTTCGAGCCGGACAACTTTCTAATTTACAGTCATTAGCTCCGACCAACAGGAAGTCAGATATTTTGGTTTGAAGGTGAATATTTATGTAATTCAGGGTCTGAGTTTTTACGTTCTCCTCGTAGGCGATTTATTCAATCTCCACCAAACTCGGTCAACATGAAACAAAGATACGGAAGATGCTAAAATGCGAACGAATATTGGATATCTCAAACGGTGTTGCCATGGCGAGGGATTAAATAAGGACAAAAAAAGGGGAACAGAAATTGTCTCATATCTTGTAAAATAATATTTTGATTTAAATTAAATTAAGATTGTATGTTTGGTAATTGAACTTAGATTAATTTAAAATGACTGTACTATTTTTCAGATGAATATATATATATTTTATAAATATTTCCTTGTATAATGTATTGTGCCCGTGTGTGCTGCCCTTCCCTCAATGAACACAAGATGGCAGCATTGTGTTAGTTTTGAAGCAGGATAAAAAAAAAAACTTGTTTCTCTCTCTCTCTCTCTCTCTCTCTCTCTCTCTCTCTCTCTCTCTCTCTCTCTCTCTCTCTCTCTCTCTCTCTCTCTCTCTCTCTCTCTCTCTCTCTGTGTGTGTGTGTGTGTGTGTGTGTGTGTGTGTGTGTGTGTGTGTGTGTGTGTGTTTGTGTGTTTGTGTGCTTCTGTGATTTCTGAGGACATACATTTGTAGACATTTCATGTGTCCCCGTACATATATTGTTCTCTTCGAGCCGGACAACTTTCTAATTTAACTAATCTAATTTAACTAATTTAAAACTTTCTAATTTTAAATAAAAACGTCATGTGCTGTGTTTGCCAAGATCACGTATGATGCATATGCAGGGTATATGCAGGAATCCTGAAGTAAATTTTAATACCTTTTTAAGACTTTTTTAAGACCTTCTCAAAATATTTAAAGACCTCATCGGCGATGAGAACTACTGTTGAGCAATAAAATAAAAATATTTAATCATAAGCTATAACAAAAATATATATTAAATTAGGTGAGTGGATAGTTAAAAAAAATTGCAATTACAAAAAGTAATTCTTGAAAAAACATCTCTGGACTAATTATCTTATCACCTGACAGCCGTGATTCCATGTACTCATTCAGACAGAACTCTTTTTTAAAACAGAGGAGTGTGAGTGTGTTTTCTATACATGTGCTTTAAGGTCATGTGCTGTGTTTGCAAAGATCACTTTTGACACATTTGTCTTTAAATTCATTATTTACTGGCATAGTTCAAATTTATTTTAAAACAAAATTCACATTGTTTTCTACAAGTGTCTGTTTATAAGTGTCTTTTTTTCACAGAAAGTTTTTGTTTGAACGTGAATATTTGTATAATTCAGGGTCTGAGTTTTTACGTTCTCCTCGTAGGCGATTTATTCAATCCCCACCAAACTCGGTCAACGTGAAACGGAAGCTTAACGCATTAAAAATATTTAACGCAAATAACACAGCGTCCGTTTTTATATCCATTTTTGCTTAGCGTTACATGATCACGCTCCTATTCATGTAAATGCTTCCAAGCGCGACAAGACACAAGAGAGCGCGCTGTATGCCAATGTCCTGTCTGTGTGTGTCTGTGTGTGTGTGTGTGTGTGTGTGTGTCAGTGTCCTGTCTGTGTGTGTGTGTGTGTGTGTGTGTGTGTGTGTGTGTGTGTGTGTGTGCCAGTGTCCTGTCTGTGTGTGTGTGTGTGTGTGTGTGTGTGTGTGTGTGTGTGTGTGTGTGTGTGTGTGTGTGTGTGTGTGTGTGTGTGTGTGTGTGTGTGTGTGTGTGTGTGTGTGTGTGTGTGTGTGTCCTGTCTGTGTGGATGCGTCTCATGTCAGCTAATCAAGGGACACTGACACACACACACACACACACACACACTCGACGCATAGATAGACTCGCGTCAGTTTCCTGCTCACATCGAGTTCTCTTTTGCTCTTGAACAACCAATAACACAGAGGATTTTGAGTATTCTCATATTAGAGTCTTAAATTAGTTAAATAACGTCTTAAATGAACTTAAAGAGTTGTGAGGAAATGAGATGCGCGGGACAGCGCGTGAGACCCGCGGTTGTTCTTAAAGTGACAGTAGCACTGATGATGCCTGTCATTAATGTTCATCAAAGAACAACGGGAACAGAGAAAATTGTAGCTTTAATGATGATTCATCTATATTTCATTTATTATTTATGCAGTTAAGGAAGGTTTGATAACTATTACATTTCTGTATAACAGGTAAGGCCATGGGTAAATATAACATTTATTATTTTCATTTATTATTTATTTATTCCATTTATTATCATTTATTATTACTATACTCTCCTTGAAGTTTACTTCCCGCTACTTTTTCCCTCTTCCTCCCAACCGCGGCTGCAACTGTCTTCTTCTTCTTCGATAGTAGCCTAAGCCAGTGTTTCCCAACCTTTTTTCAGTCATTTTATCATACGTTACGCTAGGGGTGTAACGGTACAGATTGCTCACGGTTCGGTTTGTATCACGGTTTAAGGTTCACCGTTTCGGTACGGTTCAGTATTTGCTATGTTCAGGGAAAAAAGGACTACTGTCAAATAAAACAAAAGAAAATAATAAGAACAAATCATTTAAATACAAGCAGCAGCACAAATAAATACTATTGAGCAAAGATACTAATAAAATAAACTATGCTTTTCAGGTTTTTCAGGTACGTCTAACATTAGTTTTCAGGTACAGAAATTGATCAAATGTAAAATAACATTGCATATATGACTGTATAAATTAAAGATTAATCCTATTAAACTTACAAAAGTTATTCAATCAAGAGCAGTGAGTGATGCCCTTGTCTTTTGTTTGACATTAAACAGACAGCAGTAAAGGCTACTGCCCCTTTAAGACCTCGGATATGCGTTGTCTTTTCTGGACTGTATAAAGCTTACTTAAGCCATATACAGACTATGTCTGCTAGAATACTCATCAATATGTTGACATACTTTTTGCGTGAGTTTGTCCATTCAAGAGCAAGACTTGAAAGAGAACTCAATATTTGCGCGCTGAGAGACGTGTGCGCGCTCTCGGATGAGTGCACGGAAAATTTTCTCACAGTGCGCGCGACTTCTCATTCGCGTCTTCTGGCACTAAACCAGATAGTTGCGTGTTCTGAGTTAACACAATCAGAACGTAAAAATACGGGATATTTTACGGGAAAATACTAAAACGGAAGACAGCGGGAAAAGAGCTAAAATACGTGAGAAACCCGGAAAAAACGGGAGGGTTGACAGCTATGGTGTGTGTGTGTGTGTGTGTGTGTGTGTGTGTGTGTGCGATATGTTGGCTTAGGGGTAGTGTAGGGGGATAGAATGTACAGTTTGTACAGTATACAAACCATTAAGTCTATGGAATGCCATCTGCCTGTCTTTCCCCTTCCCCCTCTCTATCTGTGTGTGTGTGTGGGGGGGGGGGTCTGTGAGCCTGTGAGTTTGTGTGTGTGCCTTTCTCTCAGTCCTTCCCCTCCCCCTCACTCTCACTCTATCGTGTGTGTGTGTGTGTGTGTGTGTGTGTGTGTGTGTGTGTGTGTGTGTGTGTGTGACTTTCTCTCTTGATCATAATTTAACCCTTTCATATAGGCTATCACAAATAACTATCACTTGAAATAAAAACGTCATGTGATGTGTTTGCCAAGATCACGTATGATGCACATGTCTTTAAATTAATTATTTACTGATATAATATAAATGTATTAAAACATAAATTTCACATGATTTTATAAAAGTGGCTATTTATAATAAACTTCCATAAAATGTAGACACGCATCTTACTCTTACCTGACACTGATATTAAAATCATCTTTGCAGTTTCTGTGATTTGGCTCCATTTATACATTTTTTATTAAAAAAAATTTATTGGACCACCCATATTGAAATTAAAGCATGTTTTATGGTGCATAAGATTGGTGCACAAATGGTAGCTAAGGTAGCTCAAAAACACATGAAGAGAAGTGTTAGAATAAAACAACATCAGCATTCGAATGGTATTCTGAACTCATTCCAATTTGACCTTTGACATAATCTGACATGAAATTCATATAAATTTAATTGATCTCATAGATGTGGCTGTTGTGGTTTGTGGTCATAGCAGCACCAACTGCTGCAGTTAATGTGGTGAATTCAGATGACTTTGACATAGTCCTTTTATGTTTTCCCATTTTAAATGCCTATTGCCTGCCGTGCACAGTTAAACTGATGCCACCGGGGTGGCGGTGCCACCGGCTTGGGCCCGTCATCGCTGCTCGCAGCTTTAATAATACTTATTATTATTTTATTCAAGACTTTAAAAAAATAAGACGAAACAAAAAAACGACAGCTGCCGTACAGATTAGAAGTCATTGGAATACAACTCTCTTCAGCATCATAAATCTTAGTTATTCATTCAACTTGATTTACATTTAACCTCTCAGTTAAAACTCAAATATATTTTTTCTAATAAAACGAAATTATAATAATTTATAAATCATTTTAGAATAATTAATGACATACACACAGTCAATGTTTCCCTTTATTATAAATATAACAGTTACACACACATTGTTCTGGTAAAGGGCAGATCTTACCATCACCGTAGTCTTTACTGCGACTGGACACATGGAACTGCCGTGGGAAGGTCCCGTGTTTCCCGTGACGTCCTGCAGGTGGAGCAGTTAGACACAGGCCAGTTACTTGCATGCATTTTCTCCTCGTTCACAGAAAACAGCTAATCTTAATAAGCAAATGAATTAGATTATTTGATATTAAGGTGATATGTAACTACGCGTAAGGTCATTGAATCGAGCAAATCAGCTATCAGATATTGAGGAGTTCTTTATCATACACACACACACACACACACACATCTGGTTCGCTATCTTTGTTGGGAGGGGACTCGCAATAGACGTAATGGTTTTTCTACTGTAGAAACTGTATTTTCTATTCCTTTACTTTAACCCTATCCCTAAACCTACCAATCACAGAAAACTTTACACATTTTTACATTTTCAAAAAAACTCATTTTGTATGATTTATAAGCTTATTTCCACATGGGGACCTCAATTTAGGACCCCACGATGACACGAGTCTCCATGAGTCTGTGTGCATGAACACACATGCACAAAATATGTATATTTACACACACATCTGGCGCTATCTTTGTGGGGACTCTCCATAGACGTAATGGTTTTTTACTGTATTTAAACTGTATATTCTATCCCCTTACACTAACCCTACCCCTAAACCTACCAATCACACAAAACGTTATGCATTTTTAGATTTTTAAAAGAAGTCATTCTGAATGATTTATAAGCTTTTGTACCCATGGGGACCTCAATTTAGGGCCACACAGTGACATGAGTATGTGTGCATTGACGTTGAAGTCATCACCGGGATAGAAAAACTCTTTTAAACAGTAAAAAAAGACAACATAAAAAATGGTTGTGAAAATAATGTCAATTTATGTAAAATATAATATCATGTGGTCATTCTGATTCACCCATTTGTTCTCTAAATGAAGAGACTGAGGAAAGAAAGAGAGAAAGAAAGAAAGAGAGAAAGAAAGAGAGAAAGAACGAAAGGTGACATTAAAAACACCTGCACAAAATGAGTAAGCGGCTATGTGTAAACACAAGCAGGGGCCCTGACTAGATCGCCTGAACATGAGCGCTGCGTTCTGATGCTGTGTGCAATTGAAAGCAGCTGTTGAGACTGCCTCCCCATGTGCTGTTTGCAGCTCGTCTCCCAGGGAGACCCAGTGATTTGCTCTGTTTAGAAGCAGAGTGCAGGGAGGAAAAATCTACTCACAAGACTAAGGGGGAAAAAAGCTTGCTCTCTATGGAGAAATCCTCAGTGTTGAGAATCTGAATGCATGTATGAGAATGTTTGGCCTTCAAATGGAAAGACACGCACAATGTCTGTACCATAGAGCTCTTTTTATTCTTTAACAGACTGGGATATAAATGCTCTGCAGCATGTTAAAAGGAAAGTTTCCATGAAAAGTGTTTTTGTGCATGTGTGTGACTGGCCTCCCTCTGTTGGGAAGATTACTATCTCATTATCAGGCAGGCCTGCTCTATTTGATCACTGCTCAAGAGGAAAAACAACAGAGGGAAACCGGGCATGAGCATGAGAGCTGGAGAAAGAGCGAGAGTGACAGAGCAACGGAGAGACAGAGAATACTAACCAGGGAAGGACATGAGAGAAAATCTCCTTGTTTAACCACTCCAGTAACTTTCAATTTCTCAGCACAGCAGAAGAAAAGGAATGAAAGGGGGAAAGAAGTGTGAAAATCTCATTCTCTCCCTGTCGATACAGGTCTATAAAAAAACCTAGTGAGCTGCCTACATATGCAGACTTTTCAGGCATCACACTGAAAAAAAAATCAATTTCTTAATCCATATTTTTGTCGTATTTTCTAGTATACATATTTAAACATCCTTAAACCAAGATAAATTTACTTGAAAACAAAATTGTATAATAGAATAATATATACATAAATCAAACAAAATGTAATGACAACAAACTGGATCATGTGATACTGAAGAGTAATGGCTGCTGAAAATTCATCACAGGAATCAATTACATTTTAAAATGTACAGTTTCTACTGTATTTTGGATCAAATGAATGCAGGCTTGGTGAGTTTACGAGACTTACGAGATCAAAAAATGCTAAAAAAAATAATTATTCCAAAATGTTTGAGAAAATGAGTATTTACAAAAATATATTATTTATATATTTAGAATATCTCTTGAATTAAGTTTAAGTTCTCGTAAATTTTATTTATGCTCAAAAACTGCAATAATAATGATGATAATAATAATAACAACAACAATTTAAGATTATAATTCATATTTAAATATTTAATGAAATTGTGTTTCCAAAAAGTGCAATCTTTCACAAAGAAGGATCCCAGAATGCACTTGGATCCACAAAATAAATAAATAAATAACCAAAGATAGGGGATAAAGCAAAATGTCACAATTATAATTAATATTAATTGTAATAAATATAACGGATTTAATACATAAATAAATCTAATCAAAATGGGCTATAATATTTATAAGCTACTATATGAATAACAAAAACAGAAAATACAAAAAAATACATAGAAATGTTATGATTATAATTAGTGCTGTCAAACGATTAAAATATTTAATCGCGATTAATGCCATAGTTAACTCGCAATTAATCACAATTAATCGCACATTTTTATTTATTCTAAATGTCCCTTGATTTCTTTTTGTCCCATTATTTTTTTCTTATTTTAATGCTCTTATCAACATAGAAAAGTGGATCGGCTTGCTTTGTTCAAATGTTTGTTTTATTGAAAACAACATTGGCATACTGTAGTGTTCGATTTCACACCAACATTCTCACTTGAAGCAGTCATTCACACTTGGAGCAAATAATCGCTCACACAATGTAACACTGTCCATCAATAAAAGGGTGAAAAAAAATACTTTGTTGCACAAACAGCCCCTTCAACAGCCCTTTCTAAGGGATCAAAACAGGGTGATACAAAATAAAATTACAAAGTGCACATGCAAGGTAAACTAGGACTCCGCCTATAGTGCAGTTAAACCAGGGGTCGCCAACTAGCGGACTCCGGTCCAAATCCGGACCGCGAAGCCTTTTGACGTAGGCTAATGAAACAGTTAACGTTGCAATGCTCACTGTTGCGTTCAGACCCAGACGCGCGGTCAAGCATGCAGGTGCACCGGACGCGAATGACGCGACATGCACGCCGCTTAATTCGCGCCGCAGAATGTCTATTTGCGTCTTTGCATTGACTTAAATCACTCGCGCAAAACGCTTCATTCGCGTCCGGTGTGAATGCACCATCAGAGCAGAAAGCAGCGCTCAAGACAAGCACTTTTAGTTGAAGACCCCTGAGTTAAACCATGGCATAATACGTTTCTCATTTCGGCGTCTCACGCTTGCCATCCACGTCTACTCTTTTAATGGCCCAAACAAGTCTGGGCAGCCGCAGCGTGCCTGATGTTTTGTTTCCGGTCTAGCTACATCCGGAGTGGTGTTGTAGTTTTTCTAACGTTACTAGTTGCTGCAACAGCATGTGAAAAAACTACAAAGTTTGTTAGACCAAAAAGAACGTTAATCTCGCGATAAAAAAATTGACGCCGTTAAAATAGGTTTGCGTTAACGTCGTTAATAACGCGTTTAACTGACAGCACTAATTATAATACATCTCCCATTTACTTCGAAAATGAGTTCCTGTCTATGTAGAATGTCAAATCAGTCATGTATTAGGCTCCATTTCTGTTGCACCCTTAGAAGGCAGCTGCCTATCTAGCCAGTTCACATCAAAGCAGCGCACTAGGTTTGAGAACACAGCTGCATTCAACAGGACTGCAAATGTACAGTCTTGTTTTGACGCCCCATTAGCAACACAGAGTGACCACAGTCAAAAGCTCAAAGGAAATACCTTTGCTCGTGTCATAGAGAGCCAAAGACCATTAAAACAAGCCCGCAACACTGACAGAAATCCATATTCACTTGCTCATGTCAACCTCACCTTTGTATTCATAGTTGAGGTTCAGGTAATTGTTGTCCCGATTGCTCTGGGAGAATGGCGGGCTGTGGAAAGACAAGGAGAGGAGAGGGAGAGATGATGGGTTATTTTTGCTTGTTACTCCCCTGTGTGCAGTGGTGAGGTTGGGCCGCACCGTCTGCCTGGCCTACATTCCTGCACCGCACAGTCCCCAATGTGCCAATGTGACCGCCTGCCACCTGTCGTTACGTTGAGGATGGAGACTTGAGATTTTCTCAACCTGATACCTGACCCGAGATACTAACGTCTGACCATTCAAATGAGTTTCGTAGACGTTTGAATAGCGCAGTGAAAGTGTCAGTTAAATCTGTACAATGAAGTGACCCAAAAAAGTATTTGGACATGTAGGCCACCATCAATGTGGGATCTGCAAACAAATGATGCAAAAAAAACTTTCACTTCATTTGCCGGTGAGCTTTTATGTGGTGGCCGAACTAGCTTTTAAGTATGTGAAAATATTTCAGACCGCAGAACAGATATAAAGCAACAGGACATGATGTCATGCTAGATGTTTTTTTTTAGGTGTAATAAATTTTTTTTTTAAAGAAATTAATACTTTTATTAATCAAAAGTTAAGACATTTATAATGTAACCAAATATTTCTATTTCAAATAAATGCTGTTCTTTTGAGCTTTCTATTCATTCACAAAAATATTAAGCATGTCTGTTTTCATTCATGATGATAATAATGTTTCAGCATATTAGAATAATTTCTGAAGGATCATGTGACAATGAAGACTGGAGTAATGGCTGCTGAAAATTAAGTTAATAAATTGTTTTTCAACATATATTAAAATAAACTGTAAAATTGTAAAAATATTTATTTTTGTAATTTATTTATAGTGCAATTTAGAAGGATATTTTGTTATTTCATTTAACTGCATTTGCATAACATAAAAGCATACTATTATTTCCAATAAAAGTATATTTCTGCGTTCTCAAGTTCTTGGTAATGTTATACAGAAAACAGATGGATAAAGGCATTAATCATATTTTCCAGGCAAACAAATGACTACATTCAATCACTTGCTCAGCTGTGCGTAGTTAGACAGCAACATTCAGGGTTTTTTTTTTCAGTTTTAAATCAATGTAAGCTGTAGCTGGCATTGATTCACAAAACAAACGCTCTAGCATGTTTTGTTGTTGCAAGATTTCTTCTTGAAAATGACTGCCCTTGGCTTGAACATAAATCAGCGATCGCAACCTGCTTTATTTGAATAATATGTGATGTATTTCAGAGTGAAACAGGATAATCAACGAGAAAGAAAACTAGGCAGGGACTTGAGGGACGGGGGTTAAATAAGAGGGAATATGCAAATTAGCCCCGCCTCCACTCACTCACACAGCTCAGAGATCAACTTTACTGAGGTAAACGCTGCACAAAGTTATCGCTCTTTACAACATAACGGTAATGAATATGATTAGCCTTTTGCTTGACTGCGTTATCAAACAGCTAATAATGTGTTACCATGTTCCCGTTTGCCATCTGATCCTTTTCCAGTCTGCCTTCTAAAAATCAGCATCCTTAGAAACACTTTGAACAACTCAGAACGTCAGCAAGGCATCTAGTTCATCATAACATCGTAATATACATCAAATACATAATTCAGCGGCTATATTGCTAATCATATGCTAAAGCCCGCCTACACGTTGATGTGATTAGTTACAAGGTAGTTTGTGACATAAGAAACACCGTCAATTTCAAACCGCATTTTTGAGCCTGTTTTTGGTTCACTGCAGTTTTAAAGGAGCTGTATGTAAGAATGACAGCTAGTGGTTGAAATGGGTACTGCAGTCCAAATTCAAAATATTGTTTGTCCCGCCCCCTCCTCCTCCTCAGACTCAACCCTCACGCGGGTTGCCATTTTGAGGACCCGCAACAGGAACGAGTGCAATTGACAATGGAAGACGAGGAGACTTAAGTTGATGAGTTGATTTATCTGCGTTTTAATGTGCTTCCGTTCATAGAGATTTTTAGATGGATGCTGAGGCTTTTTAGGTTGGGTAGAATCTGCGATCTCTGACCCAGTTTGTTAGCTGGCTTCCAAGGCTGCTGCAATACCCTGTGTTTTCCGCCAACTGACAACCTGTGGTGTCGAAATACTATTGGGTAAATTGGCAACATGCAGTATCACACAGACCAAAACAAAAACAGGTATTCCGACACGGAACGCACATTTCAAAGTACAATAACTGACTGTAGCATTGGTTTTCAGAGAAATGAGTATGTGAACTCAGCATTTCCTAAATATCTGCAAACATATTGTGGTATTTTTAAGCCTTAGTACAGTCAAAAACTTACATACAGCACCTTTAAGGAGACAATACTAAGCAATGGTGTTGACATGAATTTCCACATTATTTGCACATATTAAAAACACCACATAGACGTATAAACTACATTAAAAACTAAGATTTTTTTTAATGTCCCGTCCTCCTTTTTTTCTTTCGAGAAAGCGTTCCTCGTAAATATGTCACATTAGAGAAGAAAAGACTATCGTAAATTCCATTTCATGCCGACTTTAAGATGCAAACAGCCCAGTTTCTGCTCACCCTACAGGAGTCAAGAAGACGTTTAATAAAAAAAAAATCGTTTCGAACTCTTACAGGCAACGGCATTAATAAAACCATCACGAGTTAATATGCAGAGAGACATAAAGTGATTGTTATTGCCCCGACCCTCTTATCCCTGTCCGACGGTGACGTCAGTACTGAGCGGGGGGATCAGCAAGACCCCGGATAATGGGCACACACACACACACCCGCAGCGAGGGGAAAAATTTCCATGCACTTGTTTCCTGCCATTGTTCTGAGGGCTAAAAGCCAGATAAGGCTCGTGCAGGTAGCATGGCTTTCCTTTTGCTTTCCCTCACTCTCTTTCTCACTTTCCTGTCTTTCATTCTTACTCTTTCTCTCCCCTGTGTTTTTTTTTTCACACTGCATTATTGACTGATTCTTTTTATAAAAATAGTGCACAGGAAACAGAAAGCCGAATAGATTGGTCCGATCAACCCACTCTCTCTCTATCTTTCTCTCTTTCATTCTCAATCGTTCTCTCTCTCTCTCTCTGAGCAGAGCAGAGGCGGCGAGCGATAGCACTGGAATCCAGGCGTCCAGATAAGCGAGCTGTCGCCATGGTGACATCAAGGGCTTCCTGGTTGGCCTTTGTGGCGACCTGATTCCATTTCCTCTCTGGACAGTTGGCACATTTATCAGATATCTTGTCTATCCATAAGTATTTTAATATACTCTATAAGGTGAAGTGTGTAATTAAGTCTAAAACTCTAGTGTGTACTTCCAATTTAGTTAAGAACTTATGAATAAATGGTGCAACCCTACCCTGGTCTTTTAAAAAATATAGTCTTTTACCTCCCTAATACACTAAAGTTTATAAAGCGGTGATTGGCCCACCTGTCCAGTGCTTGGTCCAGTGACTGGCAGCTGCTGGAAAGCGACCCATTAGCACTCCCGAATGGCTCCATAATCTACAGAAAAAAAAGAAAAAAAATGACATCACTTCATTGCATTACATTTTTCATTACCATTTGTGTATCTGAACCTTAGCCCTCTACAAGACTGACGTAAGATTTTCCATGAGTCAAAGCCCATATTATGTCCAGGCTTCCTTTTCCCCAGACTGTTATAAAGTGAACAGTTACATTGAACAGTGACATCTTGTACACTTGATACAAGTCAAAGTACAGGGCGAAAGAACATAAGACCATAAAAACTCAGTATTGTTTCTTTTTATTGGACTTTTCACAGTTTGTTAACCCAGGGTCATTCTCAATCAGAGTCAACCAGGGTCATTCAAAACAAACAATCATTTGGGATTCATCATAATCCTGGTTTATCTGGTTCCGGATACTTTAATTAAGGTATTGAAATGTCACACAGTACATCTGTACACTCTGGATTGCCATGCTAATTTGTCTGTGTGTCAGGTTTATAATGGTCTGCCTGTTACTTAACAAATTGTCAAAATCTTTTAGTACTGCCTGATTTCACATATATTGGTTTTCGGCAGAGCATTCTGAATTCATCACTATCAGTCAATCACTATATTTAATATTGGTTAATATTGGATATTAGTTGATATATTTGAGTTATTTTTAGTTTTTTCTAATTCTCAGTTTAAAAAGTGACATCTTTTCTTTTTTGTTTGGGCCATTAAATCAATCCATATATCAGTAGTTCCCAAACTTTTTCTGCCGGGCCCCCTTGTTGTAGAAGAAAATATTTTAAAGCAGCGTCACACCACGCTGCAACAGCTTGATAAGGCTGTGCAACACTGGCCGTGTCAAACCGAACATTGAAAATCCATTTGTCCGGAAGTTGCACGAGCGCTCGGAGTATGTCAGAAATAGAACAAGAAATAGATATCATCACTGATTATAATGGGTTCTATTTGCTTTGCGTCTGATGTAGACACTTTGTTTTGGTAGTTGTGGAGTTTGATGTAGATTCATTGTCTGCTTTACGTTTACCTGGTACTGGCCGTCCTTTCACAAACTGACCCATGCTTAATACAGAACCATACATTATTCATTTTTACACTACTCCCGGCAATACTCAATTCTTTAATCGCACCTTCAAGCGGCCTGTTCTTCCACGACAACAACCGCTACAACTGATAACTGCTCAGGCGGGTATTCTGAGTCATCTTGAGGTAATAAAATATGTTATTCAACTGTTCACTTATGTAGCGATTAACCGCATAATAAGTGATATAATTTTGCAGTGGGGTCTTGAAGAGGTTTCTTTTGCATAACAATTTGCAGACTGTGTACACCACTATCCCTGAAGGCTGGCCCACACTAAAATATTTTCAAAATGTGAGAGACCACAAACATGACGATAAAAAAAACATTTGTTCCTATAGTGCGTGGAGTGTCGTGATGTGGTCAAGACAGCACACCACACACACTAACAGATTCCATTCTGAAACAACCAATGTCCCAACTGTGAACACAGTTAATCTCGCAGTCTCTCGCGGTCAAACGTGACTTTAGAGTAAACAAACATGGCGGACAATGGGCAAGAAGAAATGGCGATAAGTGTTTAGACTGCTTTTTGCAGAATATTCACAGAAAAAAAACAAACAGAAAAAGTTGTGGAGATGACGTGAACATGGACTTTACATGTTACAGTGTGAGCTGGAGGCGAATAAAATTCATCACGGACGTCACATGGTTTTGTGTTCTCTCTCTCACATTCACACACACCGTTACACACACAAAAAATCAATTGTAAAGCTAATGGTGGAAATGTTGGTTAGCTACTTGGCACTGCGTTATGCTTCCGTCTTCCGTCAGCTCGCTTTCTGATTATGTATCGGTTTGTTCCACGTGACAATCTACAGAGTGCATGTGCGTTTGTCCTCGGCGTTCCCGCCGCACAACAGGATGTGAATATTTACGTTGATACCAGACGTTGTTTTGAGCAGATTCATTCACTCTTAAAAGGCATCAGGAAAATCTGATAAAATAATCTGTAGAACTACTGGATTTTAGGACTGTCGGAAAGGGAGAAAAATCCCTTTGGGGCCCAAAATCGGCCGATTATCTTGTAGTGTGTGGGTGCCTTTAGCCTTGCTGTGCCTGCTTTTTACACTAGTTTGGGAACCACTGAAGTATATCAATATAACACTACTCATTACCAAGGTTTAAAATCTGAATCAGTGTTCAGTGTTTCTTTTTTTAGAGACATGTGGCCAGATTTACTAACACCTTGCACCAGCGCAAACCATCTTTTGGCGTTAAAGAACTACTGTCAGGATTTACTAAAGATACGCAGTGAAAAACTAGTGCTGAAAAGGCATTGACAGGGTTATTTTTGCGGCTAAACTTATTGCATATGCATTTTTAGGAGTTTCCCTTTCAGATGCAACATTTATGGGAGGAGAGTATTTAAATGAATCATGCGAGGTGATTTACTAAAGTAAAATTACTGGTGTTTGCGCCATTATTTACCGCCCAAAAAAAAGTATGCATTAAACCAGATGCTAACTGGTAGATTGCGTTGGTCATTATGGAAATGATCCGGTTGCGTCTGTGTTCTGTAATTTGTGTCGTCAGTAGATCACGCGCAGACCTTCCCACTCCCATCTGCGTTTTGTTTTTTTGGAATTGCGCTCTCACGCTAATTTGCCCTGTTTAGTAAATCTAGCCCATGGTGTGTGTGGAAACATATTGTCCTTATGTAACTTTAAAATCACAGCTGTAATCTGCAGCTTCCAACCATGAAACTTACATTTGAGTCGAGCATTTCTGGGATGAACTCTCCTTCACTGTGGATGCTGGTGTAGGACCCCTGCCGAGCGATCTGCTGCTGCTCTTCTGGTACGCTGCCCGGAGGTGGTGAGGTGCGGCCCATGTTCAGAGATCCTGCGGGCAGACGGAGTGATGTTAGCATGACACATCACGCAGCCTGATACCAAAAAAAACCCCAGTCTGGAACAGTAATACTTCCACTGCAACTAATAACAGGGTGCAGGATCCCAGAAAAATAAGTTTAGCAGATTGAAGCGAATAATGACGGAGATTTAAGTGCGGTGTGTGTGACAGGTACATATGAGCAGAAGGTGAGAGGAAGAGACTAATGGTGGATGAATAAAGAGAGAGGAGTTTAATGAAAAAGAAAGGTAATAAAAATTAAAAGCGCATGTGACAGGAAGGGATGGGGTGGGGAAGAAAGCGTGAAAGGAATGTGAGACTGACACCTGTAGACAGTGTAAAATGTAAAGACTTCTGCATTCTAGCACAATATGTCCTTCTGACACAATCTATCTATCTATATAAAACAGTTAAAGTTACCACAGGAGGGAGCGTCTCTCTTGCCTAGCCTGAGCCCATTGAGTTTTAAAGCGTCCCGTGGGTTTGAAAAGTCACGTGAGACCTCCATTGCACTATAATTGGCTATTGCGCTGTTCATGATGAATTCCAACTTTTTCCTCCCTCTCTTTTGCACTGACTAAAACAGGCTGCTTTTGTTACTGTACCTTTAAGACTTTTATAGATAAATGAACTGTTTGACTAACCGACATGTACAGTTTTAAGTAGAAGTCATTCATAAGTTTGGGCCAAGTTGTTTAATATTGAATTGGTGATCATGCATAAAGTAAATGTGGGTGGTCATGTTAACATTCTAATGGATGTAATGTCAAAAAAGCATCTAGTTTTTCATTACATGGTCTCTTTAAATGCTATTTTTATTAACTAGCTGCTAAAAAGTAATGCAAACACACTATGCATGTAGGCAGTGCAAAAGCATTTCTCCTTCCCCCCATTATAATGACAAATGCTGACTGCTCTGACATACTGAAATCTGTAAAAATACATCCTTGACATACAGCCAGCAAAAACCTACAACCTCGATCATTCAGTATGTAATGTGGAACAAGCTATTTTCTTTTCCACGGCTCGTTATCCAGGTGTGAAAACAAAGAGATGGTGCCAAACATTGAAAAAATGTGAGATGGTGAGAAAAAGAGTGCGTCACTAAGCTCTCTATCGCTATATGCTCTATTTGGGTAGACACCCGTTCTTGTTTTGCATAATGTTCATGTTATGAACTTCTCACTGTTTATTGGCTTCTGAATAAAGTGTGAACGATCCGATCAAGACCTACATCTGCTGAATGTCACCTGATGAATAGGGAAACCTTTTCATGCTGCCAGATTTAAAACACTTATGTATGAAGCAGAAGAAAAACAAGCATGTTTATATGCTGAAAGAGACATGACAAATGGGTGTATGCAAGTGCATTTGCACTTTTCTACTGCTGACAAAGCAAAAAGCTTTGAGGGATGCCTTTTCAAACACTATAAACTCATTCCCCTTGCATTTGAAGCACTCAACTGTCTGAGACAATGAAGGGATTTTACAAAACACAGATCCTAACAGAGCCCGAATCTAATTCGATACTCCATGACAAGTCCTGTCATGAGTTTCCAAAATTAATTTGAATGAAATAGCTGCATTTCTTTGACAGCATGTAGACTAATACTATTAATAAACTGAAGTATAAAGACGCATTTTATTTTAAATGAATGCCTGGCATATACACAACCATTAAAACATTTGGGGTCAGTATGTTTTTTTAAAGAAATTATTACTTTCATTCAGCAAGGATTAATTACATTTTTCCAATGTGATATTTAATAGTGTTATAAAAGAATAAATGCTGTTCAATTCCTATTCGTAAAAGAAATTCTGAAAAGAAATTTATAATGATGCTGAAAATTAGCTTAGCCATCACAAGAATAAATTATTTTTTTTATATTTATTAAAATTAGGGCTGTCAAGCGATCTAATTAATTACACAATGTGGCGATTAATCTAACTAATCGCAAATTAATCACATCAAATTTGGCTGAGAAATTACCCCAAAAATATAATTTAAAGTCATTATTGTGTTAAATGAGAAAAGCACCAAAAATACATTACAAAAAGCTTTAGAAATAAATATTATATTTGATTTTATTACACATAACCTTTTAGGCTACAATGACCATGAGGCCATGAGGTGAACTATACCTTTAATGGTTTTTCTATTAATATGGAATATGAAATTATTTTTTTTTATCTTTTTTATGAAATTATACTTTAAATAAGAAACTAAAACTGCCAGTAGTTGGCAGTAAATGTCATTGAGTCATTCATTCATTCATTCGATACGTTCAAATGCCTAATTCATTTAGGAATGAAGTAAATGGCTCTCTTTATGAATGGGCCATTGAATCATTGATTGACCTGATTCGTTCAAAATGCGAATTCATTCAGAAACGCCGCTGCATTGCTCAGAGATGCACAAACGTTCTGCTATGGCTTTAGAGGTAACAAAAACAGGCAATATCTAAATACCTAATGTCTAAAATTAAATATAATACTATATTATACCCACAATGATATTCCAGAATGTGCTTTCAAGCAAATCGTTCATGTGAAACGCACATTCCGAGTGAACTGATTCCGATTGGCCAAATATAATGTAAATGCAATCACGCAGGGAAGTAAAACTGATGGTTTTTCAAAACAATCATTCAAAACAAACGAAATGATTTGCCCAGGCTTTCTCTAACAGCTGACATCATTGCACTCTTTGATGCCATTCCCCAGGCATGATGGAGAAAAGTGCAAACAAAGCTGATGATAAACCCATTGTGTGCTGTCATTTTGAACGTGCTGTGTGTCTTAGGGGTGTGTGTGAGCCGGCGTGACGCACCTGTAGAGTGTTTGCGCACTCGTTCAGAGCCTTTGAGAACTGAGGCTTTGAGATCTCCCAGGGACTTGGATGACCTCATCTCGCTCTGCTTGTCTTGGCCGCTCACCTGGAGGAACTGTGGGGAGATGGACATATGGAATTCTGCTAGACCTGATATGTGCGATTCAAGAGTTTTCATAATAGTTTTACAATAAAAGTCTAAGCTTCCTTAAAACATCTAGGCAAAATTATGTAAGAAATTAAGACTTGTATATAAAGAGAATATATCCTCAATTAAGTTCTTACATACATTGGCAAATTGCCTCTCCTTTTTCTTATATATATTTATATGATTTTAAATGAATAATAAAAAGGATGTGTGGAAGTGAGCTTGTGGTCTGAGAACTAGTTCATGTACAGGTTAGGGTTTCCATGTGGGTTTAGGTATTGTTTTACTATTGGCTTTGGGTTGGGTTTATTTTGGGTTGCTTTGCTTTGTATTGGCTTGGACTCACTTGGTTGTTGGGAGGTGTTTTCAGAATCACTCTCAGCAGGTTGTTGATTCCAGAGATGGAGCTCAATCCCTGAACTGCTCGGTCCAAATCCTCCTGACACTTCAGAGCCACCAATGTCTAAGACCAGACACATTATTAATAAAATAAGACTCATAGTTTAAAAACAACACATCAATGAAATGTGCAGATCCTTACTGCAAAGTATAAATGCTAGTCCATTTACGAGTTAACTGAGAAGTAATGGATATTGATTTTCAAAGCAGATATCTTGAGATAAATGTCAGGTGGCAAGTATAATATAGTTTAATATAAAAAAATATATATAAAAAAAAATTCTGTGATGGGAGAGCTGAATTTTCAGCCGCCAGGAAAGATTTCTTATAACAGAAAGATCAAAAGAACAACATTTATTTTAAACGAAAATCTTTTTTTACATTTTAAATGCCTTTACTGTCACTTTTGATCAATTGAATGCATCCTAGCAGAAAATAAATACATTTCTTTAAAAAAACATTACTGACCCCAAACTTTTGATCAGTAGTGTATATGATCAGAATAACAAACTGAGTCAAATTTGAAGTCTAATTCAGTCTTTTGTCTCACTTTTGCTTTAATGACAGTAGAAGTAAATACTTCTTCTTCATTATATATCATAAATTAAAGGGGCACTTCAGCACTGGGAAGATGAATGTGTATTTAAACTGTCATTTATGCAGTAGAAATGTGAAATTATTTTTGAATTTGGTGCCTTCTAGACTGAGAAAAGACAGAAAATTTATTTTTGTAACTCCCAGAATGCATTAGCTTCGCTGCCCTACGAGGCCACTCCCAAAGCCATGGCTATTGGTTATCACTATCATTGGTCGGCACCGCCCCCAAAGTCGTTTTGATACTCATAGTAATAAAATAATTTCGTTCAGTTAGAGAATAGACACCACAATTAAAAACTGAACGTGTGTTTTCAATAAAGTGTGAGTGAGCCGAACGAAAGTCACGTCACAGACGCAGCAGGAGTCAGATTTCATTCATCACGAACTGATCAGAGCAGAGCTGAAGTAAGTGCGGCTGTCATTCTCGGTGTGTGTCCAGTCTGGCGCGTTTCCAGATCGCATATGGAAGCAAAACTTTAATAGGAATTCATTGAAAAGTTGAAACTCTCACTTTGCTCCGTACCCCTCCGTTATGAATGCCCGAGCCGAGCGGCAGTGGCCGTGCGCATTTACATTCTGTGAGTGAGATCCCTCCCCTGTGGGCGGGTTCAAAACATGCAGAACTAGCTCCTGTAGTCTCTAGCCTCGGGCTAAAAATCCTCCGATGACGCAAAATGACGATTTTTCCAGAAATAAAATGCATAATTATCTCGTCTAAGGGGGATATGAGGGGGAAAAGTACCATAATTTGAATATACTACCGGGTTTCTACTGATACAAAGCTTCATGCTAAATCACTGAAGTAACCCTTTAACTGTAAATCTGTCAAAATCCTAAAATGATGTATAATAAAACTTTATGATAGGGAGAAATACCTTTTTAAATGATTATTAAAAAAATCATGTTTTTAATTTATTTACAATTGTTTTACCATATTAGCACAAAATTCACAATATTTAAAAACAGAACATTATCTGCATTACCTACGCATTGCAAAATTATTGACATTTGTAAGTGAAAAACTATTAATGGCCAATTAATTGTTATCTATACCGACCTATCACTGCGAAAAGGTTACAATAAGTTACTAGAATTACCTCTTTATCAGTGAAGTATAGATCCATTTGCTGGCCAAAGGCCTCCGTCACCTTCTGAAGCAGATCCTTGAACTTCAGTGGCCTTTGGAATGGAATGATTCTAAAGGAAGAGGAGAAAAAGCCTGATCAAAACAACTTTCTGGCACCTGCAAATTTCAAGTACAGCAGACATTGCTTTCGTTTAGTTACACTATGCATATGCAAGCGGTATGTAAACATGGAACTTTGGATGAGAATCATGGCACCTTTCCAATCACAGGGCATTTCCTGAAATTGGGAGGTGTTGCCACAGCAACAAGGCGAATGAAGGATTGGCCAGTTAAAAATGGCTAGATGCAGGATCATTCAACCCTGATGTGTATGATTGTGTTCTACTAAAGCCATTTATGGTGTATTCATGCATGGGGCAGGCCTCAAATGGTGTCTCCGTTTGTCTAACGAGCGTGCCTATGTTTAGAGTGTTCGTCAATGTGTGGGAACTGAGAACAAGGAACTGAGAGTTTAAATTGGCTTATGATGCATGATGTTAATGCAAGGCAAGCATGATGACCGTGCGTTTGGTCTAATCAACTGGAGCGGACTACTGTTTCAACACCGGGGCCCACATCACAACACACACAAAAGGTAGATGCAGCGCTTCCTGAGAGGAAAAAGAAAAAAATGTGGAGCAACGTAGCAGGAAGCATGTTTCCCATTCCTCCTCCAAAGTCTAGCACACCAGCCAAATTGCACACACAGATGACTTATCTACCACTTTTGAAGAGCCATTATCTTTAAACAATTTTTGACTTTAGCAATTAGTGGTTTTTGTATCTCCAACATAATGACAGCCAATTGGTTCTGATCTGAAGAAGTTTAGAGGAAAGAAGACAACTCGGGACATCCGTCATGGGTGAAATCAAGCTTTAATGCTGATTTGAGATGGGCTGTATGTTGTTTTACAGTCAGATCTTCTGTAGATGAAGCTGCTTGTTGAGTTTTGAGCGATGGCTCTGTTTACACTGGCCGATGAGGGAGATAGTGATGGAAGAAAACCATAGCGGAAGACTGGAGAAATGGAGGATGTAGGGTACGAGATGATTTTCCTTCCTTGGCGTGCACAGATAAGCGCCTTGGTTTGGCTGCGGCTCTCTGCACTTGGCATGGCACGCGGTGCTCTCCTCCTTCCTGTCTCAGTATTGCGGTCGCTGCCAGAGGAAGACGGTTTTGAGTGTGTCCAACTATTCTGGTCTGCTAACTAATGCCTGTTTTGATGAGTTTTTTATTACTGTAGGCGCAAGTGTGTAGATTTATGATGTGTGCTGTGAGATATGGGGTTATACATATACAAGTTTAATACATGTTGCGTTTTACGACTTTCTGATGTAACGCAATGAAACTGGCAAAAACGCACCATGATGTTATGTGGAAGCTGATTGTCAAATACATGTTGCTGTTCGTACACTACCGTTCAACAGTTTGGGGTTGTAAAAACAGTAATATTGTGAAATAGTAGTATGGTTTAAAATAACTAATATATTTTTTGAATGTAATTTATTCCTATGATGCAAACCTGAGTTTTTAGCAGCCATTTCTCCAGTCTTCAGTGTCACATGATCCTTCAGAAATCATTCTAATGCTGATTTGATGCTCAAGAAAACAGTTTTACTGCTTAATAACTTTGTGGAAACCATGATACATTTTTTTAATTCTCTGATTAATAGAAAATTTAAAAGAACGGCATTTATTTGAAAAATAAATCTTTTGTAACAATGTTAAAGTCTTTATTGCCATTTTAATCAACATAATGCGTCCTTTCTAAATAAAAATCTTAATTTCTTTCAAAAAATAAAACAACTCTTACTGACCCAAAATTTTGAATGGTAGTGTGCCTTCGTATTTAATGCCTCATTTATTTTAAGTTGCATGCATATAAAATATTACATAGTGCAATTGAGATTGAGAAAAAAAAATTATCTAATGCATATTGATGAGACTGGATGGAAGTCCCACCATCTGGCCGGGCAGGTTTAATAAGATTTTAATACTAATTTTCCTCTCATTTAAATGTTCGTTCTTAGTGAAGACATAATGTGCAAGAGGGTAGGGATATATACAGATTCCTGGCCAGTGAAGGAAATGCCAAGATGTTAAGCTTCCTTACAAACAAAGTCCATTTAAGGCAAGTCAGGGGGGCACAAGAGGATACTAGGGGGTCCACGGAAAAGTTTAGAGAAAAAAACATAATTCTGACTTTATAACTCGCAATTATGACTTCATATGACATAATTCTGATTTTGTAGCTCATGATTGCGACTTCATATCACAAATTCTGACTTTATAACTCGCAATTGTGACTTCACAAATTCAGATTTTATAACTCACGATTCCGACTTCATATCAAAAATTCGGACTTTATAACTCACAATTGCGACTTCATATCACAAATTCTGACTTAATAACTCTTGATTGTGACTTCATATCACAAATTCTGACTTTATAACTCACGATTGCGACTTCAAATCACAATTCTGACTTTATAACTCGCGATTGTGACTTCATGTCACAAATTCTGACTTTATAACTCGCGATTGTTACTTAATTCTGACTTTATAACTCACGATTGCTCCTTCATGTCACAAATTCTAACTTTATAACTTGCGATTGTGACTTCATATCACAAATTCTGACTTTATAACTCACGATTGTGACTTCATATCACAAATTCTGACTTTATAACTCGCGATTGTGACTTCATATCACAAATTCTGACTTTATAACTCACGATTGCGACTTCATAATCACAAATTCTGACTTTATAACTCACGATTGCGACTTCATAATCACAAATTCTGACTTTATAACTCACGATTGTGACTTCATATCACAAATTCTGACTTTATAACTCACGATTGTGACTTCATATCATAAATTCTGACTTTATAACTCACGATTGCGACTTCATATCACAAATTCTGACTTTATAACTCACGATTGTGACTTCATATCACAAATTCTGACTTTATAACTCCGATTGTGACTTCATATCACAAATTCTGACTATAACTCGCGATTATGACTTCATATCACAAATTCTGACTTTATAACTCACGATTGTGACTTCATATCACAAATTCTGACTTTATAACTCCGATTGTGACTTCATATCACAAATTCTGACTATAACTCGCGATTATGACTTCATATCACAAATTCTGACTTTATAGCTCACAATTGCAACTATTTCCCGCAATTCGTACTTTATAACTAGCAATTGCAACTCTATATCACACAATACTGACTTTAGAACTCGCAATGGCGACTTTATATCACGCCATTCTGAGAAAAAAAGTCAGAATTGCGAGATGTAAATGCAATTGCGAGAAAAAAAGTCGCAATTACCTTTTTTATTCAGGTTTTATTCAGTTCAGCGGAATTCCAAGCGTCCATAGATATGCAATAAACTTAATCAAAGTAATTGCAAATGAAAATGCTAAATATTACTTATTATTCTAATACAGTACAAATTAGTTTGTTGATAAAATATATAACAACCTTTATATTTTAAGAAAGGTTCCTTTTATGAGATATATTTGGGGGTCCTTGGAATTAAAAACTTTAGTTCTGGAGCAAAAAGATGTGATGCAATAAGCCGACTGGCTATTCTGATTGAAGGCATGATGTCCTTTCCTACAGCTACCCTTTTACTTCTATTGATTTATCTACTAGTGGGCCATCACCTTCTCCTCATACATCTCTGCTTAAAGTCGAGCCAGAACAGAAGAGGGTTAAACAAAGATTTTTTGCCTAGCAGCCAATTAGAGCTGTGAAGCAGCACACCCAACTGCCTGTCACCTCCAATGCAGCAAGTGACGCTGCGCCGACTTCCTGTGACACAACCCACTGAGGCATTTTCACACAGACGGCGGACCGGATCCTCTGGGGAGCTTTAAGACCAAAGTGTGAATTCTCCCAGGATGCATCAGGACTTTGTGGTACTGGTTGACAAGAACGTTAATTCACTTTCTTCCACAGTCATAGATTCTTCCTATGCAGAAACATTGGCTTTATATGAGGGAAAGTACCGTCTCTTTGTGAGTACCTTAGTAAAATGTTAGGTTTGCTAAAGCACATATGGATATACTTTGCAAAGACTCAAGTGTTGGCATTTGGCAGTCTTGAGTTGGGAAAAATGACATGTTCCTTGTGTGGGTGTATGAATGACCTACAGGACATTGAAAATTAATATTGGGTGTGCCATTGAGCTCAAACACTTGGCTTCACCTCCTCTTTCCTCTGCACCAAAGTGTGTGTGAAACACTGCGTCTAAATGTCAAAATACTTTTATAGGAACATTCCGGTTCTTTTGGGCAGCTTGGCATATTTTCTGATCTTCCCCGTGTGGGATAAGATGAGAGGAATGAGATCAGGGAAAGGACGGAGAGCTGCAGAAATAATGAGAATGTTCCGACTCACCGTTTCTCTCGCTCATGCTCCAGCTTCACCCGTAAATCCTGAGAGAAGAAAACAACAAAATGAAATGAATTGATCCTGTGGATCAAATGCACTAATTAATTCAGATAATCTGCTCTTCTGTGCAAACTATAAGTAAAATCAGTCGTACTGTAAACAAGAAAAGAGCATTCAGAAACATCACAGGACATTTATAGTGTATTTATAAAGACCAAGGGCCAAAAGTGACAGCAAATAGACTTGCAACAAAGGGCATGTAAATAAAATGGAGAAAGAAATAGTAACTTGTCAAATGGATTGTAACCTTTTAAGTTTTTCTTATTCGTCTCGCCTAGTTTTTTCCCTCTCCAGAACATAACAGAATATTATTTGTATTAAATCACTAAAATTATATTAAGTATAAAAAAATAAGGCAAAATACATTTACTATATATTAAACCAACAACAACAAAAAAAAAGAACAAACTATTTTCATTATATTTTTTTAATTTCAAAAGTTTAATAGCTTTTTAAACAGCCTATATGTTATACCCTTTAACAAATACAACACGCTAGCCATATATTGCATAAAACGTATTCTCGCATCCAGTCTTGGTCGATTAACTACAAATGCATGTCTGAGTCTGAGTCAACTTTCTATTCAAGAAGCACAAGTGACATTGCATAAATATTACAAATAGCAAGTCCCTGTGTCCTGAGAAACTCTTATGTATCTGAAGTACAACCACATGGCTTTCTTCCTGTCTATCTGTTATCAATGCTGTGAAATCTGTGAAATCTTCACACAGTTCAGTTTATCACCTGAACTGCAGTCACAGGACTGGATATGAAAGCATGTGTGGCATCTGGCATGTATAGAATCTAACAGGATGAGGGTTCACCTCTCAAGTGGGTGGTTAGGGTGAAACTTTGCGTGTGTAATTACCAAATATTTTTCACAAAGCATTTATTAGCTTAGACAGAGGCAGACAGAATGACAAAAAAACTTGAAGACTTATCCACCATATTTTTCAATGCGGAAGTAAGCGGTTTTGTGTGAATGTGTGAGACTTTTGATTCATTAGCCGCTATAGGGAAATAACGAGAAGAATAATAAAGTGCAGTATATAATCAAGACAATACATTCAAATAATATGGCAACTACCAGTTTGCAATATCAAGCAGCATAACAAGCTGTTTTGCACAGCTAAAATTAACTGAAAGCGGATGGCACGAGAATCCAGACGGATTCATTTACAAAAAATAAGGTGGATACTGACCAAGACTAAATCAAAATGTTGAATGTAATACAACACAGCTCTGCTCATAAGTTATGCATTAAGAGCCGGGGGGTGTAAACTTTTTGAATTGAATGATCTGGGTAAATTGTACTTATTTTGTCTTTAGGGAAACATCTTGGGTAGCTTCTGAAGGGCAGTGCTAAATGAAAAAATATGATCTTGAAACAAAATAAGAAATATGCATATAAATCATACAGTCATATTGTTCTGTTTTATGGATTATATCTAAAGATCTGTTATCTAAAACAGCTTATTCAGGACAGTACTAACAAAAATAACATGCAATTTTTATGATCTCTTTAAACTTTTTTAGGGGTATTGTAAACTTATGAGCAGAACTGTAAGTTGTTACACAAAAATAGTGTTACAATAATCCCAAATGTGCAACATGTAACCCAATGGTAACAGCTGAAAAATAAATCATATTACACAATTTGTTCAAACTGAGAAGTTATGGTAATAAATCTTTTATCAGTCAGAAATAATGTGTTTAAAGCAAAATTCTAAGTGTGACCTACATTATAATTGCTTGAAAATCATTTAATAAATATTTCATAAATTCTCAGACCACAAAAGAAAAATGTTGACTTTCAAAACATATTTTATACATCTAACTTGTTTGTTAAAATGTGTCATGTGACTAAAAAACTGTTCAATTGCTAAGACAGAGATGTTGAATATGTCAAATAAGTGTCATAATTCTAGGTCAGCGGTTCCATTAAAAAAAATGTTATTTACTGAATAAAAACATTTACATATTATTCAAAATGCTTTCCGTCATGACTGATAAAATCAGGTACCTTGTCTATTGTATTTCTTTTAGGACTTACAGGAACATTCCCACAATTGAGGATGCTACAAGGAATGGTAAAAGCATGCTAAAAATTATTTAAAACCATACTTTAAAAAAAAAAAAAAAAAAAAAAAAAAACAGACCTGAAGAGAGATGAGAGTGAGGAGAGGAACAAGAGATTTACATTGTAGTCCCCTAGATTAATTCAATGGATATTTTTAATTCATTCAAGAGTACTTTTTCATATTACAAGAGTGAAATAAAAATGAAAAATGCTTAATAAAACTAAGAGAGCTCTCGTCACAGAAGTTGTCATATCTATGTCAGTAATACAGCATGACGGAAAACAACCTAGTCCATAAAAGTGACAGATAATGATTTCAAGCACAACTTCTACTTGTTTGTCATTGTATAAAAACAAACCTGCCCCTGTCTCCCCTACTGTTCTGAAATCAGCACTGCTCTGAATTTCATTGTTTGGTTGAAGCATAAACTGCACTGTCTCCCCTGAGACGACACATTGCCTTACACCGCTGAAGATAATGAACAGTCTGAATACTGTTTACACCGATACTGTTGACATTGTGACGTCATCTCCATAATGAATGCAGCAAGAGAGGCTGAAATAAGAATTCATCTGCAAGTTTATGTGCTTCACGTGCATTTTCATTATGCATGTGCTTTAACCTGTCAAGAGTCCTTGTGAGTTGTTTTTGGGGATGGTTGTTGTTGAGTTACTATAATGATGTTTGGTTATTTGGGAAAGTTCCTTCAGGCATTTTGTGCATATGAGAGAAAAAAAATGAGAGGTTCACATTGTGTGCGAAAGAACAAAAAGAGTGTGTGCGCGTGCAAACCGTTCATGAGTTTTGTCTGACTGGTGTCCGGTGTGAAGCGACAGCACTGTAGTGAGAATTTAGGCAATGAAAGAAAACTACAAGGATACTGGCGTTTTATGCTGTATAGTACATAGGGACCGGATGTTGCATGTTAACAGTAGTGCCTCTCTCAGCTGTGTCCTGTTTAAGACTGTATCTTACAATGCAGCTCTGGCTGGGACTAAATCAGGCCAGGTTGAAGGTTGCATGAGCTATTAAAATTGTTATAGGGTATACATTGTTGTTGTTTTTCTGAATCGCTGCTTTGCAGGTCATTATTATAAAATAAATAAATAAAATCAAAAATGAAACAATGAATAATATTAATGTCACATTTATAATATTTAAAATATTTTATTTATTTAGCTTTGCTAAGTTCAGTATTATAAAATAAATGAAAAATATATATATAAATTTGTATTTTAATTATATATATATATATATATATATATATATATATATATATATATATATATATATATATATATATATATATATATATATATATATATATATATATATATATATATTATTCAAATACAAATTTATTTACTCAGCTTTGCAGCTCTAACATAAAATAAATCGTTCAAACAACCTTGTGACTAGTTGCTTCTGAAAACACAGCTTTGCGCATTCCTAGCTGCTTCTGAGTGATGCATTGTGGGTAATTACCTGTCTGTAGGATGGGGTTCTGCTCTTGGGCTTGTTGGTGTTGTTGCTCTTGAGCTGGTAACAGAACCGTAAAGCTGCCAGGTCCTTCATTATGGAGGTGAGTGCCTCTTCATCATCTGGAACAAACAAAGACAAGTTTATGCTACGCTGTGAGTGGATCTTCAAAAATGCGTCGCTGAAGCAACTGGATGACTGCCAACTAAAAAGTCCTGATGAGAAGAAATTTGAACCACGACGGTTACTTTTTCCATCTATTTTGTTTCTGCAGCATCATCCAACCAGACCAAGACACTTTTTAATGTACATATTTGTGGTTTTTAAAACTCACTGTCAAAAAGCTGGAGGGTGTTGTGAGTGGTTTCCAGGGCGTTACTATGGGTTTCTAACATGTGTCTACACGCGACATGACAAAAGCAAATACAACCCATTATAATCAGTGATGCTGTCTACACTGGATGCGGTGCAACGCGACAAATTCCCGAAAGTAAACAGATGCCCTGTTCTATTTCTGATGTACTTCAAGTGCTCACACTACTTCTGACACGAAAACAGATGGATTTGCAATGGTCGATTTGTCGCATCCTGTTTAGACAGCCTTAAGCTGGTGCGGTGCATGACTGAGTTACACATTAAAGTATCATTTTTAGGGTTTGTTCAAATTGAAAGATTGTGTATTTGCAGTCATCTTCAGTCAGACGCATTTACATTGTGACTGTGCCTCAGATGCAATCACCTATCTGTGTCTGTAAAGGTTAAACAGTTTGGTGAGAATAACAAAGAAACAGCATTTCTCAGAGAAGATTGCAGGGTAGATTGATCACCTGTGAGAGGTCCTAACAGTTTTCTATTGTTTGTAGCCCATTTGTCTTCATGTATAAAGTTCTGTCCCACAAACAGAACTTTTGGTTAAGATTCTTTGAAGGCCGACACGCTAACATCGCTGCTGATGAACTGTGCTACAATACCACCTTCAATAAATCTTCTCCCCACAAGAACTCTTGTCAAGCTCTCGTATTTGAGAAATCTAAATTATTAGCAAGCCACCCAAACAACCGCTCGGCCAAATACAGCAAAATCTAACAAAATCAATTAATATTCACAACACAGCACTAAATAGGATTTAAAAAAAACTGCTGTTTGATAAGATTCACATACATTTCAAAAGACTAGAAAAGCTATTTTACACCATATTCATGAGTTCTAAAAAAAAAAGTTGCAATCATCTATTTTAGAGCAAAGTGCAAATGAGGTGTCTTTCAAACAGTCATCTCAAGCAACTAAGTTTTAAACTACTGTAATAGAATAGTCATGTTTGGATCACTTTCCTATTCATATCTCTCACCTGAATACCACGAAGTCATTCAAAACAGCAGATAGACACTCGATGTTCACACAGTGTGACAGCCCTACACCTACAGTGCAGTATACATTAGGGCCGTTCACACTTGAAATAGTTAACCCTGGGTCATTCTAAAGCCGTGGGTAAATGGAATCCTGATTTATCTAGCTTCATGTTTCACACTTCTCATAATTGAGCCAGGGTTAGCAATTAATAAGCTGACGTTTCATACTGTACATTTGTAAACCCTGGGGGGTTAATGTTCTTATTTGCATATTTGTGGTGTCAGTGTCATTGATTGGCCAAACGTAGCACTTGACCTGTTTATTTAAAGACTCTAGCATTGCGCATCCTCATATTGTAAGCCCCTTTCACTCAGAGATTCTGGAAAATACACTGATAATTTGTCCCGGAATCGTAGGATTTTGGTTAATTCACACTGCCAGTGATTTTCAGGAATCTGAACGTGAGTTCACACACATCCCGTAAAGATCTGGTAAAAAGACTTGGGCATCAGGATGTGACAGGTAATGTATCTTAAGTTTGCTTATGCTCTGAGATTTCGCGAAACCAAGTTTTTGTTTTCCCGATCATAAACTAG
The DNA here is from genome assembly GCF_949357685.1 of Gobio gobio. Classification (NCBI taxonomy): domain Eukaryota; kingdom Metazoa; phylum Chordata; class Actinopteri; order Cypriniformes; family Gobionidae; genus Gobio; species Gobio gobio. Next base: position 25,496,642 of record NC_137119.1, read on the forward strand.
CGCATTGTGTACTGTTCCACTAAGCTGTCGAACAATCTCAGTGCCATCACTACGACACACTCCTTACAGCATTGGTCCTGCCTTTTGTTCACACAGGGTGGGTTCAGGGACTGATCCCGGCAATGTTAATAGGGACGATCCCGGGACGTGTTTGCGTTCACACATAAAAGGCACTCTAGCAATTTTATGGCAATTTTCTTGGATCAGCGGTCTGTGTGAAAGGGGCTATGTACTGCCAACTGCTATTAAGCTTTTCCTGAATGCACCCCAGGTAAAAAGCAGTGCAATCCCGCTTCAAAATTAAAAGTGTGAAACATTTCTTAACCCAAGGTTAAAAGCAGGGTTTAGAACAACGATAACCTGGGGTTAAGTGCAGTGTGAAAAGGCCTAAACCAGTCCTATTGTATTTCCTTTTGAGATTCTATCAGGGGTTTTTCCATAGCTGCAGACACAGACACACCCCTGACATATTTCCACAACAGCGCTGGTGTGCTCCTCTTTCTGTAGTGCAGTCCACTGATGTAAACCAACAGCCCACACAGAGAGAGAGAGAGCACACAGGGACAGACACGTGGCCAGACGCAAGAGATCACATTATATTGGCGTTAAAGGTTTGGTCCCATTGATGGGCTTGTTCTGCTCCGATGCATTAAACCCTCGGCATGACAAGCGCAGCGCTAGTGAGAGAGGGAATTTTAATAATGCAACATACACTAAACAAGATAAGCATTACAGCAAGTCTGAGCTTCAAAGAGCCATTCAACTAAAAAAAGCTAAGCACTGAATCAACCAAGAAATTCAGAAAACAATGTGGTTTTGTTTTAACATGCCCTTTGCAAAGCGAAAACTAATAGGCTTTCTTTTCCCCCAACATTTAATTGGAAACTTTTATTACAGTACGTGGGATAAAAGCTTCAGTCCTTTATCAGAGAACACAGGAAGGTTTTTGCAAAGAACGTATCGGAGCAGCTCATGTGTGTCTTGAATTCAAAACCGGATCACATGAAGAACGACTGCGGCAACCTCTGTGCAAGAAAAACACCGGAATATGAACGCTAGCAGCAGCCTGTGCAACATTAAAATAGTCCACAAACTCAGCCATCATTAAAAGGGAAATGGGAGCAATCATGCAAATGAGCGTGTCATACATTAACATATCAAGAGGCCCTAATGGGGCCAATTAAGCGTGTCTTGTAATTACAGCCTGAGTGGAAGGTCATTCACCTCTGCTATCATGGGGAGGAGATAGTGAGAAAGAGAAGAGCTCTTGTTGATCTCAGGGGCCTATGTGCCAATTTATTTGCTCTATTTATCCACAGATCTTAGAAATAAAGCCACTTCTGAGTCGGTTTAAACTTGGTAAGTCTTTTTGGCTTCATCCGACAATATGATGATGAGTAAGTACGGAACATGTCTCAGTTACTTTGAATTAGCATTTACCTGCACCAGTTTTACTCGACAGACATCATGTTATTGTTAATCATACTAATTCATCTTTATATAAAAATAAAAAAAGCAGACTCTTGGGGTGGTGCATTTACAAAATAATATGCTTTTGCAATAATTATCAACAAAAAATCATCAAAAACTAGCTAGTCTAAACTTAAAGGGGTCATAAACTGCATTTTTTTTTATTATTGTATAATGTTCTCTGAGGTCCACTTATAATGTTGTCAAGATTTGTACATCAAAAAACATCCTAATTTAGAAGTAATAAGCTATTTCCTATCTTGTCCTTTACCCTCGGTGGGCAGTGCTAAAGAGGCAATGATGTAGAAGTAGGCATTGATAATCAATAAAAGCTGTTTTTGGACCTACAAGGAAGTTTTGAATTCTGAAACTTACAGGATATTTTTATAGAACAATAACCTCCTATACACTATATTGCCAAACGTTTGGGAAGTCTGCCTTTACATGTACATAAACTTTAATGACATCCCATTCTTAATCCGTAGGGTTTAATATGGAGTTGGATCACCCTTTGCTGCTATAACAGCTTCAACAGCTTCTGGGAAGGCTTTCCACAAGGTTTAGGAATGTGTTTATGGGAATGTTTGACAATTCTTCAAGAAGCGCATTTGTGAGGTCAAGCACTGATGTTGAACGAGAAGGTCTGGCTCTCAATCTCCGCTCGAATTCATCCCAAAGGTGTTCTATCGGGTTGAGGTCAGGACTCTGTGCAGACCAGTCAAGTTCCTCCACACCAAACTCGCTCATCCCTGTCTCATGGACCTTGCTTTGTGCACTGGTGCGAAGTCATGTTGAAACAGGAAGGGGCCATCCCCAAACTGTTCCCACAAAGTTGGGAGTATGAAATTGTCCAAAATTTCTTGGTATGCTAAAGCATTAAGAGTTCCTTACTCTGGAATTAAGGGGCCAAACCCAACCCCTGAAAAACAACCCCCACACCATAATCCCCCTTCCACCAAACTTTACAATTGGCACAATGCAGTCAGGGAAGTACCGTTCTCCTGGCAACCGTCAAACCCAGACTCGTCCATCGGATTGCCAGACAGAGAAGCGTGATTGGTCACTCCAGAGAACATGGCCACTCGGCCATGGAAACCCATTCCATGAAGCTCTCTACGCACTGTTCTTGAGCTAATCTGAAGGCCACACAAAGTTTGGAGGGCTGTAGCTATTGACTTTGCAGAAAGTTGGCGACTTCAGCGCACCGTGCGCCTCAGCATGCGCTGACCCCGCACTGTGATTTTACATGGCCTACCACTTTGTGGCTGAGTTGCTGTTGTTCCCAATTGCTTCCACTTTGTTATAATACCACTAACAGTTGACTGTGGAATATTTAGTAGTGAGTAAACTTATTGCACAGGTGGCAATCATGGTACCACACTTGAATTCACTGAGCTCCTGATAGAGACCCATTCTTTCCCAAATGATTGTAGAAGCAGTCTGCATGCCTAGGTGCTTGATTTTATTTACTCACCCTCAAGTCATCCTAGATGTAGAAGACATTCTTCTTTCAGACGAATAAAATCGCTTTGCTTCAGAAGGCCTTTATTAATCCCCTGGAGCCGTGTGGAGCAGTTATATGATGGATAGATGCACTTTTATGGACTAGTCAATGCCATTATAATGCTTGGACTTAGCCAGGACTTTTTTAATATAACTCTGATTGTATTCGTCTGAAAGAAGAATGTCATATACACCTAGGACGATTTGAGGGTGAGTAAATCATGGGCTAATTTTCATTTTTGGGTGAAATAACCCAGTTTAAATGGTCCTTTTTTTGTCATTTTGGAGCAGTTTATTTTTACTGCATGAAGAACAGAACTCTGAACATTCAATAATATATTTTATTCTGCAATTATATGACCGTTTTTATTTCTGCCTAAACTCTTCCATTAAACAAGCTAACAACATTATTACAGACTGGTGCTGAACCCAGAAGGGTGGGTCATGTGCAGCAAAGGACGGTGGTGTATTTGAAGGGGTTTTATTGCATCCCAGGGGAGGCAGAAGGGCATTGTGGGGCAGTGGAGTGCTGGGCGAGGCAGTGGCGACACTGCTGAGGCAGATGGAGTCTGGGGTGATCTTTGATTCTGACACCAGCGCAAGTCTCACTCTGCAGCTGTTCTTCCACAGTGGCATCCACCATTAAACAAGGTTCACAAAGGGTTCACAACATGCACACTATCTTTTCCCACTTGGCCTCATTTCGGTTTTAATATTGGTAGATTTGCCACACTGTAGTGCTTGATCTACTGCAAAACAACCTCAGAAAAAAACTTTTTTCAGAATCTATTGATCTGAAAGCACTTAGGGGAAATTCACTAAACACTTTTGTATACAATAACATCTTATCCACTAAACACCCACAAACCCAGTTTAAACAGGGGCTACCCTAGTGATTTTTTTACATTTATGCCAAGTATACTACAAATACATTTACATATTTATAATTAATGTAAATACCCTGCAAATACTTTTGCTATACTAAATTGGTATACTTAAAGTCCGCTAAAATGGAACAACACATTTGATTGTGCTAAAGTGGAGCTATTGCAAGTATACTTTAGGTTCACTTTAAATATCTTGCATTTAAAGATTAATATTATACAGTGATCATACTATCCTTACTAATAGTGCTATTAAAACACATTTTAGGCTTAATATCAAGCAATGTGCATTGTGCAATAAAGAAGTACTCTACATAAAGTTTAATTATAATATTTATATCAGCAAGTCTCAAGCGATATATCAGTAAATAATGTTAATGAATTTCTAGTATACTTAGTATGAAATAAATGTATTTTAAATACATTTTGGTATAGGTTTTTTTTTCACTAGGGTAAAAACACTCAAACAGATATTTTAAATTTAATTAGGGCTGCAAATAACCTAAATTGAAATTATTATAAAGATAAAAATTATAATTTCTGTATACAGGTAAAATTGTATTCTACATCCTGACCAATGTTTCCTTCAAATAATGTGCAAAAATACTTAAAGGGGCTATATGCCTTTTTCTGAAATTTTAACTCGCGACTGACACCTGTGGCCAAAAAACAGAACTGCTCTCATTTTCTGCTCGCTCTCGCAGTGGTGGTGACGTCACATCCGCAGACAGCGCGGGAAAAGACGACCCGCCAGAAAATAGGAAAAATAGGATACAGGCTTATAGGTGCACCCACTGTGAGCGGACAAGGTGTCAGTATGCTCATCAGGAGATGTTTGAGTCATAAATGGTAAAATAAAAAGGCTATTGTTACGTTTATTTTGGGGAAAAAGTTGCATATAGCCCCTTTAAGGACTGTTAAAATTAGAGTACAAGCTCAAGTGGAAATACAACTAGAAATGTTACCGTTCTCAGAACCGTTCGGCTCGATGGTGGAAAAGCGGCTAATGTGTGCAAATTAATGGCACTTAATTCATTCTTAGTGAATTTGCCCCATAATCATCTCACAATTTAACCTAAAGAGCCTCTGTTGCAGCTCTACTGACCCCTGTTAGTCATGGCAGAGTGCCACATTCAACTTTCTGCCCGCAGAGCACCTGCAGAAGTGGCTTCAGTCCATATCTGCCATGCATTTCACGCTCAGGTTATTCATGCGTAAATGTCAAAGCCTGAGCTGTGTATTACACAACGGCATGCTCACTTCATTCAGTACACGGAAGAATGTTAAGCTAGTTTTCTGCCTTTGCTCAATCACAACTGTGGTAAGAAAGAAAAAGATGACCAGTATGTGTGATGAGGATGTCTCTCAAAAGATTGTGGGCACTCTTTTGCATGTGGACTATTCTTAGAGTATGATGCAAGTCGCTTAAAATGCAAGCATAAACAGAGTGGCGTTGAGCTACAGTAACATTTGCAGTTATGTTATGGTCTATTATTAATCACTGAGCAAGTATTTTATAATTTAATAGAACCAATATAACAAGAATGCAGAACACCTCCAACTGCTGCAAGCTTCAGATCTAGTGAGTCTGCCATCTGCCCTGTGCAGGAGGGAACTAACACAGTGGTGACATTATCAGTTTCATGCAATACTTTGCAAAATACAGAATAGAATTGCATCTAATTGAATAGAATGGAACTAAATAAAACTGAATGGAACAGAATAAAATCAAATGTAACCAAATAGAATAGAATAGAATAGGCTTTTTATAACCCCGAATAACAATCCTCAGTTAACTTGTTTCAGAAATTCAGACTATCCATACTCCATCCTATGTAGTAACTATTTAGGTTTTGAAATTTCATACTGTATTAGGGATGTGTGCAATGACTAATTTCATTAACGACGTTTAAATGGAAAATTTGCTACCGACTAGTCAAATTAGGTTAGATCCATGCAATGCGCTTGCCTTGAATTATGTTCACTTCCTTGTATATTAAACTTAAGAATTCACTTAAGCAACATTAGTCATTATAGACATATTTATTCAAATCAGCTGAATCAATAGGCAGCGCAGGACCAAAAAGTTAAGACCTAATAGACCTTATTTCACAACAGCGCCATAAAAAAAAAAAAAGTGAATGAAAATAAAACACTCAGCGATAGACATAGACTCTTCAATGGGTTGTACTGTATTTTAATGTGTATTTTGCTGATGAAACATTGCAAAAATATCTTTCCAGGAACGTTCTGCTGACAAAAAACTCCAGACAACATGAGCTGTGGGAAATTATACACGGTAAAAAAAATTCAGGTCTCCAATTGAAAATTTTCTAGTGACCGATCACATCTAAATTTTTCAGTTGGCCAAATTGAATTTCTGTGAATTGATGCAATTTAATTCACAGAAATTTCAATTTGGCCAACTAAAAAAATTAGATGTGATCGGTCACTAGAAAATGTTCAATTGGAGACCTGAATTTTTTTAGCATGTATCTGCTACGAATGCGACCGTGTTCCCCTCCGTCTAATATGCTGTATATAGGTAGTTTGCATGATAAAAGTAACCTTAAAGTTAAGCTATGCCTCTAGTTTTAATCATTTAAATAGGAGTTTGAAGTTTGGGCAAAAACTTCTGGCAGTGTTGTGTTTTCGTGCATTTTATTAATTTTTTTCACAGCGCAATGCACTGTGAACTAGTGTTAGACCGATATATCGGCCGGCCGATATATCGGGCCGATATTTGCGATTTTTACATGTATCGGCATCGGCCGATACAAGGCTGCTGTTCGCCGATATTTTCTCCCGGCATCATTTATAGACAGGCGTCCACAGGCAGCTCTGTGTTGCTGGAGACGCTGCAGTTCATACACTGCCCCCTCCCCCCACTAGCAGTGCTAGAATCTTCTCTTCAAGAAAACGATAAGTTTTTAACTTTCAAAGCATCTTCTAACTGCTTGACTTAGTTGAAATATTGCCATACACTTTGAAAGTGGAAACAAGTTGCTCTATATGTGCTTGCAACTATAGCTAAGCAAGTTTGTGCGTCCAAATGGAAAACGCAAATGCTGAATGCCTCGTCTATGAAACTGCTTGCCATTGCATTTAGGAAGCTGCAAATAGCTGAGTTGTAGGCTATTCGTATGCAAACGGTAGCTGTTACGAACACTGGTCATAGGATTAAGTAATGCTGACGTACCGTGGTAGTTGTGGGAGTTTTATTCAGCGACCACCTGGCTGAGGTTTAGACGCATGGTGTGTGTGTCTCTCCAGTGTTTCCCACACATAGACTAAGTCGCGGTGGTGCGCCACAGAATCAACACCGGCCGTCACATACTGCGTTTTTTGGCGGCTGCCAAAGCTAATTTTCATCCTGCTAAAGCCTTATTGGATCGGTGAGTGATGAGACTGTAGCGCTTCTAACAGGTTGCGAGAGCGCGCCCCTCCTCCGGCCGCTCTCATTGTCTTCAAACTGTCTTGCTCTCCCTCCCTCACACATATTAATCAAAATCAATTGAGAATTGACACGATGGTAAAAGGTCGGAAGACCAAAGTTTCACTCGGAGAATTGGAAGAATTTTTCCTGAATTACCGCTGGTGTTGCTCTACAAGAGATTAAGTTAAGTGCACCTAAGCATTAAATTACTAGGTTGTAAATAGTTTTAAAATTTAGTATAGTGCAGTCAGTGTACACTTTATTATGCTGCTTGATTGTTGCTACTGTGTGCAATATTGTAATTATTTTATTTAAAACTTTTTTTACTTGTTCTACCTCACCTGTTTTTACTATTTGTTAAATATAGTTTTTTTAGTTCAATAAATGTTCCTTTTTTAAATTTTAAATATTATCATCATGATCATTGTGTCATTTTTATGATGTAAATTGTGGGAGCAAAAGCAGTATCGGCTCCAAATATCGGCTCAAGAAAATCGGCAGCCCGTATCGGTCATCGGCTAAGGCAGATGAAAAAAAATCGGTATCGGCACTAAAAAATCCATATCGGTTGATCCCTACTGTGAACAATGCACTGTGGCTTTAATTCAGCGTGAGCAGCGTAGCACAAATAGACTCGATCGCGGCACTGCCGCTTCAGCTCCTGTGACGCGCTGCCGCGCCGCCTCTGCGTCTGGTGTGAATGCTCTAATCTGTTAACATGGACACCGATAAAAATACGCTCTGCTAACATGTGCAGTGTGAAACCGGACTAAGTCCCACAAATACTGATGAATACACAAATTTAAAACCACAGATGCTAAAGTCAGCTATTTACGGAAATGCATACCTCACCCACTTCAAGATCTCTCTACCAAAACTTCCAATGAACACCAACAGGAAGTATTACACCTCCAACAGAAAATATAAACATCATCTAAACTCACAATCAAATATTCAACTATTTTACTGATCTGCCTGCATTGGCACCACATGAGAACTTTACTGTAAAAATGATGTTCCCACTGTAAAGCTGCTTTGAAACAATATGTATTGTAAAAAGCACTATATAAACAAAGGTGACTTGACAATCATTTGTTTTTATGAATACTGACAGGCTTTAATGTAATGTTACTTCATCTGTCTTTGACATCGTGAATCAAAAACTCCACATGTGGAAAAGGTTTCTCAGGGCTGTTGCATGATTGTGTGTTTGTACTGTGCTGTTGGCAGGACGAGCTGGAAGAAGCCACTGACGTGACAGAGAGGGGATTTCCCCAGCGCTACAAAACACGTCACCACTAAAGCATTCAGGAAGATTAGAACAACAAATCACCATATTTGTGCATTATGGTAATGATAATGAGATTCTCTTTCACAGTACAGGAATGACAATTGACGGTGAAATGTATTTAAATGTAACGAAAAAACATCCAAAAAATAGGCTTCATTTTCTTTGTGTAAATATAATTTCTTAATTTTTCACTTTTCATTTTGAAGTAAAATCACCTCGTACCACTGTGCCCTATTGATGCGTTAATGTTCAACAAGAGAAAAATGCAGATGATGTAACAGTTTCATAGGCGTGTTTGTGTTTGCTTTTTCCTCTCCTAACTGTGCCACCATCTCATTATTGTGGCCTTTGTAAACAAGGACACTGCATACTTCGCACTGACATTGACGCCTGTTTGGAAGTCTCGGATTTCAGTAGTACTTATTAGCTAGTATAAGATTAAACAAATACAAACCTTGCGAGTTCTTGTGCTGTCCAGGTCCATTTTGGAGACCGCCATCTGTCGAAATACAAAATCAAAGAGTTACAAAATGACTGGAGTACATTCGAATTAAACACACAGTCACAATCTGACAGTTTGTAAGAAATGTATAATCACAAAGATGTGTTTATAGGTTGTTCAAGTTGTTATCAAATGTGATTTTCGATGACAAGCATGCAATCAGATGTCTTGAATTGTATTATTTGAAGAGTGGAACTTCATGTCTGAATCAATGTAATCATCAATATTAAATGACACCACAGCCAGTGTTGTCATACAACAACAATAATAAGATGCAACATTTTCCTCAGGATTAAGTTGCGCTTTTCTTTGTTCTCGAAATGTGGCATGCATTGAAAGCGCTCTGGCATGTTGCAAAGTTGCGTACCTAAGCGACATAATCAACTTTGATGTAATTTTCAGCACTCAGGTCAGTATGAACCTGTCAATGGCTTTGATTGTGCAGTGCAGTTTAATGTACTCATTAATTTCTCAGACAAAATCGCAATTTTTAAAGGTGTAAATCAGAGATGGAAACTCGAGTCTGCGACTTGGACTCGAGTCGCACTTAAGTCGCAACTTGACTTGGATTCGCTAACAACTGACCTTAGACTTGACTTGGACTTGAAGACTGAGACTTGTGGAAAAATTGCAAGTTTTTCCAATTACGTTCTCTATTTACTACCCCACATGACAGCACGAAACGCCACCTTTTACTATTAATTCATTCACAAATATGTGCTGCTGCATTGAATATCACAAAACATTTCTAAACACACCAAGCCAGCGAGCGTGTGATGCTTCTGAAGGCAAGCAAATTCATCACCCATTAGAAAACTGCTGTTAAATAAATTAAAAGCAACAGATAGTAACAAAATAGTCAAGCCTTACCTTACAAAACTGTGTCATTTAATTTGAAAAGCAATCAATCAATCCAAAGGGAAGCTGCGGTGTTGCACAGCAGCAGAGGCTTGCTTGCGGTCCATTTTAAAGAAGTACACATTTCCATGTCCTTTTCATGTTTTCCCCCAAAGTAGGCTATTTGCTAACATATGCATATAATCCAGATTTACCAAGTTAATTTGCATCTGGATTGCACGAACACTTTCATACACAATTTATGACCCTGTCCAACACATGGAAATGTTCTTCTTTGTGTCGTTTACTGTAACGCTTGTCTATACATATAGTGGTTCTAAATTATTTAAGTTCAATACACTGCTAATTATAACAACTAGGTGAAAAAAAATATTGCTAAAAATAGAACAAAGACTTGACTTGGACCCTAAAGACTTGAGACTTGACTTGGACCGCAGGGTCTTGTGAACATGTCTGGTGTAAATCATATTACTTATTTTCCTTTACCATAATAATACAATTAAATAAACACATGGGAGAATCTGTAATAATTTCACTACGATGGTTAGAGCAGATGTTGCTAGGTTTACCTTTTTTGTGTAATGCCCTAGCTTTTAAAAAGAAAAACAGGCAATTTATGTAGAAATATTCTTTTGATGTTTATACACTGATGTTTAATGCCTGTGAGAACTGCTGCGTTTTAACACAACAGAGCTTTAAAAACAAATGATCCCAAGACGGGCCAAGTTACGAATATGTTTAAACATGTTTCTGTAACTGCATCTCTTTTTTTGCTATGCTCAGAGGAACTGTTTACAGGAAGTGTGTACGCTATGAGGGGGAAGAAGACCAGGAGAGAGAGAGAGAGAGAGAGAGAGAGAGAGAGAGAGAGAGAGAGAGAGAGAGAGAGAGGACAGCTTACCCATGTTTACTGTCATCATCAGGAAGTGACCCTAGTGTACTCGAGCTGAGCGCTCGACTCCTTTCATCAGGGAAAATCTCCACTCTGCAAACACAACATAAATAGATTGAATTAGAGACATAATTAATGTGAAATACCAACAAACAGACAAAAATAGAAATAATAAAGAAAGCCAAAAACCCCTTACACATGTGTCAACTCAACGCTTAAACACCACAGGAATTACGTAACATTCTTGTTTCAGTGTCTCCACCCAATTGCAAAATTTACAGAAAATGACTGTCAAACAGGTCAATAACAGTGATGGTGCTTGTGCTTCTGTGCAATACATTAGATGAAAATACATTAAGAATACAATTCATCCTGTATATACACTAACTTGAATACACCTCTTCTATTATCATCTCTGCATTCAAATGAATTTTGATATTTTTGGGAGGCAAGTCAAAATGTCAGGGTGATACAACTGTCCTGATAGAAGAAAAAGTAAAATCAGTAAAATATATTTTTTTTAAAGAAAATATAGTTTAGTCAAATTAATTTCTATTATTTATTCAAATATATTTTCCCAAAATATGCATGAGTTAAGAGAGTCATAAAGAAAAGTCATAGAGAGAACCTCTACAAATATTACAAATTATAAATTTACAATGTTTTAATATTTAGAAAATTTTAATTACATGTATTTTGAAACTATTGATTAAGATGTGTACGTGTATTATAAGAGATGTATGGTTTACGGTTCAAGATTTTTGAAAGTGGAGAGCTTATATGTCTTTGAATCAAGTATACCTGTACAATTCATCTGTCTCAATTAAAAAAATTCAGCTTGGGATGACTTCATAGCACAATGAACTTTTTTTTTAAAACAAAGAAAATTGGATTCTTTGTGGTATGACCCCTTTAAATAACACATTTGTCACATGATGTCACAATGCAATTCTCTTCATAACAGCCAACTATAATTAAATCATAATTGTCCGTAGACAGTGTGTATGACTGCCAACAGCAAATACACACATCATCTCCCAGTCGCTCTCATTTCATGTCATTCTTCAGATGAGAGAGACACTTGTCTTTGAAGACGGAAAGTGCCCTGTTGCCCTTGAGACATTGTTAAGCCACATCGAGCGGGATAAAAGTGGAGGGAGTGCTAAAGGTAGCGACCACAGAGCTCTTCAAAGGCGAATCTGTCACCAGCAGCCACGGGCTGATCTGAGAGCAGTTTTTCATATTCTGACACATGAAAGGCAAGACAATGAGATCTATATTTTTTCTTCATTTATAATTGTCAGCTTCACGCAACAATATCGACGAGTCGCCTGGAGACGCCGCTGAAAGAAGAGCAATTACAGCCATCAGCAAAGTGCGAAAGAGCCCTGAACTCAAGAGGGTCAAAGTACAAGAGTGCCAGCGAAAAGGTTACAAACATTTGCAAGGAAATAGCTATACAAATTGGAGCAATCTTTGCCTGCCTGTAAAAGAAAACGAGCCAAATATAGCGGCGGTGCTGCGGAGAGGCTGATTCTTTCTTGATGGCTCTTGTAGTGATTATGTCAAATGACCTAGCTGGAAACGATGAGTCTGGAGTAAACAGCACTTTCTGCGGCTGATGGGATGTGATTTCAAAAGCAGCTGAAGTTAAAAGTGGTTGACATCACAAGCTTTTGTCAATGGTGTCTTATTGTTAAAGAACATTGTAAAGGACAGATTGAACAGATTCATGAAAATGAATCAGTTCAAACTGTCCTTTTCAATTAATTGATTTAAAACTCAACGATTCATTGATTCACGAATCACTGTGTTTAATGAACAGCCATTTTTCAAAGATTTTTAGTAACTCGATTCTGATTCTATAAACCGTTTAATGTACAGTTAGTTCCTTAAATAGGCGCTTTTACATTTTACTTTGAAACCAAATCATCTGCCGCCATCTTGTCATCTGACTCCTGCTGCTGGTCTGTGCTGCGACCATAGACTGTAAAAAAAATATGGACGTAGTGTCCGTGACATCACCCGTAGGTTTCTGAAGAGCAGTTTTGAAGCCTAAAGTCAGCCGTTGCCATCTTGGCAGCGTGTCACTCCCGGATAACTGAAAATAGGGGAAAAAGCCAGGACGTGGGTGGAGCTGAGGTGCCTGGTTGTTGAAACCATGCCGTCTAGCTCGACCATAGTGGCCAACCACCTATAGTTAAGACCACGGCCTTAATCATACAGAACTTTTATGCTGCGTTCACACCGAATGCGAATAGAGCATCTGGAGCGATTTCCATGTTAAGTCAATGGAAAGGCGCGCCGACACGCGTCTGGAGGTCCTGCAGCGCGATTCCGCCTCGTTCACGCGAATGACACGAATCGACTGTCTTGCGCAAGTGATTTTATTTGGTGCTTTTTGTGCATTTGCGTGTTTGAAGCGAATTTGCGTCTGACGCCCGAGTTAAAAAATCTAACCTTTGGCGTAACCAATCAGGAGCCTGCTTGCTGCTGTCACGAAGAAAAGTGACGTGATGAGAAACCCTGCATAATTTAAAAATACTACTGTTATTGTGTCACGAAATTTAGTTTTAAGACTTTTTCAGGTGAGAATGTAGTTGTTTAATTTATAAAGAGAGTACCTATTTAAAAAAGTTAATCTTGCATTTTTGGAGATGTGAGATCCAGGCGATCAACGGGCGCTCAGCGCTCATTAACCCCGGCGAGAGCAGCCTTTCCTCGGCCAGTCCTTCTGACGTTTGCCGCTGGCTCGGATGCCTCTGTAGTGGTTAAACATGGGATAGAATTCGTCTTGTGTAGATCTAACGGGCGATCTTTGGTGTCATGAATCTATAATTTGTTGTCTGCCAAATCGTTTTGACTGAGGGCAAAGAGAAGTTTCTTTATTTTTTAGGATATTAAAATATACATGCAGTGTAGATAATGTAGGTAGTCCGTTGCCTGGACCACATTTGTGTGGCTATTAATGTTTCATTTTTTTTTTATGAAAATGAAAAGAGGCAGAGTGGTTTTTTATGACATATTTCTCCAGGAGCGCCTCGCTTCAAATGCTCGATTTATACGTGCGTCCAATTCGCGCGCGAATGGATTCAAAATGTTCAAGCGTCCAACTAGACACGGTAGACACGATTTTGACGCTCTATTAGCATTTGGTGCGAACGCAGCATAAGGCTTAATATAATTTAAACGAATGAGTTATAAAAAAAATTCACCCCCCTCACAGTTGTCATGAAGGGCAAAATTAGCTGTATAGACCTAAAACACTTTTTGTACCAGGCTGTAAACACATTTTTTTCCGCTGTGAAGTTGGGCATTTTAACATGCGGGAGATACAGATTTGACTCCCTTTTGGAGCCTGTCTCTAGTGGTCAGTCGATGAATTGCAGTTTAAGTCACTTCCGTGTTGGCTTCAAGAGAGACTGCAGAAGGCGCTTGGCTGTGACTCATTCGGCTCACACTTTGTTAAGCACATTCAGCTTCGCTACATTATATTTCTGAGCAACGAGGGGGTAACATCATGGTTTTGAACCATCATGGTTCACACACACAGCTCGCTCTTTCTCAATAATGAATTCAAATAAAATGCTATAATTCATTCTTTGAAATAAATGTAATCTTATGCACTACCTACCTTATCTCTGTGTCTGATTTAAAGCGGACAGAATGCTAGCTCTAACAACCCGTAATTGACCAAAGCAACCATCATTTTTACCCATCCGGTCAAACAGCTTGAAGTTGTCAATGCTAGCAACATGCCACTTGTTGCGGAGACGTTACTACTTTTCTAAGGTGAACAGACTTACGTTTTCCGCCTGACTAAGTATAAAACATGCAACAGCAAAAAAAACACTGATTAAGATAGCAGCACCACTCACATTTACATTAGCAGTCATTCTGTAAAATTCATCTTGTTTTCTAAGATTGTTTCTTAAATGCAACTGTCCATATCTGACTGTCACATATGCTTATTTCAATGAGGGAAAACGGAGACTGAAGATGCTCTCTTGTATCCAAAACCAGCCAAAAATGCAAATGGCTGAAGTTGCAAACACTAAATGGCAGTGAATCTAGGTTGAATTTGTGCCCTATACGTTTAATTACAGAAAGTCCCTGATAAAAGACTCTTTTAATAGTGCAAAACTGAAAAGAGGTAATCTCTTCACAGACATTCCTTTACAATGATACACACAGTTACCAGTTACTATTGGAGTTTGGCTCAGTGGGAATCCAAACTCAGCCACTCCTCCTCTCCCTGGCATATCTTAAAGCGTTCTTTTCTGTCTCTAAGCCTCATTCATTGCTCTTTATTTTTCCCTCTTTGTTTCTAAGGCTTGCATGGTCCCTGAGTTTCTGAAGAAACAGTCAGTGCAGAAAAATGTCTGGGCTCCTGACAGAAACACAAAAGGGTTTGCTGTAAGTTTCCAGAGCTCAAGCCAAGGCGTATGCTCAGTGCACACTAGCAGAGCAGAGCAGCACACAGAACACACAAGATCCCAAAGATCTCAGAGCACATTTGAAAAAGGATATTTAGCGCATGATATTTGCGCATGTAAAACTAAACCCCTGGAAACAAATAGTTATGATAGTTTTAATGGGTTACAGACACTTATCCATTGTAATTTAATTTAATTCTAATTTAACAATCTTGTCGGTTGACAGTTAATGATCTAAACAGACTAGGAATGTGAATAAAGACTTTTGTGAACTATAGACTCTAAGACCCTGTCCACACGAACACGGGTATTTTCAATACCGCATCTTTTTCTATGCGGTTTAGTCGTTAGTCCACACGCAAACGCAGTATCTGGACACTAAAAGTTTTTTGAAAACTCCTGCCAGGGTGAACATTTTTAGAAACTCTGGTTGCAGTGGTGCCGTGTGGACAGTGAGATTTTGGCTTGTTGCGTCAGAACCGAAACCGGCAATAACCCTTTTTCCAGGCTTCTGATTGGCCAACATGGCTTTACGGTTAGGGTTATATTGTCACCTGTTGGTTTGACATGCTCTTGACAGCGCTTCATAGTGTGTTTTGCGTTTTCATGTGGGCGCAATTTTTTTTTTTTAAACGCCGCAGGGAAAACCAAATACCGTGTACGTGTGGACTAGGCCTAAGAAAGAATAAAGAAAAAACTTTGCTGATTATATTAAATTAACTTAAAAAAATAACTACACAGAATGGGTAATGGGGTTAAGCATTGGGAAGATGAATCTGTATTTCATTTATGTAGTAGAAATGTGAAATCAATTTTGAATTTGGTGCCTTCTAGACTAATAAAAGCCAGAAAATGTGTTTTTGGCTCATGTGGATGAAAGACAACAACTCCCAGAATGCACTTGCTTCGCTGCCCTACGAGGCCACTCCCAAGCCATGCCTACCGGTTCTAACGTTAGTTGACTAGAAACTAAAAAGACGCCGTTATATCGTGAGTCTCTGTGACGTTATTCCTAAAATAACTTAAACAGTAGTGTATTTTCCATCCACATTGTGCAAAGTTGCTTTGTACCGGGATGTACAGCCAAAACCAGAAAAGGACAAGCAGTAAGTTTTCATCATTTGCCGGTTAAAACAAACAGTGGCTGCGGGCTATCAACCACCCGAATTTTGTAGAGGACACTAATATGGAAAACCTGAAAATACGGAGGGTTTCAAGCAGGAAGACTACGAACCGAATGTGCTTGGAATGAAGAGAGCCACTCTGAAGGACACCGCGATTCCTTCGATATTCACCTTCCCAGATGATGAACAGCCTGGGCCATCTGGTACTAAACGCATTCGCCTAGAAATAAGACTCTCGCTAATACTCGACACGATTTCTGATCATTCGCCTAGAAATAAGACTCTCGCTAATACTCAACACGATTTCTGATCACACAGTAGCCTATACGTAGTGATATAGTTGTTAGCAGTAAAACAGCAAAGTAACGAGCTAACGTACTTGTCGTGTTATGCTAACGTTACTACGCATATGCCCTAAGTAACTCTCCACTCTTGTCAATTATTTGAACGTGCTCCTCCCGAGCTTTGTTGATAAAACATTATTTAACGTACAGATCCCACCCCCTATGGGCGGGTTTAAAACATGTGGAACTAACTTCTACTACTGGCTGTAGTCTCTAGCCTCTGGCCAAAAAATCCTCAGATGACGCAACGATATTTGTGAGGATTTTTTCCAGAAATAAAATGAATAATTCTCTCGTCTCAGGGGGATATGAGGGGGTAAAGTACGATAATTAGAATATACTACCGGGATTCTATTGATACATAGCTTAATGCTAAATCGCTGAAGTAACCCTTTAATTGAATATTGATTATAATGATCAACAATTATATTTTCCGTGTAGGATCATTGCATTGTGGGCATCTCTTTAGATTTGAGGGATGCGTACTGTCACATCACCAACTTGGCTCCACAAAATCCATTTAAATAGGAACACACACATACACATTGACCTTGCGGCTGCTATAAACACATTTAAGCACCGAGGGACTGACATGCTGCCAAAAAGCAGGTGGCCCTCCAACATGGCGGCGAGCATCTCGCTAAACCCCTCTGCCCTCGCTGCGTCTGGCACCAACTGCCAGCTCTCCAGCCCATCTGCTCGGTCACTCCACACAGCACGAGAGCGGCCCGCTTACCCATGCACCCACCGCACAACCTGCCATTCATGCCACACGCTCGACGCCAACTCTCTAGATCGGTCTGACGTTCTGTCAAACTGCCGTTTGCTGAAGCCTGTGCAGCTTGGCTTGACTCAACAACAATCTCAGGGTTTAGTTTTTTTTTTTTTTTTTTTTTTTAAAGCCACAGCATGTGGGAATCAAATGAAAAAGCAAATGGGAAAATAACCATGTAGTTAAATTAGTTCAGTTTAGTGACTATAATTAATGTAACAGATTTAAGTCATTGACATTCACCGCTATCTTCAAGGGTGGACATTTGGCAGGAATGAAGTCATGCTACAACATATTACATCACCCTTACAAATAAAGTCAAGTCAAGGTGAGCTGACTGTAGGGTATTTCCCGCTTTTCCATGAATTCTGAGGAAGGCTCACCAGCTGCAGCTTGTAATTGCATGTGGAAAGCTTTTCCCTTTCACAGTGTTGAGCAGAAAAAAACTCATTGATTGTAATTGAACACATAAGCAGCTCTAATGTGAAACTGCATCTATTTGTAAAAGGGTTAGGAATGGCACAGTCTATCACAGTGAAACTCAATACTAGCTATTTTGTGGCCCATGTGACGTTGTCAAAAGCAATAATCACACATGTATCTTCTTACAGTGTTAATATGGAGAAAGGCTGGGCGGTATGAGTGTGTTTACACTACCATTCAAAAGTTTGTGGTTGGTAAGATTTTTCTCTCTATACTCACCAAGGCTGCATTTATTTGATCAAAATAGAGCAAAAACAGCAATATTCTGAAATAGTAGTACAATTTAAAATATTTTTTCTATTTAAATATGTGATAAAAAAATTATCATCTATTACTGCAGTCTTTATGATCCTTCAGAAATCACTCTAATATGCTGATTTGGTGCTCAATAAAAAAATATTTTTCATTATTATCAATGCTAAAAACAGCAAGGCTGCTTATACCTTTTTGGAAACCATGATACATCTTTTTCAGGATTCTTTGATGAATAGAAAGTTTAAAAGAACAGCATCTTTAAAAAATGTTTTATATTTATATATATATATATATATATATATATATATATATATATATATATATATATATATATATATATATATATATATATATATATATATATATATATATATATATATATATATATATATATATATATTATTAAATGTAAAAGTCTACTGTTTCTTTAAAAACATGAATAATTTCACAACACTATTAAAATAATCTTTAGCAAAACTCGAAATTAATATGCATGGTTAATATTGTATATTATACGGTTGTGATAGCTATATTTTCTTTTACCATTTAAAGCAATTTTAGTTTTCAGTGTTTTATTTTTGATTTACAAAATAGTGCAGTGTCATTTAAATATCAGCCATTCATTGGTTATTAGTTAAATAATTATAAGCTTATATGGTCCAGGCTTTTAATATGAGTGCACCGCTAAGAATAGGAGTGTGACTAAAATGGATCCTGCTATTTAATGCAATTCAGCACTAAAAGAGGAAATAGAACAGAACATCAATTTTTCTTTGTCAAAGAATGATGTAATGTACCTGGTGTGCCACTAAGTGAAAATTGTAGACAAAACAGTGTGGGCAACACATAATGAAATTAGGTTGACTCATAAAGACGTTCATTAAGCACCTTTTTAAAATAAAATATAACCTTTATGTTAAAAACCACATTGTCAATATTGCACAGACCTTTCTCACCCACCCCACGCACATGATCTAAATGACAAAAAGCTGGAGTTTTCTTCCTTCATATGTTGCCCTCGCAAGTGTGGTTAGAATCACAGTTCCTTAAATGAGTAAACCAAACAGGTCAGCTCTCCCCAACAAGGACAACGGTCCTCTTTTGTCAGCAACTTGGTGACTCACAGGTTGTGGAGCAGCTTTTCTGGGAAATGACACAACATCAGCTTTGCTAAAGCCAATCCCTGCTTGGGACCACCGAGGAGAGTCTTACTTGTATAAAGCCACAATCTCACACCCTGAGCTCCTAATCTACTTTTCTGCATTAGGTTTTTTTTTCCACGGTTGAGGTGCACCCGCTTTCCTGCCTACACATACACTCACACGTATATATAAACTCACTGAGGCACAGGCTTCGACAGCACACTCCCTTAGCAGACAATCCAATCTACAGTATAGATTCCCTGCCAATATACACACCTCGATCTGGAACCATATCTGTAGGGCACAAAAAAAGCAGATAGACCCAAGGCAAACACAAAGTTAACAATCATCCATTTCAAAGTAGCAGAATGACTGTCATGCAGCTAAAGGAACAAAGTAATCAATAGGCAAGCGAATACACATGGGTCAATAATAAATAAGAGTATTCAAGATGTATAAAAAAAACATTTAAAAATCTGCCAAGTTATCTGCTATTTCATTTCCTATACCATTTTCACTTTTTTTTTTGTTACAATTATTAACTCTAAAAACATCATGCCATTAAGTAAAAAGTAAAATCATATTTTAATTAAACCTTGAATAAATTAATATATATTTCAAGGTAAAAAGTATTTTGAAAAAATACCATGACTTATATGTATTTATAAATTAAATAGATCACAATTAGGGCTGTCAAAATAAACATTCATTGTGCAGATTTTTTTCTTCAATTTGTTTACACAATTAACGCATCGTCTTGGCTAGCGTTACATAATATGATCACACTATCATTCATTCAGGAGCTTTTAAACCATTCAAGTGCGGTAAGACACAAACGAGAACTCAAAGATATACTGGTTAGGGGTTGAACGACATTTATGTGATGAAAGTCGAGTCAGCCTTGACTAGTCGCTGATGAACAAATAAGCCTGAACCTCGAGCTGAGACTCGGACGCGGGTTGCCTTGTGCACAGCTATTGCTCCTAACAGGTTATTTTTATCAGTTCTTTTGTCTTCGGTCATTATATTTCTCACAGATTTCTGCTCACAGCACAGTAAAGATTACATTTATATGAATGCATTAGTGAGAGAGTGAGCGATTGCGTGTGAATTGCATCTGGCAGCGTTTCTCTACCAATAGTGAAGCTGTGGGTTTTAGTTACCAAGAAATACATGCTAGAACTTTTCAGTTTCTAAGCTATTTTATTGATAAATCACAGAACAGTGTTTACAATACATTTCTGCGCTACTGAATGTCTCTGAGGGTGCTTTCACACTTGGTTCGATTACCTGGACCAAACCCGAGTTCAATTGTTCCCCCCTCCCTCTGCTTGACTGTGTTCATATTATATTATTTGGGTCCGAACCGGGGTGCGTTTGCATCATCAAAGCAGCAGCTATTTACCCGGTTGCTTAGTAACGACGGCGAGATGCATAACGATGCTATTTTAGCTATAACGCTAAAGACGAGCAGAAATGAGATCTACAGCTCTCTGCTTGCAGTACGTCAGTCACGCTCAGCAGGAAAATGAGTGAAATGCACACAAACACACATTTTTATCAAATCATAAGTCATTAATTGCAGTTCACCTCCGCGATTTAGTACGATTGCGTTCACATCAGCAGCAAACCGTACCAGAGTTCACACATGAACCGTACCCCAGACTGCCCTTTTTAAGTGGACTCAGGTATATATATATATATATACGGTTTGCAGGTGCGCTCCCCAGTTCGGCGTTCACATCATCCAAACGAACTGAACTCTGACGTCAATCGAACCCAGGTGCACACTGCTAGTGTGAAAGCACCCTGAGTGTACGCAATATTCAGGTGATGCACGCTACTGTCTGTGTGTTTTACAATGCAGCATGCATTAGTTTAGAATGACGATTGACTTATCTGTACAATAAGCTGTGTAAAACGTGCATTGATGCAATCAATTTTGACCATCCAGATGGTACAATCAAACATATCTTGTGGAGCGCTCTCTGAGTATGCATTTATTTGTAATTTGAACTGAAACGCAGCGTAAAAGTGGACTTCATGATTTCTTATTCTGTTGCGCCCTCTATAGGTCATGACAGATCTAGTCGACGTCAAGCTTAAAACGTCATGGCAAAGCATTATAGTCGACTAGTAGACTAGTCTGTTCAACCCCTAATACTGGTATGATGTCCGTGAATCGGCTCTGTGTTCACTTACCCAAAACATGCGCACAGAAAGCCGCTCCAGACAGCGCAACAGTAAAACATTAGGCCCTATCATCCACCTGGAGCAATGCGACGCCAATGCGCAATGCGACGGCAGGCACAACGCAAGTGTTTTTTGCTAGTTTCAGCACGACGCAGTTATCATTTTCATGTCCAGCGCCACATTGTCTAAATAGCAAATGCACTCACGTCCATCTGTTCGCCCATGGGCGTGCTGGTCTGAAAACGAGGTGTGTTCAGGCGCATTGTTGGTGCATTGCTATTTTGAGGCAACTGAAACCGGGTCTAAAGTCAATAGCGCATGTATTTTTGTGCTATTAAAAGGCTGTGTTTTTATACTATGCTTATTACACACACAGGGATGCGCAGCAGCACCCAAACATTTAAAAATATATTAAAAATAAAAACTTTTGTAGCTTTAAGAAGAGTTCATCTATATATTTTGGTGAAGTTCACTTACATTAAAAGTTGTTATATTTTGTTTAAAGCCTATTCAATTTTAAAAATGTTGGCTCTCAATCATATTGTAATGTTGAATAGCTATAATTACCCCAGAAAATGAGAAAAAGCTATTTACATCAGTAGCTGTATTGGTATATCAGTTAGAAAAGAGATGCCATTAGGCAAATATAAAAAATAATTAAATAACATCATGTTGTTTCTACATTTCAATGTGAAATTATACAATATAAAAATATAATTAACATTTTAATGTTAGGTCCAATTAATTACAGAAAAAAGTGTGATTAATAAGTTAATATTTTAATCGATTGGCAGCACTAATCGCAAGACATTTTAACAGCCTGAAATAACCTTGCCTTGCCCAAAAAGGTCAATTTTCTTTTTAAGATTGATCTTGACAGACACAGTCATTTTTAGATTCTCTCTATGATTTCATTTCCTGTTTTGTCTGCGTGTTGGTTGCATCACTTGACCTTGATTTAGGTGAACAAAACATTTCAAATATTAATAAGCAGTCTAATAAACAACAATGAAAAACGTATAAAGTCACTACGTAATAAGGTTTTCTCCTCAAGAACGGAATTCTTTTAATGAAGCATTTTTCTTCATTAAATAAAAAAGGTAGGATGATCAAGTCCCCTCGCTTGTAGTCCTGATCATCTTAATAAATGGAGGACTGACCAACTGCCTGTAATAGAGGCCAACCTGAACAATTCAATTAGACACAGCTAGCTCAACTCACAAAAAGGCATCATGATGGAATTGTTGTCCTATGGCAATCATTGATTATTTTCCACACAATGAATATATTTTGAGACACAGAAAACAAGCACCATCTGCACAATAATATGTTGTTATCATTTGTATACTGCCACTCGCTCACAAACACCCGCGCATGCACACAATTTATTTGTTTTTCTGCTCATTTGTGTTAATATATGGTAGCAGATGTCTCCAGGGCAGCAGAAATCATTACAACGGCAAAAAATCTGCTCTGAACGTCAGTGGAATTTCAATTATTACCCTTCACTGTGCCTGCAGTGAGACCACTTTAGGTTGCAGCGCTGCTCATGACAGGTTAAAAAGGGGATCTGACACATATCACTCGGTTTTGGAGGTGACTGATGCTTTCACACGTACAGGTTTTCACAGCGAGTCAATAACAATTCGACATACCATAGAGTATATCCAGGTTGCACAATAATAACTGCGGTTAGATCAAATTAAACTGTCTAAGTAACACCTGGTCAACAAAAATAAGCTGCAACATTCTGGGTGATTATAGTGATCTCTCATAGACATGGAAGAAACCTTAAAGGTCCTGTTCTTCGTGATCCCATTTTTCAAACTTTAGTTAGTGTGTAATGTTGCTGTTAGAGCATTTATAATACCTGTAAAATTATAAAGCTCAAAGTTCAATGCCAAGCGAGATATTTTATTTAACAGAAGTTCCCTTTCAAAGCCTACAGCGAACGGCTGGTTAGGACTACATCCTGGTATTTCCTGCTTTAATTACGTCAGTAGAGCAGTATGTCGACTAACCTCCGCCCACAAGAACGCGCGAAAAAGGGGGCGTGGTCTTGTTGCTCCCACGTGGAGAATAGGAAGTGTTGCGTTCGGTTGCGTTCGTATAGTTTGTTTGTTGCCATGTCGTCGAGACGCTGTTATTTTCATCCCGGAGTCAAGTCACCTTTGTTTGGCTTTCCCAGGGACGCTGTACTTAGAGATCATTGAGCGCATGCATCCCCGTTATGGTGAGAGGCGTGACCTTTCCGGTAACGTGCGCTCTGCGTGCGCTAAGCTGCTGTCGAATCACAACACGGGAACCGCTGGCACAATCAGAACTCGTTACGTTTTTCTGAAGGAGGGACTTCATAGAACAGGGAAATCTTTCAAGCCGTTTTGAGGACAGTGAAAACAGCAGTATACAGATAAGTAAATTGTGTGAAAAATACTGTGTTTTTTTACACGCGAAACATGAACACGTTATATTGCACACTGTAAACACAATCAAAGCTTCAAAAAAACACGAAAAACGGGACCTTTAAAAGGCAAGCATCACTCCTATTCCATTTACTTAAAGGGTTAGGGATTTTTGACACATTACCCATCCAGCATCATTTATGCTATATGGACATGTCACGGGAATGATACCTCAAATTGTGTGGCTGGTTGAGGAGAGGAGCACTGTTGAATTTGACAGAATATCATAGACTTGGGTATAGGATCTGTAGAAAGTGGCCAACAAGTAACCATTTAGAACACACTAGCAACTACATAATGCACTAAAAACCCCACTCAGAACACTTTAGAAACAGCAGAGCAACACCCTTGCATCATGGTGATTTTTGATCTATAAATATATCCAAATATACATACATAATTAGACTTTACCAAATTGTTATAAATTGAACAAAACTTTACAGGTTTGATACATTTAAAACTTTTCAGATTTCCATATCACTGCAAAATGTATTAAAGTCCTCGTGAAATCAAAATTGATCATATTTACTTTGTTAGCGCAAATTGCTAGTTTTGTGGTGAACAATCCATCCGTGCAAGTCAATCCGCATCAAAAAATTATTTGGCTTTGTAATCTTTAATCAAAATCTGAAAACGCTCCTCCCCTCTACATTGGCAGGCCTTTTTTGATGACGTCTGTATGACGGCTTGGGCTTCGACACCGACATGCCATCATTAAACACGCCCATCCAACTGCCCGCGAGCTAATAAACAGAGATGGCGAAGAGGTGCGTTTTTTGAATGAAACGCCTACGTTTCTATATCCAATCAGGTCACAGGGAGGAAAAAACAAACCACACCCTCTGTTCTGCTAATTTAGTATTCCGTTTCTCTTTGAAATACGTCAAATCACTGAAATAAAGTCGGTTGCAACTTCCGGTTCACTGGGACTTTAAATACATGAAGGGTCATAAAGGTCATGACATGAAAAATCATATTCTTTTGACATATAAGAGGCTTTGATGCGTCCAGTTTAAATAGCTTGTTTGGGTCTCTATACGGATCCCAGCGTCGGAAACAAGTGGATGGTTTATTTTAATTACACCTCGGATCGCATCGGAGAATTATATGTTTGTTCGGAGCATTTTATTTGGTAAATGAGGAACATTGTAATGGAGAGTTTGCAAAGAAACTTTTGTTGAAAGATTAAGCAGCCAACTGACAGAGCAGTGTTGGCATCACAAATAAACTTGCATAGGTGTAGATAATTTCATAATGCTTTGTCTATAAATGACGGTTTTATAGGGATGTTTTCAAAACACTTGCAATTGCGAGAGGGGACGTTTGATACTGTTTCCTTTGCAATAACGTTAGCCAATCATAACAGTGCCGTTTACTGACAAGCTTCAAAGGAGCCGATCCTTAAAAACTGATCATTTCGGATGGTCAGAATGACGGTTGAAAACGGGGCCGCCCCAAGCCCTTATGGGGCCCTAAGCAGAATTTTATTTGGGGGACCCTCTGTGCCACCAATACGATTGACTATTGTCAATTCTTGATAATTCGCACACCCAGTATAATTTGTATTAGTTGTAGCTGTGTTGCTTACATTATGTCTGTCTGCCTGTCATGTTTTTACCCTTATATGGTTTTTAATTGTAACAGTAGCAAACCCACAAGAGTGATCAGGCGTTAATATTCAAAGTCTTACAGTAAGTCTTGCAGTACTACAGTTCACACTGGGATATGTACTTTTTTTAAGTAGTCTCTTATGCTGAATATGCTCACTTTTCCCCAGGATTCGTTGATGAAAAGAAGGTTCAA
This sequence comes from Gobio gobio, assembly GCF_949357685.1. Lineage (NCBI taxonomy): Eukaryota > Metazoa > Chordata > Actinopteri > Cypriniformes > Gobionidae > Gobio > Gobio gobio. Next base: position 25,522,492 of record NC_137119.1, read on the forward strand.
AAGAACAGCATTTCTCTGAAATAGAAAGCTTTCAAAAAAAAAATCCTAAAAACATTGTTCAACACTGATAATCATAGATGTTTGTTGAGCATCAAATCATCATATTAGAATGTTTTGTGAAGGATCATATGACACTTAAGACTGGAGTAATGATGATAAATTCAGCTTTGATCACAGGAATAAATTACACTTTACTATATATTCACATAGAAAACAGCTGTTTTACATTATAATATTATTTTAAAATATTTCTGATTTTACTGTATTTTTAATCAAATAAATGCAGCCTTGGTGAGAAGAAGAGACTTATTTTAAAAACAAGAAATGTTGATTTCTTTCAAACATTAAACAGAGCTTTTATTTTGGCCGAAATACAATTGTATTTTTGTATTCCATTCGACTGTGTAGAAAGAACCTTTTTATTTTCTAAATAAAAACTTCCAAGATGTAGGCTACACAACTTATAATTTCAAGGGAGAAACTGGAAGCTATGCTGTCTACTCTGGCCAAAACACGCAGCACGTCAGACAATATATTCGCACTAAACCATATAGCGCATTCTCAAATCCATCCATTCATAAAAAGGTTACCGACGAGTACGTTTTATCGCAGATTTTTCCACACTTTGGACTTTGAACCCTGACTAACAAGCGAAAAGTGTCCAGCCGATGGCGCCGCGAGCTCGTGCTATGCTGTCAGAATCAATCCGTGCATATATTAGAAAACTTTTTGCAATTTATTGCAATAATTGTTTAAGGCCATTTCGCGATTTCAATCCTCATAAAATAAATTTGCCGTAGAGTAATTTCTTGTGCTCTTGGGGGCCGTCTGGTGGCCAAAGGGGCCCTAAGCAGCCGCTTAGTTCGCTTATGCCTTGGGCCGGCTCTGGTTGAAAATAATACATTTTCATATAGGCTATTTGCTTTTTTTGTGCAAAAAACGTTATTAACTAGGGGTGCACCGGTTGACCGGCCAAAAATCGGAACCGGACGTTTTTTGCGGTTTTCTTTGCATTTTTATGCCGATTTTTCCGGAAGTGCGCCCGCGTGCACATACGCCTATATTGCAATCATTCGCGAACATGTCACTTGTGTGTTACAAACGGAAACTGGAGAACTGAGGGAAGAGACGAGAGATAGGCCGAAGGGAATGAAGAGCCGCTTTCCTGCGCAAGCTTACCTCTCCGCGCCCTGCACAAGCGTAGATAGTGAGCGTTAGTTCAGCTCAGCTTCTCATGTGTTGGATCGGATGAGAACTAAACAGACTAACTTGTGACAAAGCCGAAATACTTATTTTTGTAAAGAAGAACATGTATGTACTTTTGAAATGAAATACTATCAGTTCTGTATAGGATGATCATTTTTATTTTACCTTAAAATTACATTGACTTACTTTGATTTAAAAAGCACCTGCTGTAGCATCTTAGTTTTTTTCGTTGCACTAAACATCATTTGATTTAACATTTTGGAACATATACTTTGTTTATATACTTTGGTTTTATTTAATTTCACTGGTAGACTTTTTTTTTTACACTGAATTTAAAAACAAATGCTGATTTAAGTAACATCTTTGTTTGGATTGTTGAATATGTGGGGATTGTGTTGTTTGGATTGCAGAATATGCAGCTGTTGCCTTTAATTTCACATAAGTTCAACCTGACTATTGATAGGCGCCGCATGGACACGGTCCGTGTCCTGGTTAAAATTTGCGTATTTCTCTGGATTTAAGCATTCTTGGAAACATTTGTGATAATGTAATTACAACAAGTCAACAAAATATATAACATTGTTCTAGTGGTTGTTAGATATTTGAATCCAAAAATCGTACATATTGTGCCTCTAACTCCAACTTGCAAGTACTACAAATGTACCAAGCACTATTGGCATACAAACAGCTACTTAAAGTGATAAATACTATATAGAAAATTGTTTGATTATTATATTGTCGCCATTTAAACCATCCTGATGCCCTGATCTCTAAACTGCAAAATGTGGACAATTTGGCATTAAGATAATATCAAAGTAACATCATGCATTTCTGCAAAGCTGCTTTGAAACAATAAAAAAAAAACTTTTAAATAATAGGCTACATGCTACATTTAAATAAAAATGTACTTGAGAAAATAAAATTGTGACCATCTATAGATTATATTGCTGTCAAATCAATTAATCGCGATTAATCACATCTAACAAAATATTTTGTTTGTATTATATATGTGTGTATATATATTACTTTATTTATATATGTATAGATGTATGCATATATATTATAACTTAAAAACTAAATCCGTGCTTTAATTGCTGAGGTCTAATGATCATTTAATTATTACTGTGTCAAAAAGCAGAAATAAAAAAAATGGTTATTAGACAACTAAGCAAAATAAATAATGTAAACATTTTGAACAAAAATAGACTGTATTCTAAATAATCTTTGTGTTGGTCATAAAAAGGCAACATTGTTCAATCTCAGGTCTTGCTAAGTGCTTCTCCCACTCTTTCTGATAAGGGCAATTCACCTACACTTCATATTGTCAGACACACAGTACCTAATTAAAGGGCTTCCTTTCATCTCATTAAAACAGGGTACTACCAAAGTGCTTAACGGGATGAAGTTAGATAAGAAACCCTCGAAAGCAACTTGCGTTATCACCATCCAAGAAAACTATTTCTAATTAACGCACTAACTGGATGGTATCTTCCATGAGCACTTTATGGTTAATGGACCAGTTCTAAACTGGAAAGCCCTGACCCAAATTTAGACACTTTGATGTCTTACACTAAAACAGAGTTTCTTTCTTTATCAAAATTGAACTCGAGGTGAAGCACCAACCCTGTTCTTTCCACAGCTTTAGAGAAAGAGCCCGCAGAAGCCGCTCAAATCACACTGACCCCTGGCCCTTGGCTCTTTGACGTGAGCGTGTCCAATCACTCAAGCAAGTGATAAGACCGCTGTGATTTCCTCTGTGTCTAGTCGGCCTGCTCTGAGATTAGTCCCGAAACTAATGATCCATCATGAAGATCTGTGGCTGACCAGGCAACACTTTGACTTACAGCCATGAAACAGGCATTCTCTAAGGGAACAGGATAAAATACTACATTTCTCCGACATCCTAATCTAAGGTGGTCATTCATCACAGATTTCACCGTCTCTCTCCCAAAATAGTCCTTTAGGGATTCCTAAAAAATATGAGTCGGGGTGAAATTAAGTCAACATAACTGTTCCTGTCTGCTCTGGACAGACTTGTGTGTGATGGCAAGTGAACACATTTTCTGAATACTTAAATCTTTAGGGGTCTAATGATCAAACTGACAGACTAATTATTTGTCCTTGCATTACTAGGGAGGGCGAATTCAACATCCTGTCAAGATGCTCCTAAACCTATAAACACGAATGCTGAAAATTTGGCAACACAAGTATGCAGCAGGCCTGTCTAAAGATGATAAACTTTAAGGTCAGATGACTCAGTCAGACCACATCTTGCATTTCTATTGCATGCATCTCCAGCAGTCTGTTGGGATGTTTTGCCCAAAATGTGATATCAATAATAGGCTGTTTATGTATGCGCATCACTGCACCTGAGTTTAAGATGAGTACTATGACTCAGTAAGGCTCGCTTGGTGTCTTACGATACCCGGTCAACATTGCAATAAAGGTACAAAGTTCATCTAGACTTCTTCCTCATACCATGAGAAACATTCTTGAACATAGGCTTGGCTGAGACAGACCATTGCAAAAAATATCCAATGACTCATAAGCATCTTTAAACAAACAAACTTAAAGTATTTCAAAGTCAGGGGATAATGAACAATGTTTCTTTACTATTGATTCAATTTTTTTTATTTAGGATAATATATTTTTCACCCTTAATTTCCATGATCTAAAGAATTAAAAGGTTGTCATTTGAAAGTGTGTAGGTCTACTTGCATTATTATGCTGTTATATTAGGATTATATATTCACTAGCATAAAATAGTCTTAAAATGACAATAATATCGTTTATCGCAATTATTTCTGGGACGATATATCGCGATACAAAAAGTAGTTATTGTGACAGGCCTAGTGGCTGTATGTCTACATTAGTATCCCTAATAATATCAGTATCATTGGCTTTAAATATATTTAACTGTAGTTAAACCAGCTATAGTATAGCTTTATAGGTCATTCCATGAAAGGGTTGCTCCTCATTAATATTTCATTGGCATAATAGTTGTGCTGCCAATCAAATAAAATAAAAAACAAAATAACTGAACAATCCTTGATCAATTATTCAATTAAATTACGTACGGATTATTCAATTCAATGAAATTTTACTATTACTTAAATTGCATAAATCTAAAAAAAAGTCTTACAATTCAGTGCAACTTTATTATATATTTAAATATTTTTCTTCTTTTATCATAAGGGTTATGTGCAAACATCCACATTTTGATAGCAAAATAAAACAACCTAGTACCTAGGCTTTAGTGGACAAATTATATTATTAAAAAGTTATGTTGTGTACTAAGGTTATGCATCCACCCTGTTAACGTCATACTTCCCCTTTATCTTATTTTATCCGTGCTCTTCAAGCATGTTATAAACATTTCATCTTTTCCAGTTTGTCCGAAAGAGGCGATCTTAAACAGTCAACGCTGTTACCATAATTTTTTTGTACTCAGGTTATGCATCAACCCTGTTAAAATCAGTATTCCTCTTGTTAAAAACAATGTACAATTCCATAAATTACTCAAATGTATGCATGCCCTTTGAGAATATCTTATCTTCTAATTTGTTTTATCATGGAAAATTAACTTAGTCAACCCTGTTACCATACAGTTGTACAGTAAACAAATTATTACTGAGAAATGAAAATTTGAAGATTTTTTTAAAAGTACATTAAATTCTTTTTTTAATAAACATCTTATAGCTAGTAGAAGAGTAAAACTTTCAACCCTGTTACTTTTTCATAGCCAAATCCCAACATGTATAAAGACGTAGTTATTATTTAGCTTGAGATGGCACAATGCAAATTACATGATTTGTCTAAGAATGTATAAAATCTTAAATATTTCAAGAAAAATGTGTCCCAATGCATATAATGACCCTTATAGACTATACTAAAGACACATAACAATAGATATAGAAATCTTTTAAGACAGAGTTTTATTTATTTTATAACGATATGGAGTGTTATCTTGTATTTAAGTAGGTTCAGGCAGTCACATTAGCAAATGTCATGCAGCCTATCATTTCAGCAACTATGTAAGCATTCCTTACTCACACAGTATGAAGTTCTGCCTAAACAAAACACAACATAAACTCAGCATACGTTTCTATAATAGCAGTACTCTTAGGACTGGTGTCTAACGCCTTATGTGTAAACAAACACATTGTATTTTCCTCTCTATAGCAAATCCTTGCACACTACAGTTCATATAAATGCAGTCATTATTATTCTAGATAGAACTCACCTCACGTTACGTGCGTATCTTCATGCTGGAGCTGACACTTAAGACAAATTAAACCAAGCTGCGATTCAGTTCTCTCGGTTTAAACGCAGTGAAGAGGAAAATTCCGCAAACTGCGCTCTTGTGCGAGAAATACAGTAAAAACAGTCATATATCCGGAAGCCGCGCGCACTTGAATACAGTTGTCACGCACAAATTGAAGGGAACCGCACAAATCCACCTTCCGAAAAGCTTTGCGGTTTATGCTTTTTTGGAGTCGCGGATGCCAGTAATCCAGACGGATGGAGCGGTGTGTGCTGCAAATCTCGTCGACTGCGCGCCGTCAAAGGAAGAAAGTTTCCTCTCCGCAAACATTGACTGACGCCGAGTTTTTCCACAGAGGAGCGAGTCGAGCGAGTGTAATGTCAGCCTCAGGAAGCGATGACGCGCACGCTAGAGCGCGCTGCCGCTGCACGAGACTCTGGCGCCCTCGGCCGACTGCGCTTAACAAAAATAGGTCTAAAACTCTTACAGTTTTTCTCAGTCGCTTTAAGGTACATTTCTCAGATCAGAATTGAAATTCTCAAAACTACCTGTTCAATCTTCACATCATTGGTCTCTGTTGAATAGTAGCCTACCCATATTAGTTCATAGCATTTACATGCAAAATGGTTGAACAAGTTGTCATAAAATGTCAAGCATATTTCTATACATTTCCATTAGACCTTCTTTCTAAAGATATTCGTTGTGATGTGGATGAGAATGTGTGGCCCAACAGACAGGAACATCAGGTGTAGGAAGACTGCACTGTAATTCCTACAGTACTGCATGTACAGTTTTCCCTAAGGAGATTGTCATGTTCACATTTCTACTTTTGTTTTGTTTTTTGTTTCTTTGTGCTATGCAGCGCTGTCTTTTCCTTTCTGTATCGCAATGACATGGTCTGTCAACAAATTACAGAACAAACAGTAAAAGCGTGAATGTGCATCTTATCCAGTCTCTTGCAATTCTAACTCCCACATACACTAAGGTGTAAACTTTACAATAACTGTCATGAAAACTTTAGCCATAGTTTACATCAGAACATACATCAGAGTACACTGTTATATTGACAACATGACTAAGCAATTTGACTGTCTTACACAATGACTCAAGGACTTGTCATTCTGATGGCACTGACATGTTCATTGACACAGATATTTGCTTTTGAGAGATGAACTAAGGATTTTGAGCAAGAGACCATGGCTTTTGGTGTTTTGCTATTTGTACGAATTGTTTTGAGAAATGCACTTACTGTTTTGCAAATGTCGAGGATGATTTGAGAAATGTACCAAAGCGAAGTACATTTGGTTTTTGTGTAAATGGTCCTTCCTCAAGAAAAAAAGGGTAAACTCCACATTTGTACTTCATTCCCCATAATTCCACACGATGACGTCAGAACGCACCAGCCAATGATATGCAGTGTGACAAGAGAAGCAAGGTTCACCAGGAAACATCATCAGACATGTAGAGCATAGTTCATACATCTGTGACTGTTTACCATCTGTGTATATCTCAGTAAACGGTTATCCTTTTGTTTTTTTCTTGTTCACGTTTTCGTCATTAAAAATGCACAGGGTGCAAGTTTTGTCGGGACACCTGTCGTCAAATAGACGTGTGGGAATGAGGGAGTGCAGTTCATCAGCTGCTGATCCAAATGAAATCGTTGTGGTTCATGGGCTCCGAACAGCCATTGGCCGGGCGAAGAGAGGATCTTTTAAGGTGGGTCAACAATTTGACTGCTTAACAGTTGCATGCACTGCATTTTAACGTCTACTCTACATAATATATCTATAATATATTTTAGGACACTACCCCAGATGAGCTGCTCAGTGCTGTGATGAGTGCAGTTGTTAAGGATGTGGGACTGCGACCCTCTTTACTAGGGGATGTTTGTGTTGGCAAGTCAGACATTATAAGATACACTAAAACTAGGACTAAATTACATTCATGTACACTTAATGACTGCTCTTTTTCTCAGGTAATGTGCTACAACCTGGGGCAGGTGCACTTATGGCTCGAATCGCACATTTCCTTAGGTGAAATGAGCAGAGAATTTATAATACATCTAGATATTGCTAAACATATACAATACAAAATAAAATAAAATACTTTTTTTAACTTTCAGTGACTTTCCTGAGTCTGTACCCGTCTACACTGTAAACAGGCAGTGCTCTTCTGGACTACAAGCACTTTTTAATGTTGCAGGTAGTGTAAGAATTACATTTTGAGCGTCATAAGAAAATACAAGATTTCAGTTTAAACAGGCTATTTTTCTGCCTTTTAAGGTGGAATCAGAGGAGGTTCGTATGACCTGGGACTTGCCTGTGGGTTAGTATGCCACATTTGTAATTGTTGATTTCAGTATACGATAGTATTAATCATTGTGTAGGTTAATCATTGTGTTCTGTTTTTTTCTCATTCCTTATTTATTTTTTTTATTATTGTTATAATTTTTTATTGTGTACAGTGCACTGCCGGTCAAACGCTTAGAATTTTTTTTTTTTTTAAAGTGATGGTTCATCCAAAAATGAAAATTAGCCCATAATTTACTCACCCCCAAGTCATCCTAGGTGTATATGACATTCTTCTTTCAGACAAATAAAATCGGAGTTATATTACACAAGTCCAGGCTAATCCAAGCATTAGAATTTGATTCATAGTTGCTCTGTTTTTGAAGTCCATAAAAAGTGCATCTGTCCGTCAAATAACGTGCTCCACGCGGCTCCGGGGTGTAAATAAAGGCCTTCTGAAGCGAACCAACGCATTTGTGTAAGAAAAATATTCATATTTAAAACTTTATTAAGTAAACTTTCGACCGACTGCCTTCCATAGAAAAGTGTTGAATGTTGAAAGGGAAACTCAAGATGCGTAAGTGACGTCACGACGAGCGGACCTGGTGGGTCCAGTTTTAAATATGGATATTTGTTTTACACAAACGCATCGATTCGCGTCAGAAGGCCTTTGTTAACACCCGGAGCCGCGTGGAGCATGTTATTTAATGGGCAGATGCACTTTTTATGGACTTCAAAAACAGAGCAACTATGAATCCAATTATAATGCTTGGATTAGCCTGGACTTGTGTAATATAACTCCGATTTTATTCGTCTGAAAGAAGAATGTCATATACACCTAGGATGATTTGAGGGTGAGTAAATGATGGGCTATTTTTCATTTTTGGGTGAACTATCCCTTTAAGTTTCTGAAAGAAGTCTCTTATGGTGATTTATTTAATCAAAATACAGTGATATACTAATAATGTTGTGAAATCTTATTACTTTTAAAAAAAACTGTTTTCTATTTAAATATATTTTTAAAAGTAATTTATTCCTATGATGCAAAGCTGAATTTTCAGCATCATTACTATTCATAAATCATTCTAATATGCTGATTTGATGCTTAATTATTATTTGAGCTCAAATATTATTATTAGTTTTTATTATAATCAATGTTGAAAACAGTTGTTGCTGCTTAATATGTTTGTGGAAACCATGGCACATTTAAGCAACAAAAAAAAAAGTGTAACATTATAAATGCCTTTACTATCACTTCTGATCAATTTAATGCATTCTTGCTGAATGAAAGTATTAATTTCTCTCTTTATTTTACTGACCCCAAACTTTTGATTGGTAGTGTATCATTGTTTGTTCATTGTTTTCATGATTTATAATAAATGCAAATCAGCATATTAGAATAATTTCTGTAGGATCATGTGCCACTGAGAACTGGAGTAATGGCTGCTAAAATAAGCTTTACAATCACAGGAATAAATTAAATTTTAAAATATAATAAATTGTATTAATATTTCACAATATTACTGTTTTTAGCAGTTTTTTTTTTAACAAATAAATGCTGCCTTGGTTAGTATAAGAGACTTCTTTCACAAAGATTAAAAAATCTTAATTATTCCAAACTTTTGATTGGTAGTTTATGTCTTTAAATTATTGTTACCAGTGCTTTGGCAATATAAAGCCTTTTACCATGCCAATAAAGCTATTTGAATCTGAATCTTCTAGCTCATCTCTTTCTTCTTTTCTTTCATGGCAGTGTGGAGAGCATGTCCCTTCGTTCGCCGGGGAACCCAGGAGACATCAGCCCCCGACTGATGGACAATGAGAAAGCCAGAGACTGCATCATTCCCATGGGGTATAGATGTTATCATTTTCAACTGCGTCTTAATCTTTACATTAAAATAAACATCATTTTCTCCGTTTCCTTTCAGAATAACCTCAGAGAATGTTGCTGAAAGATTTGGCATCACTAGGGAAAAACAGGACCGCTTTGCTCTCGGTTCCCAGCAAAAGTAGGTGCTCCCATGAAATGTACTTTATGAATTGTTTATACATGTTAGCTGTTAGTGTTTTGCGAAACATGCACTCAAAGCAATTGTATGTGGACTTTTATAACACTAGGGCAGCCATGGCGCAGAAAAATGGCATATTTGATCAAGAGATCACACCAGTCACTACTAAATTTGTGGAAGATAATGGCACGGAGCGCACCATTACTGTCACAAAGGATGATGGGATCCGGCCAGGGACTACCTTAGAAGGCCTTGCCAAACTGCGACCAGCATTCAAGGAAACCGGCAGCACCACAGCTGGTGTGCATGCTGAATTTAAAAATAAATGTTATGTTAAATTCCATAACTCAATTCTTTCATTCCCATTGCAGGTAATGCCAGTCAGGTGAGTGACGGTGCTGCGGCAGTGCTCATTGGGCGGAGATCTACGGTGGAGAAACTGGGACTTCCTGTTTTTGGGGTGCTGAGGGCGAGCGCTGTGGTGGGTGTTCCACCGGACGTAATGGGCATTGGCCCAGCCTATGCTATCCCAGAAGCCCTCAACCAGGCTGGTGAGCGTACAGCTGCTCTTACTGCACCTCTACGTTCATTTGAGCCATTTATATACCAGTAGTAATCATGCTTGAAAAAATGTATCAGATTCAATTTTCCCCTTTTCATTATTCCAAAATAATGGGTGTAAATGAGCCGTGTTATTGCATTTGCTTGTGCAGGGCTAACTGTGGATGATATTGATGTGTTTGAGATCAACGAAGCATTTGCCAGTCAGGTGACTGATATATTTTCTTGGATTACCCCCCAGTTTTTCCAGTATTTTCCTTTTATTAATATCAGGAACTTTCACAATTATCCTAGGCTGTGTATTGTGTGGAAAAGCTGGGCATTCCTATGGAGAAAGTGAATCCTAATGGAGGGGCCATTGCTTTTGGTCATCCACTGGGCTGCACTGGAGCTCGACAGGTCGTGACTCTGCTCAATGAGCTTAAACGCAGACGCAAGAGGTGAACCTATGGGTCAAATTATATTTTTCCATGTTTACAGGATTCCGTTATACAGTAAATTCAGTTTTTAAGACTGCATTCACGAATCTGTGCACGTTTTCAATCATAGGGCCCTAATATAGTAATTCGAGCCTAACTATACAGCAACAAAAACATTACAGTCCCTATTCCCATTTATAATGTTGTTTTTTTTCTTGCAGAGGGTATGGCGTGGTGTCCATGTGCATTGGGACTGGAATGGGAGCCGCTGCAGTTTTCGAGTACCCTGGACCGTGATGAAAGCCCTAGTGAAAAATCCCAAAATGCAAATCTCCTGATGAAACTAACAGCCACCAATTCATTTTAATCAAGCTGCTAGAACAGTAACTATAGAACACAAGCAGAGAGAGGCGCTTCAGTGGGTGTTTGCCTTACTCTCAGATCTCTCTTAAAAGTGCCTTGCATTTCAAATGTGATGACAGATCTTGGAGCTGTCAGAATAACAACTTTTATCTCTTGATTTGTGACATTAATCTGATGGTCTTTTCTTCTGATATGGATAGCAGAAGGACTCAGAATTATAGAGAATTTAGTTTTTTAATAATCTATGTTGAGGACCAGTGTAATTCATAAAGATTTGTGACATCTCATTTATTTGGATAAAAACGATTTATCTATTAAAGTTTGTGTTTCAAAAGCTAGGTACACTACCGTTCAACTTTGGGGTTAGTACAATTTTTTTTTAAAGAAATTAATACTTTTATTCAGCAAGGATATATTAAATTGATCAAAAGTGACAGTAAAGACATTTATAATGTTACAAAACATTGCTTTTTCAAGTAATTGCTGTTCTTTTGACCTTTCTACTGTATTCATCAAAGAATCCTGAAAAAGTATCATGGTTTCCATAAAAATATGAAGCAGCACAACTGTTTTCAACATTGATAATAATACAAAGTGTTTCTTGAGCAGAAATCAGCACATTAGAATTATTTCTGAAGGCTCATGTGACACTGAAGACTGGGGTAATGATGCTGAAAATTGAGATTTGTCATCACAGGAATAAATTACATTAAAAAAAATATTCAAATAGAAAACAGTTATTTTGAATTGTAATAATATTGCACAATATTACTGTTCTTACTGTAAGAGACTTGTCAACCCCAAACCTTTGAACGGTAATGTATGTGTGAATTCACTGTTTAACAACAACTCAACCTTTGATCCTTGATTCGCAAACATACACTAGGCCATTTGAAATGTGCTTATGTTCTTATGTAGGTTTTTAATCTGTTTTATAATTAAAAGAGTACAAATTTCACTTTAAACACATTGAGTTCAGTGTCTAATCAAACTACTGAATCTCTATACAGAAAGAAAGATATTTTTCTTGTATGTGTATAAGTGTTTTACTGTCAGGTGTCAGATATTGGAGGTTCAAAACTCTCATCAAGCGATCCACTTCCAATGAACTTAAGAACAAGTGGTGTCTCTCCAAGAACCCCCTGCACCGTGATGATTGTCTGGAACTCTTTCTGCTCACTATGGGGAAAACACTGTTAATATAAAGTTTAAGAAAGACTGCATCTGATTAAACAAATACAGTAGAGTTTTCATGAACTTCAAACTGCAGTTGTATAAATATATTACCAATTTCTTGAATTAAGTATTTTCTACAATGTGATTGGTTGGTATTGGATAAGATGGTAGACAATACCTTGGAGTGAAGCTGATCTGCAGCAGCTGTTTACAGGACGGTGGATCCCCAAGAGGTTTCAACACACCAGTGTCAGGACTCACACTGAACACTGCATTGTCACCTTCCGCATCTAGACACAACACAAAACATTAGCTCAAATAGATACGAGGTAATTACCATGATTGTAAAGATCACATGATACAAGACAGGATTAAAGGTGCAATCTGTTATTAGTAAGTGTGTCAATGCAACTGTACACGGTCTTTCCACTCAAATGTTGAATCATTTTACCTGTAAGTGCGGTCCAGTAGCTAAAGGAGCCACCTCTGTTGTAGAGGATGACCTCTTTGACAGTTGTTTGCCCAACGCTGAAGGTGCCAAAATCCACAATGGCGTTGGACAGGTGCAGTGTTGGTAATGCCAGATGAGCGCGAAGGGACACTGTCTGAAACAGTGCAAAGGGACAACAATATGGTTATTTGTAGATGAATTTTACATTAAGATTTTAAGAAACCTTGCTGCTAATTCTTGACTATCTAACACTATCATTCAAAAGTTTGGGATTTTGTTTATGATTTTAAAAGAAGTCTCTTATACCCGCCAAGGCTGCATTTATTTGATCAAAAATACGATAAAATCAGTAATTTTGTGAAATATTACAATTTAAATGACTGTTTTCTATTTGAATCAATGTAAAAAATATATAATTTATTCTTGTGATGGCAAAGCTGATTTTTTTGCATCATTACTCCAGTCTTCAGGGTCACATGATCCTTCAGAAATCCTTCTAATATGCTGATTTGGTGCTCAAGAAACATTTCTTATTATCACTTATTAATAAGTATTAATGGACCTTTTTTCAGGATTGTTTGATTAATAGAAATTTCGAAAGAACAGCATTTATTTGAAACAGAAATCTTTTGTGACATTACAAATGTCTTTACTATCTCCTTTGATCAATTTATATCCTTGCTGAATAAAATTAGTATTATTATTATTTTATCAAACGGTAGTGTAGATTATCAACAGTTCAAAATGGGGTTTGGGGGCCAGTTTAGAGGGGAATTATTTTGTATAAATTTAAATTGATTTAAAGTTGGATGTAAATCAAAAATGTATAAATAAATATTACATTTTATAAATATTTCATATTTTTAATTAATTTATTAATTATTGTTCCACAGACAGGGCTCAGATTAAGCCAGGATTAGGCATTCATTTAATTAGGATATTTAAGTAGCTTTTATAAATGTGCTTTAGAAAAAACATTACTGGTGTGCATCTTGAGACTAAACAATGGGCACTGACATATTTTAAGATATTACAGTACAAGTTGCTTTCAGTTAAAACAGCTCAAACATGCATTTTAGTCTTGGACTAGGCTAAAGCCTTGTCTGTGAAACCGCAGGATTAATTATTTATTATTATTAAAAAATTAAAAGTCAAAATTTTACTTCTTTGCTGTAAATACTGGTTTGAATGAACAATGAGGCTATTTCCAGGACAATATGACTCCCACATGAGATAGGGATATTACTACCCACCATAATCTTCAGGTCCAATAAACTTGAATATTGTCTTGAAATGTCAGTTCGGTCATTAATAGCAGCTTTGTGCGCCTCACAAAGTGCATTTTCTTTCTGGGAATGAATCATTTTAGGTATAAGAAACAAATGAAGCCTGTGTAGAGACCTGTACGCTGTTATTGCTGTACTGAATGGTCAGACTCTGCTGAAACTGTAGTGTCCTTTCTCCAACATCACTGCACAGAAGGGTAGCAGAGAGCTGAGCATCTGATTCCTCACATGGTTCATTCAGACAGCTCAGAAGCGAAGCTGAATTATGGAAAGCCACCTTAACCTGCAAATTAAAAAGATTATTGAAACCATTTCTGGATCAGACTGATAAGCGTTGATGGATTAAGCACCTGTAAATATAGTGCTAAATGAGTAGATAACCAATCAGAGCATCCGTAATCTTATACTTCCTTACTATATAGTAAGCGAACAGTACTCGGATGACCTAGTACTTCCACTAAGATTCTGAAATTCGCTTTCAATGGACACTTTACTATCCCATGACGCCACAGAAGAATAGTTGTGAATGGCGGTGAAGCGGCGCTACTGATGCCATATAGGTCACATGACAAACACACATTCATACTATGTAAATAGAACATACTTTTTTAACAGTCGGAAAGTATTAAATCCAAATGTAGTACCTACTATACAGTAAGCAAATATGTTCAAATGTGTATAATATGTTTGTACAGACCTGCATGATGTGTTTAGGCTGTAACAGAAGTGATGTTTGCTCGTCTCCTGACCCAGAGAGTCCTTGTGTGTGTCTGTGAGAGGGTGAGCTGCTGATCAGTTTAAGGGTCTGTCGGGGCCGCAGCACTGAGAATGGGGGGTGTGTGCTCAGTCTGAAACTCAAGGCCATATCGGTATTGTTCTTCAGGTGGAACGTCCGAGTGATCATGGATTCCTTCTACACTTAAAAAATGGAAAGACACAAATGTCTGGCTAAACCCTCACACCACTAACAGGCGCTGTCATAACTAACTTGCTTGTCTTTCATTTAGATACATTTTGTTGTAAACTGCACCTGTGTGTGAGATGTTCCGTCTAGTGTATCACTGGCAGCTGCATTGAATTCCAGTACCTCTGAATCCTCTGCCATCTGCACAGACAAACTACACACACATGCAACCGGTTACTAATGTTCTGTTTTATCATGTACATGCATGTGTATTAAACTCATCTGTAACTCACATGGCAGGTTTTACATTAGCCTGCATATCCAGCCTCAGAGGTTCTAGTTCATAGCCCTGGGCTCTCTCTACTTTGCCTGGAGTCAGTGACGCAAGCTACAAGATAAATAACATGGGAACTGTATGATATTATCAGCAGAGTAAAATGTATGGATTTAATTTCACACACTCATACTAACATACCTTAGAGTCCAAAGTCATGAAACCCAAAGCATAACCCAAACATCTTTGATTGGCTGAACATGACAGGATCAGAGGAGTGAAAGACACGTGAATGGTGCTACTGCCCCCTGCTGGAACTACCTGTATTAAAGCACATATTCAATTTGATAAACTTCTTTATCAAAATATAATAAATCCCCATAACCTACGGTTTGCTGTGGAGTGATGCAGTATGGGTAGTCAGAGACATTCCCTTCATGAGGCTTCAGAAACACAGAGAACAGCTTCTTCACTGGAGCCAGAGACACAGAAGCCCCACTGCCCTCCTCTCCATCGCATTCTTCCTCAATCTCTCCAAAATCATCCTATAAAACAGAATAAGTGAATTGAAAATGCACTTTTTGGTTTGTGTAGTGAAGCTGCACCAGAACAATCTCTTTTAGGATGTGTCCATGAAAACTAAGGCTAGACTCACAGATTTGGTCATGAATGTCGAGCTTGTTCCTTCTCTGCTGGGGTTGTAGCTGTCATTCCATGTGGGCGGGAACATGACGGAAGAGTCCAGCCCTCCAACAACCTCATTGCCATCTGCATCCTTCAGAGGAAAGGGCTCACCACATGCAACCAATAGATCTATCAACTTACTATCGCCAACCTCCAAGTTGTAGGTCACCCAATCCATACGGATATCTGAGAAGTTTCAATGATTTATGCAGTTTTGAAGTTAACAATCAAACAAGAAAATATACACTATATTGCCAAAAGTATTGGGACACCCCTCAAAACATTGAATTCAGGTGTTCCAAACACTTCCATGGCCACAGGTGTATAAAATCAAGCACCTTGACACGCAGACGCTTCTACAAACATTTGTGAAAGAATGGGCCGCTCTCAGCAGCTTATTGCCACCTGTGCAATAAGTCCATTTGTGAAATTCCCTCACAACTAAATATTCCACAGTCAATTGTTAGTGGTATTATAACAAAGTGGAAGCAATTGGGAACAACAGCAACTCAGCCATGAAGTGGTAGGCCACGTAAAATAACAGAGCGGGGTCAGCGCATGCTGAGGCGCACAGTGCACAGAAGTCGCCAACTTTCTGCAGAGTCAATAGCTACAGACCTCCAAACTTTGTGTGGCCTTCAGATTAGCTCAAGAACAGTGCGTAGAGAGCTTAATGGAATGGGTTTCCATGGCTGAGCAGCTGCCTCCAAGCCTTACATCACCAAGTGTAATGCACAGAGTCCTGACCTCAACCCGATAGGGATGAATTAGAACAGAGACTGCGAGCCAGGTCTTCTCGTCCAATATCAGTGCCTGACCTCACAAATATGCTTCTAAAAGATTGGTCAAAAATTCCCACACTCCTAAACTTGTTGAAGCAGTTATAGCTGCAAAGGGTGGACCAACTCCATATTAAACCCTACGGATTAAGAATGGGATGTCATTAAAGTTCAGGTACATGTAAAGGCATGCATCCCAAAACTTTTGGCAATATAGTGTATGTGAAAAACATTTGTAAACTTGATGTGGTGAACGGCTCACCATACGGACTGGTGTTAATGAGCCGTAAAGAGCGTGACAGTGTGTCTCCTCCGGAAACATGGCTTCCAAATCTGTCAATCATAAATATCAATGAAAAATCTTTGCATGTCAACTGCAACATCTAAAGTATTCTCTATGAACACTGACCGTATAATTGGACCCTGGGTCTGATTGTCAGGCTGTGGTCCAATCATCTGAAAGTAAATGGGGCAGCCCCTCACAGACATCCGGATGGGAATGGGAGTTGGATCTAGATCTCCAACCTAAAAAATGTCACAAGTTCATAAGAATGCATTGTAACTCGGCTGTCTGATTTGAGAAAGGCAAAATGTTTAAAGTGAAATTAAATGGTTTGTTTGTTTTGTGAAATGCATACCTTGCATATAAGATTGTCCTGATAATCACCCCACATATTGGTGAAAGCAGTGATATTGATGGTTTGACTCTCAAATGGACCAAGCATTCCACTGTTTGGTTTAACAAAGAACGCTGCACCTCTTCCATGGGAAAGCAGACAGTTTACAAATTCTAAAAGCAAAAAAAAACTTTGACTTCGGTGTTTCACTTACTCTAATACTGAAGAACAGAAAGGATTAGGTTGCACTGACCATCATATGTTTTCTGCTGTATTTTTTTGGCCTGGATGGAGTGGAGAGGTGCACTGCTCCTGAAAGAAAATGCCGAAAAACAGTCCGGTTTTATCAGTAGCTATCACGTTTCTCCAGAGCTCATTTACCCTTCTCCATCCCCAGCTCCTCTTCTCGTCAGTCAGGATTTGGTATTCTTATTCTCCTTGAATCAGACTAAATTCCTAAATTATTCTGTACCTAAATTAAATATTGACATTAATGATTTCTGCAATACATTATGTTGGTTCTATTCTGTTTACCCTAAGGGAGTTTTTGCCCAGAACAGAACAATACCGCCAATACAAACTGTATGCTAATTGTCAGTCATCTTTGACGATAGTGGTCCTGACAGAAATAATGTTACACAAGATTTAAAATGTTACAATTTCTATTTCAAATAAATGCTGTTCTTTCTTTTTCCTATTCATTAAAGAAAAAAATAATGCTGCTGAAAATTCAGCTTTGTCATCACAGGAATAAATTACAATTTAAAATATATATATTCTTTCAAAAATATTTTAAAATCTTACTGACCCCAAATTCGAGCTATGTACTGTACCTTTCAGAGTTTTCATCCGATTGTGAAGGGCAGTATCCAGTAAAGTACTCTGCCTCGACAGTGAACAGAGCAGGTATAGCAGTGTGATTAGTTATTAGCAAATGCCGTTTGATTGATTTGCCAATGATGACTGGCTCATGCTCTGTGAAGTCCAGTGTGATTGGTTGGTGATTGTCATCACTTGAATTAATACTAAAAATGTAACAGTGAAGAACACAATGAGAAAAAAACGCTAACAAAATGACTAACCAAAGAAATATGAATAGGAGGTAAATGTGGCTTTACCAGTCAGAAGGCAATGTGTAGGATACTCTGAGAGGTTTGGCTTTAGAAAAAAAGCACAGTAATAATGGACTCTCCATTCCTTTTACTTCACAAACCGCAGCCACTTCAGTCAGTTCCTCCTAAAAACACAAAAACAAAACACACATTTACAATAATGGGAGGAACAATATTGAACCGGAGCTTGAATTTCATCAAATGTTTAGTTTACAAGCTGTGGATGTTAGAGTATTACAGTAGCAGTACGTACAATAGTGTGAGCAGTGAATGATACAGTGATTTCTGTTTTGGCATTGGGCTCCAAAGTGCCTGCAGAGGGGCTGAAGGTTGCAGAACAGAGATGAACCTGTGCACCCTGGAGCTGAGAGGGAGAGAAAACATGGTGAATGACTAAAAAAGACCTGGGATTTATATTATTTGGTCCAAGCTCTACAATATCACATTATACCAGAGCAAAATTGAATTATTTTGATTGGTTGACAGACATTCCAAAGTTTATTCCATGAGCAAAAGTATCTAATTATGTGATCTCAACATTTCTGTCTTCATCATTTTAAACATATTTTTTGAAAGAATCATTTTTGTGTGTGTGTGTGTGTGTGTAAAACTTACTTAATGAATAAAAATGACTGAGGGCACTTAATTTTCTGTAAGTATGACCACATTATGGTTCAATATCATTTTATCATGTTCTTTCCAAACTACAACACTGGCTTGGTTATTTTACACAAGATAAAAACATCTTGAGATGAACACACCTTACTCCAGGTGAAGTGGGCTGGCAGTAGTGTTTGGTTAAACAGGGTAACACTGCCTGTCTGTGGAACACCTACATACAGATCAGCAAACACCAGCTCACAGCTCAGCAAGCACACCTGAGGAGACTGGACAACCGCCCGTACAGAGAGGTGACTGAAGACAAACACAAATGCTCCGCTCAAATATGTGACAAAAGACAGTAATAGCACTCTTTCATTAGGTAACATTTAAGTAGTATTCTCTTCTTCTAGTTCTTACTGACATCTGCACAATACAACAAATGATGTGACTCATTCCCTCACCATCCAGTGCCGTCGAGCACAGTAAGCTGTAGGACTGAGTCAAAACAATGACAGTACAGGGCTCTGAAGACCACATCCACACTGCAGGACGCCAGGGGAGGCAAAACACCTTTATTTGGATTGATATACACCTGATCACACATGCAGAAAAGTAATGTTATATAACATACAAACCAAATAAAAACCGTTATATTTTTATTGATATAATAATAATTATTTTATTTTATAATTATAAATCAATATTATATACAGTATGTAAATATTATATATTTAAGTTTATTTACTATTATTATACCTTTTTATATTTATTTTCTAAAATAATATATATGTAATATTATATCATATTATAAAATATTTTGTTATATATATATACACAACCCCAAATCAGAAAAAGTTGGGACAGTATGGAAAGCGCAAAAAAAAAAAAAAAAAGAAGTGATTTCTAAATTTAGTTTGACTTGTATTTCATTGCAGACAATATGAACACAAAATATTTCATGTTTTGTCTGGTCAACTTCATGTCATTTGTAAATATGCATCCTTTCCTGTCATTCAGACCTGCAACACATTTCAAAAAAAGTTGGGACAGGAGCAATTTAGGGCTAGTAATGAGGTAAAATGGTTAAATAATGATGTGATTTGAAACAGGTGATGTCAACAGGTGATTGTAATTATGATTTGGTACAAAAGCAGCATCCAAGAAAGGTCTAATCCTTTAGGAGCAAAGATGGGCCGAGGATCGCCAGTTTGCCAACAATTACGTGAGAAAATTATTGAAATGTTTAAAAACAATGTTCCTCAAAGAAAGATAGGAAGAGATTTGGATATTTCACATTCAACAGTGCATAACATAATTAAAAGATTCAAGGAATCTGGAGGAATTTCAGTGCGTAATAGACAAGGGCGCAAGCCTAAGCTGAACAACCGTGATCTCCGATCCCTCAGGCGGCACTGCTTCAAGAATCGTCATTCATCTAAGCGATATCACCACATGGGCTCAGGACTACTTTGGCAAACCTTTGTCAAGTACCACAATATGTAGTTACATCCACAAATGGCAGTTAAAACTGTACTGTGCCAAAAGGAAGCCCTATGTTAACAGTGTCCAGAAGCGCCGTCGACTTCTCTGGGCTCGGAGGCATCTGGGATGGACCATCACACAGTAGAAACGTGAACTGTGGTCAGATGAATCAGTATTTGAGGTATTTTTTGGGAGGAATGGACGCCGTGTGCTCCGGACCAAAGAAGAAAAGGATCATCCAGACTGTTACCAGCAACAAGTCCAAAAGCCAGGGTCTGTCATGGTATGGGGTTGTGTCAGTGCCCTTGGCAAAGGTAGCTTGCACTTCTGTGATTAATGCTGAAAAGTACATAGAGATTTTGGAGCATAATATGCTGCCTTCAAGAAGACATCTTTTCCAGGGACGTCCATGCATATTTCAACAAGACAATGCAAAACCACATTCTGCACACATTACAAAGTCCTGGCTGCGGAGGAAGAGGGTACGGGTACTTGATTGGCCTGCCTGCAGTCCTGACCTGTCTCCAATAGAGAATGTGTGGCGCATTTTGAAGCGCAAAATGCGACAATGAAGACCCCGTACTGTTGCCCACCTTAAGACTTGTTTGCAGGAAGAATGGGACAAAATTACACCTGAAACACTTCATCACTTGGTGTCTTCAGTCCCTAAACGTCTTTTAAGTGTTGTGAAAAGCAATGGCAACATTACAAAGTGGTAAATGCTTTACTGTCCCAACTTTTTTTGAAATGTGTTGCAGGTCTGAATGACAGGAAAGGATGCATATTTACAAATGACATGAAGTTGACCAGACAAAACATGAAATATTTTGTGTTCATATTGTCTGCAATGAAATACAAGTCAAAGTAAATTTAGAAATCACTTCTTTTTTTTTTTTTTTTGCGTTTTCCATACTGTCCCAACTTTTTCTGATTTGGGGTTGTAGATATATATTTATATATATAATATAATATATATATATATATATATAATTTATATTATTATTGATTAATAAGAGGTGTAAATAGGGTGTTGTACCAGTCCTTTGATGGGCGGCTGGGTGTGGGACAGTTCTTCTAAGCTCCAGGGGGCATCTACCAGGCTGTTGTTGGTGATATGGATGGTAGAGATGCTCTCCTTTCCCATTTCCAGCAAACCAAAATCCAGACTGGGCACATTCACTGAGCAATGCGGACCCTGAGACACCATATTAAACATACTGAATATGAAGGAGAACATTTGTGGAGGCCTCCACATAGCGTCTTCAGTATAAATCAGTAGGAACGGGATTCAAACACTTCTGACCTTAAATGTGACCTCAATGGCCAGTCCTACAGTTTTAGGATGGTGCTGAATGTGACACTGCAGGGTGGAGGAAAAATGACCAGGATTCCTTCCGGTCAGAACCAGCTCCATGTCAAAACACTCATTTATCTCTGTAAGCAAGCAACAGGTTCAGCATATCACTGTATGTCATGTTAGAATTGATTCATTTTATCGTTTGTTTATTAATTAATAGATTTATACTCTATTTTTAGAAGTGTATAAATTATTATTATATATATAAGATTTTTTTCAGTGTTGGGTAAGTCACTAAAGTAATGAATTACTAAATACTAATTACATCTTCAACAGTATATTACTGTACTACCGGTAATTACTCTCTCTAAAATTTATTGGATTACTTATTACTAAGTACTTTCTAAATCCTATAGCAACCTCAACTAGTTGAACAACACAAGGATAGACATTAAACTGCTCGTTTAATTCTTTCAAATAAACAATATACAATTGCATACATTTATACTTGAACCGTGTGTAAAGGGAGAAGGTTACATTACAAACATACATTTTAGGCTACCATTACATTTTGAAGTTAAATCTACTATTGTTTTACATAGAATTGTTGTATAGTCTATACAGTATTTAATGCAATGACATTAGAAGTAACTGTAATTAAATTACAGAAAAATTAAGAGTATTCCCTTACTTTACTTTTTCAAGGGAAACGTGATTAAATTACAGTAATTAGATTACTTTTTTTTAAAGAATTTTTAGATTTTTTTAAAGGAACACTCCACTATTTTTGAAAACAGGCTCATTTTCCAACTCCCCAAGAGTTAAACAGTTGAGTTATACCGTTTTCGAATGCATTCAGCCGATCTCCGGGTCTGGCGGTAGCACTTTTAGCATATTCTGATTAGACCGTTAGCATCTCGCTCAAATAAATTCTGAAAAAGATCTGCACCAAAGTAAATATCTTCTGAACCGTCACAAATGTCTCCATGGTTACAAGGCACGCTTGTGCAAGCAGGTTGTCACATTGGTTATGTTGACGGAAGTGAGCCTATTTTCAGGCGTTGCGTAATATCATTGCGCCGCTGCACCCATGGTAAGGCACAAAGTTCCTTGATCATTACGCAGGAATGAGAGAATAGTTCCTACCATATCGGCCTAGAAAATCGCAACTTTTCATTTCTTAGTGCACAATGTAACTACAGAAGAGTCAAGTTTTAAATAGGAAAAATTTTGAAACTCTTTGGGCATTTTTTTAAACGTGATGCTAATGGTCTAATCAGATTCAATGATCTATGCTAAGCTATGCTAAAAGTGCTGCCGTCAGACCCGGGGATCGGCTGAATGGATTTGAAAACGGTAAAACTGTTTATCTCTAGGGGAGTTGAAAAATGAGCCTATTTTCAAAAAAATAGTGGCGTGTTCCTTTAATGCTTTTGAAAGAGGTCTCTTATGTTCACCAAAACTGCCCCTACTGGAAAAATTCTGTAAAAACAGTAATAGTGTGATATTATTACATTTTAAAATAAACTGTAATTGATTTCTGTGATGGCCAATTCGGCAGACATCTTCAGTGTCACATGATCCTTTAGAAATCATTCTAATATGATGATTTGATGCAGGAAGAAATAGGATGAATTATGAAGTCTTTATTGTCACTTTTGATCAATTTAATGAATCCTTGCCTTTATAATTAATTTATTTCAAAAGAATGTCTTAGAAACCCCAAACTTTTGAATAATGTGTATATCTGTTAGTTCATACATTCATTTCCTGATACACTTCAATACTCTGACCTATTTCTCCCGTTGAGGGCTCCACTTCAATTACGTGACTGTCAACAATACGCTCCCATTCAAAGTGAACGACTGATTTGCTGTGATTCCACATCTAAAACGCACACAGACACAAAGCATAAAAGCATGTTGTAAATTAGAAAATAGAAAAAGAGTCATTTGGACCTCTAGACTCAGCGCTACCTTGAATCTCTTGCGGATTGTGTTGTTTATGTAGGTCTCCCCTGGTATTAAAACAGCATACGGTTCAAGAAGGATCTTATACGGCTCAGCAGAACTTTTCACTTCAACCTCTAAAACGGTCACATCATTTACTTGGAGAGCTGTGTCGAGACACGTCCTGCAAATCAGCAAATAGAAGTTTCAACATGGCATGTGTTTATTTTGATTGAAAAATCGTACATTTATCTTAATTTTAAATTCAAATATCAGTTAATTTCACCCATCGTCACTGATTCTGGGTGGATTAGGAACATCCATGATCACCAAGCGGCACACATTGTGGTACTCTTTCAGCTGAAACACAGAGAAAACAAGTGCTCAGAGGAAAGTGCACATGTTTATGAGGGACCGTTCACTCAGAATGCGCATTTTGTATTCCACTTCACTACTTTTCCATTGTTTTTCAATGTAAACACACTCTAGATGGATGTCTTTAACTGTTGCGCTTGCATATTTTTGCAGCTTTTATCAGCAAAAACGCATTCTGTGTGAACCAGCCCTACATAAGTGTGTTTATATGTGTGAGTGCACATACATACATCCTTGGGACAGTATGTGAGCAAGAACTCATGTTCCTGTGCAGGGGTCAGGATGCCCATAACCGGACAAATGCTGAACACGCTGTCTGTATCAAGATGAGGCTGAATGCTGGAAGGGTTTGGAGCTTCTCCGGGCAACAAACATTGAAGGTTGGGCTTCATGATCTGCCAGTGGTATGGGAGTTCCAAGTGTCTACCCAGAAGCAAAATAATGATTTACAAACATACGAGTAAGTATCTACTGTATACTATTCTGTGTTTATAGAGATGTGTGCAAGGAGCTCACAAATTGTTTTTTACGACCACCGTCTTCTGCAAGGTGGAATGTGGATTGGTTGGGTTGAATCTAACAAAATGGTCAGCTGTGATATCACACAACTCCCCAAATTCAGGCTGATCCTCTCCGCCTGATACTGAAACCAGCTCCACAGTGACCAGCTGACCTGTCCCTGAGAGAATTTATTGTAACATGTACACATATTTTTTTGGAGGTATTTGTGTTAGTCCATGACCACATTACGTTATACATTAAAAAACTTTTTTTGCCTTCCATCCACACTAAAAAGGCATTTTTGTTTTGTGAAAACCGAGCCTTTTGAAAACGCTGTCCCAAGTGGATCAATTTGAAAAAGCAGTTTTTGTTTTGTAGTGTGGACTGTAATAACGAAGGTATTTGAAAACGATAACTGACACGTTTAGTCATGTGACACATCTTGTACCCATAGATATCTATGGTTATACCGGCATTATTGTGCCTGCTATTCAATTGTATAGTGTTGTTAATAAATGTTACTTTGTGCAATCTTCATTACATTTCTGCAAAGACAACAGAACAATGTCCTGCACAAAAACATGAGGGCGATTGCGTTTTAGACCATAGACTCTTAAAAATAAGGTTCTAAAAGGGGGGTTTTACAGTGATGCTATAGAAGAACCATTTTTGGTTGTGCAAATAACCTTTCAGTGAACAGATTTCACACTCTAAAAAAAGCTGGTAAGGACACTAGGTTGACTTAACCCAATTTGGGTTGAAAATCTGTGTTAATCTGTAACCCGGCAGTGCTGGGTTGGGAATGCAGGGGCCCGTTCTTCGTACCTCGCTTAATACATCTAAGATGATTTGACAGATCCCAGATCTTTTAATCGTGATAACTGATCTCTGGCTAATTTGGTTCTTCAAACGAATTTGCGGATTGGATTAAAATATCTGGATTAAATGATCTAAGATTACTGAGCGTTCTTTTTTTCCCTGAAGAGGGCAGATGCATCGATACTCGAAACCACGATCAGCAATGCAGCGATTGGCTGGCGTCAAGACAGCAACGTAATGACATCATATAATTAAAAAAGCCACCTGGCAAAAAACTTGACAAATTACACACAAAACCCCCACGAATTTCTGAACCTTTATAAGGAAACAGCCAAACGACCAAACCAACATAAAAGTTATAATAGATAAAGGATAAATGTTTTTTTTGTTTTTTTTTTAAACATGATTACCAATTTTTATATTCACGATTTTATACAGTATTTGTACACCCTTTACATTTTTATTTCAATGTTGTAATTTAATTTTTAATTTAATTTGAAGCAGATTTGTAACGTGACAGTATTTAAATTTCTTATGGGTCAAGATCAAATTATCCTCTCTTGCGCTGCATCAAGCCACTCCCATATTATCCGTGATCACTTAATGCACGGCTCAGATTAACTGTACAACATGTGTGTAAACCAATAAAAACAAAATTATATAAAGTAATTATTCCATCACAAATAAATCTCTCAATCAAGTGGCTGTGTCTATAGTATTATACACAACATTATACATTCTCATATACATATACAATATAAAATTTTTATATTATTATTTAAAATTATTATTATTGCCCCTGGTTCAGTAATGCACTCTTGTAATAAAGTAGCAGTGGCTGGGACAGATTTTAAGTATCACCTCAAGATGCAATCTAATCCTGTTTACATGAAATAAGCCTGCTCCCGAGTAGGTTTAAGCTTACGGACCTGTTACTATGACAGCAAGTCCAGGATGAGCTTCGAAGAACCAAACAATCCAAGATCATGCCAAATCGTCAACAATCAAATCCAGCTAACTGAGTTAGCGAGGTACGAAGAACGGGCCCCAGACGTGAAAGATTGCATGCACGTCACGTCAACAACACGGGCGACGCCATCAAGCTGCCATTTTTTCAGCATCTTTCAAATGGAAGCGAGTGAAAGACGGTTTGGTAAGTCAAGATTAAAAAAGTAAAGTCATTATCAATGGTTTTTGTCCAAGAGTATTCTATTTTGAGATTTATTGGAAGATGGAAAAAGTCAGAAAAGAGCTTATATTGAAATGTTAACAGCCTCTTTTCTTGAACTGAAAAGACTTGTTTAATATAGTGGGTTTCTTATGTCATATTTACATAAGAGTTTACAATATTTAAATTTTCTGAAGTCTGTTCATAGAGGGTTACCAACAGATAATCAACACTGAGATGTTGATTTAACCCAGCCCAACATTTGAATAATCAAAATAACCTTTTTTTTCCACTGTAAAGAACCTTTTGTGAAAGGGAAAGGTTCCATGGATGTTAAAAGTCCTTCATGGAGCCATAGATGCCAATAAAGAGCCTTTATTTAAGAGTGTACATGGAATAGCGATTTTAAGTGCGACCTGGGCACACCAGAAAGTGGTGGGATATTTTGCGAATAAAATTATTGTGCCAGAAGAATTGTGCGACAATTTTATTATGTGGGTATCACCTCAATAAGCATTTATTACATTTTACGCATGCATTTCAGTATGAACAAGAAACTTTTGGAAAAGGCTTGAAAATGCTAGTGTGGAAGTAGGGCGTTTTGAAACGAAAACGACATTGTCGAATGTAGACGTAGTCTCAAATCTCAGAGAAGAAATTATGTAACGTATTTACATACTTATGTTTGGCTGAATTGACTCCCTACCTTGGAGGGTGATGTCCTTCACTTGACAGTTGTCACAGACAATGGTGAAGTCCTGAGAAATGATCTCAGCAGTTGTGGGGAAAAACACAACCTAAACAATGAGATAAATCCAAACACACACAGCCTTGCAGATCACTTAATATCATTCAAATCTGAGCAACATCAGTCTTTATGAATCACTGTATTCACAAGGTATGACAATTAGCATAAATTAGCATATTCATTCATCTTTCAGGCATGATGCCAAAATCTGCATCTTAAAATAAAAGTGTTTAGAAGTTCTTTCTAAAAAAAATCTGCAGGAAAATCCATAGAAACCTAACATTCTGTTCTGCCAAACACAAGCATTTATTTTTCATCATAATTACAGTCACTAAAAAGTTACAATGAGGGAACGGTGTATGAGGATGTCAATCAAAAACTGCATATATTTTAAGAGGAAATATATGATAATGTGAAATCTTCTAGAGGATATTTAAGTAATTTGAGTGAAACTGGTTAGCATGTATAAGATTTTCTTGGTTTTTGCTGTTGATTGAGTTGATTGGCTGTCAGCATCACAATCAGTGCTCTTCAGTCAGTAATATCTCACCTCTATGACAGTGGCCTGACCAGGAAGAAGACCAAAAATAGACGGATTGATGGCAAAGGGAGGCTGTTCTGCGAAAGTAGACTTCACTGCAGACTGAGACAAACTATCAAAATGACTTCTCAGGATGGTTAACAATATACCAAGACAAAAGCAATCAAGGTTAAAGTCACAATGTAACAGACAGAGACTTAGATGGAGGCAGACCCATCTGGTTAACGTTTTCACACCCCATGGTCTACTCTAGATCCAACCTCAATAAGAATTATTTTGTTCCTTTGGCAACAAAACTACTAGGTGCGTTTACATGGAGCACTGTAATCGGTTTAAAAGTCCAATCCGAATAAAAATACTCCATATAAACACCTCAATCGGAATAAAAATGGCCAAACCGGATGAAATTGTAATCGGTTTGAGAGGGGTGGGATAAACCTTTTCATGAACCGATCAAACGAAAAATTCCACCATGTAAACGATCTGATCCGATTACTTTGAGTGCACGTCTTTCTGTGACGTGATATAGGCCTACAGCGCGCGCCGCGTTCACACCAGGCTAATGTTGACAAGAGAGGAAAGTTCATTTTTCTGAGGTATTAAACTTTTTTTTCGTAACATGTTATGAACATGAAGTTGGAATAATGACACAGACATAGCCTGGCTACACCATCTCGACAGCGTTTGTCCTAGGCTTCAACTGCGCCTGACAGAATAATTTATTTTTCTGAGGTGATTCTTACACTTTACGACAAATAATAAATAGCTTTTATAAAACCAACAAGTCCTGGTTTCCGTTGAGAGCTGCCATTTCAACGGGGAACATTCAAGCTGCTCTCTGTTATAGTTAAGTTAGCTATTTAGAAGAAAAAAAAATCAACAACTGCTTCAAATTGGTTAAGTAGCATTACCCCCAGTCTACTTTAATTACTTTTGTTAATATTTATAACTTTGTGATTATGGTATCTTTCCTTAATCATCTGAAATATATATGTTTAGTACTACTAGTAATGATGCTGAGCACGTCTTGAATGCTTCATTCATGTTTCACCGTATATCCTATATTTTTATTAATAATTTGAGTGCATTTTATTGTTAATTTTGTGTTTTTCAAAATAAATAAATTGAATTCATTTTTGATTCCGCATTCATCATTCACAGCTGTTGAAATAGCCATTGTATAGGACATAAATTAGGTTAAACTACTGCATGTCCGCCCACAGAAAAATAAATAAATATAAAAATTACCAACACAGAATGATCCACGATACGTAACGAATCTGAGGCGGCAGACAAACTGTGTGCGCATGTCACAAAATGATTCCTACTGAAAGTCAGCATAAACACCAGATCGGTTTAGATAACGTCTCATGTAAACAGTCCACCGAATCTTTGAATCGGAATGATTTTAATCGGAATGACAAAAAAGTGCTCATGTAAACGTGGCTATTGTTATTGATCTGTTTATCTTGTTATGCAGCTTCATATGAAAGTGTTTAGATGGGGCTGTGAAAATATGTTCATGTACTTATGTACAGTAAATATGTTCATAATCTGTAAATATGTTTATTCTGACTAAACCTATCTGTCTTTATATTTTTTCATATTTTATCCTTACATTTTATTATGTGTATTGTTATATTTATATATGTGCACTGGAAGCTTCAACACCAAGGTAAATTCCTTTTGTATGCAAGCACACTTGGCAATAAAGCTCTTTCTGATTCTGACTCTTATTCTGATATGTCTCACCCAATACAAATTTCCCCTAAAAGGGACAAATAAGGGGTTTAAGTGGACTAAATGGTTAGAGAAGTCTGACATACGTCACCAGAGATAAGTCTGTCATTTCCCAGGAAGGTCAAGTTATGACATTTTTATTAAAAATTATGAGCTCAAAATGTTTTAAATAATGTAGATGAATAACATGCAATAAGATAGAGTGAACTTTTATATCACTCTGACTTTAAGCCAATGTTTGTATTCAAGTGAACGTTTTTTTCAATATAGTATAAGATAATATATGTTCCATTGGAAGCCATAAATTATAATACGCCATAAGAAAGGAATCCCAACTATGAACTGAATGAGTTTTCATGTCGACATTTGCTTGCTTACCCTAAGGCTTGAGGCAGGCCACTGTTTCTTAGGCATTACACAGAATGTTCCAGCACTCAGTCCTTCATTCCGACATAAAACCTCCATAAACTTCACCCCTCCTGCCAGGCAGTAACCACAGTCTGTGACAGCAGGCACTGGCACATGAAAAGAGAAAATGAATCCTTTTTTACTGATCATTAACAGATGAAGATACTTTGAAAGTCAGTTGGGTCCAAACAACATTGGACCCCATTGAGTTTTCATTTTTGGGTAAACTAACTATCCCTTGAAGATCAAGATGTTAAATATATAAAATATAATTTGCACTTAGAAGGATGTACTGTTACTTCATCCACTACAGTTAAATACCTGGGTGTTATATTAGATAGCAACTTGTCTTTCAAAAATCATATTTCAAATGTTATAAAAACAGCCTTCTTCCTCTACATGTTATCTGTCTCAGCTGAAAATATGATCACATAACACCAATTTTAACATCTCTACACTGGTTACCTATTAAGTTCCGTATCAATTATAAAGTATTGCTACTGACCTATAAGGCCCTAAACGTTTTAGCTCCTGTGTATTTAA
This sequence comes from Gobio gobio, assembly GCF_949357685.1. Lineage (NCBI taxonomy): Eukaryota > Metazoa > Chordata > Actinopteri > Cypriniformes > Gobionidae > Gobio > Gobio gobio. The sequence goes on from NC_137119.1 coordinate 25,553,059, forward strand.
CTGATCTTCTATCTCCTTATAACCCATCATGAACTTTAAGATGACTAAACTCTGGGCTTCTGGTAGTACCTAGGATATCCAAGTCCACTAAAGGAGGAAGAACGTTTTCATATTTGGCACCTAAACTATGGAATAGCCTTTCTGATAATGTTCGGGGCTCAGACTCACTCCCCCAGTTTAAATCTAGATTAAAGGCACATCTCTTTAGCCAAGCATTCACATAATGCATCTCATAACCCTGTACTCCAGTTATATCAGTGCACATGATTGTCTTTGCTTAATGCTTTGAATAGCAGTTACGCTAATTATTTTCCTGTTCTGTTTTATCTCGGGACGCCCATTCCGAGGTAACTAGAGAGTGTCAGCTCCAGTCTGGATCCAGCCTCTCATAAAGACTGCAGATGACCAACACCTGTGAAGAGACGGCTCCAACTCCTGTGAGGACTTCAGATGACGCAGCTCTGCATCAACACGCACCCATGCTCATTTCTATATACCCTAATCATTAACAACATGTATTCCTAATCACTTATTTATGTGACTTAATTTTATTATTATATTGATGAATAAAACATTGTTAGCTAATCTGTGTGCTTTGTATATGTACATTTCTGAAATACATAACGTGGACAAATCACTTTAAATTGTAATTTGACGCATCAGCTGCTTTGAAACGATATGTATTGTGGAAAGCGCTATACAAATAAATGTGAATTGAATTTAATTGAATGTTTACTTTGACTCACAAGAGAGTATTGGAGGGGGTCTGCGGGCCTCTATCGGTATAATGAGAGGATAAGGCAGCTGCGTCTCCACAACCAGAGCGTCCTCATAGTCAGCCAGAGTGTCTGGAGCAAAACGCACCATGTACTGGCAGCTCATTCCAGGAGCGACAATCCCTCCCTCACCAGGGAATCTGCCTGTTGAACATAAAACGTTGACAAGTATTTCTATTTCTTGATGCCAAAAAGCTGAAATCGCATTAGGTATGGAAGTATTTTTGTACATTTTTAACAGTAGATGTCGCTGTTTTCCTATTCTGCCACCTGGAGCTGCAGGGTAAATACCTAAGTAATTTGTTTTAAAGAATCCTACTCCAGACCAGGCAGATATATATATTCCAGCTATTTCCTCTAGTACTGCTACAAAACGACTTACAGATTCTTTGGAAACCGTGCAGAGAAACCTGCTGCCAACATAAATGAGTCTTTCATGAGGTCAGCAGGTACTTTTTTTTTTGAGACTCACCCAAACCAACAGAGAAGTGTGGAGAGGTTGGAGGAACCATTCGAATGTGACGGCTGGTCGCAGTCATGTTTTTGAGCTCCACTGCAGTCTACAGAAAACAGAAGGCACTATTAAGAACTGAAAATATAGCAAACTGGAAGTCATTCAGTAGTGGCTCTGTAGGGAAAATCTAATGAACAAAGTAGAAAAACATGCAGTATACAGTGAAAACGTGTTTATAATGTGGAATCAAGACAATTATTCATTCAAATGGACCACAATGAATGGTGCTTTTATACAGTACCTCATAGACTTGTCCTACTCTGTAGTCAGTGAAGAAGATCACAGGTGGATTTGCAGTGAAGATGGGAGCGGAACCCTCAGGACTTATATTAAAAGATAGAAAGTGGAATTTTGTAACCACAATTTGAGCTTACATTACATACGAAAACAAATTAAATAAACGGGATAGTTATCATGTATCCTAAACTGAAATGTCTTGATTATTAAAGGGATAGTTCACCCAAAAATGAAAATTACCCCATGATTTACTCACCATCAAGCCATCCTAGGTGTATATGACATTCTTTCAGACGAATACAGTCAGAGTTATATTAATAAATATCCTGGCTAATCCAAGCTTTATAATGGCAGTGAATGGCTGGTCAAAATTTGAAGCCCAAAAAAGTGCATCCATCCATTATAAAAGTAATCCACACGGCTTCGGGGGGTTAATAAAGGCCTTCTGAAGTGAATCGATGGGTTTTTGTAAGAAAAATATCCATATTTAACACGTTATAAAGTAAAATATATAGCTTCCGGCGGACAACCTTCCGTATTCAACTTACAAAAAAAGCTTAACTGCTGCGGCGATTATATTTTGATGATTGATATTTTACTTTATAACGTGTTAAATATGGATATTTTTCTTACAAAAACCCACCAATTCACTTCAGAAGTGATTCACATTAATCACCCTTCTGAAAATAAAAAATGTAGGGTGAACTATCCCTTTAAATCAATGCTCTAGAAAATCCAGAATGCAACAGTTTTATCCCATAAATGTCCATCTATGTAGGGTAAGCAACAATACCTTTGTGCACAAAACACAGGATCATTTAAAAACAAACAAGTAAAAAGGGTGTATAACCTAAAATATACACTACAGTCCTAAATATGTGAACATTAAATCTTGGTGTGGACATGTTTTGTGGCAACTGCCCATGCTACACTTTATCAAAGATCTCATTCAAACAGGATCTTTTGTTCTATTGTTGACTGCCAAGAAGCAGAAAACATGAACAGCACAGAGCTCATTGACTCAAAAAGCTGAAAGAGTCAACTGAGGCATTTTGATAGTCTTGTGATTCTTTTTGTTGCTGTGAAAACCCTAATTTAAATGGCCAGAGTTATTCCAGCAGGGCCAGGCCAGTGAAACAGGCAAAGGAGTGATTCATTTGTAATCCAGCTTTCAGTATTCTCTCTGATTACCACAACCTGTCATGCTGATGTGAGCTTGGAGACAATAAAGTCAATAAAGGACAAAAAGCTGTTTAGGCTGCATGGCTGGTAATATTATTTTTGTAGAATAATTAATTCTACTGGTTTGAAATATCGTGTTGTGCTTTTCAGATGCCTACACAAGCCATCAAAAATATATCACAGAACATACAGGCAGCATTTATAATATATGGCGAACAATAGAGTGTGACCTGTCTCTTGAGGGCTCGTGTTTACCATATTTATCCTACCCAAGCTGCACAAATATTGTGGTAGTAATGGTTGAATAAAGCTGTGTAAAATGCAAACAACGCAATAACAATGGACAAGTTTTTCCAGGATTAAAACAGAAGTCAACCAATTTGTTTTGAATTTGATAGGATAGTATTGAATGAAATGTGATGTGCAATTTGTTGTTGACCAATGGAAGATGGTAAAAGGGTTTTACAAATTAAATTGAATTATTAAATTAAATTACTGAAGATTATAGAAATCATTCATCAAACATTTTTATATCTAGTGTCTCTAAGAAAGTGGTTCTCCACCAGGGGCCGGGCCCACTAGGGGGCCTCAAGATGACTTAAAATAAGACAAAACAAGCACCAACTAAAAAGCAAGATATTACTTATTATTTGGTTATTTTATATAATTAATATACATCTTTCTAGTAACGCCAAGCTCTAAAATATTTTTTTGAGTAGAAATTGTAAGTGAGGGGTACCTTCAAATATTGTTGTGGACAACGTGGGGGATGACTCAAGTCAAAAAGGTGACTAAAATGATCTTCCCAAAGAAAACACACATTCAAATCAAAAGCAGCGCACCTCTCTTTGCCAGTCTTTTTCCTGCCCTTTCCCACATTCTCCGGCCTCTTCCCTGGCATGATAAGAGACTTTCCCCCACGCTGTGCATTTGGAAGCAGGAAGCGAGGGTTGCGCAGGAACTTATGTCGGTCTTTGTGCTGCAGCAAGGAAGCCCTGTCTTCTGCCCGACTCTGAGCACTGGGCTTCTCCATCCAAGAGGCTTTATGCACCACACCAAGCTTTTGAGTTGAAAAATTGAACAAAAATTTTTTTTTATTTTAGTTGGTATGAACAGGCACTGTCTCGTTCCTTTTCAAATGACCTTCTTGCTCATTTTATATGATTCTGCAGTGTGACAAAATAATTTAAAATGATATCCTTTTTTGTTGTTGTTTACAATAGTTAATGCATTAACTAACAACAATGGACAATATATTTTTACCGCATTTATTAACCTTTAATGTTAGTTAATGTTCATAATGCATTAACTAATGTTAACCACTTAAAATATAAAAAATGTGGTAGTAAATGTAGGTATTAACAAAGATTAATAAATGCTGTAGAAATATTGTTCTTAGTTCATGTTAAGTAAAACTTACTGTAAAGTGTTACCATAATAATTATAATATTAAAGTAAAAAAATTCAATGTATTAAAAAAAAGTGTAATATTAAAATTGCACGCAAAATAATTATAAACAAATAGTAGTGTATAGTTCAATAGCTTGTTATATCTACGTATTTGTGAACTAGCATTAGCGTTGTTTATCATGTTATTTGGCGTCTAGTCTTTTAAAGAATGTGATGACATAGCAAAAAATATAAAGGTCATTCGTCTCCCTTTGATATGAGGAAAACTGAATAATGTTTAGGGAAAAACCTCAGTGCCCTGGATGGAGCTGGACTCTGGAGAGGAAGGGAGTGTAAGTGTCTCCTCTGATTGTTCCAGCAGGCTCTGGGCCGTATGCGGAGGTGGGGGGAGAGGAGTGTAACCATCATCCTGCGGTTCGTTGCTGATGTGCATATTATAAGAAATAGTTGACTGAGCAAAGCCTGGAGTAAACTTGCCTGCAACAAATGAGAAAATGACAGTATCATCATTATACGTAATCTGACTGTTTGAGAATGTTTTCACTTTATAGGTCAGTGAAAAATTACCTTTTGGGTTTTTAACAACTGGAGTGTGCACTGTTGTGTAATCCAGTTGGCAAATCAAGCTGTTGCTCCTGAGAAGCTCACTGTCCACACACCACTTGAAGGCTGATTTCACTTTGGAGACATAGAGGATTGCTCTGTTTAAATGGGTTTTAGTGTCATAAGACTACCTATGCTACTAAAGGCTGGAATACACTTGTTACAACCCTGAGTGTTCTCTTTACCCATTGGTGGCAGACTGTGGGAGTTTCTGAGTCACTCCCCTCATGTTAATTGATCATTTGTGGATTAGAGTATTAAGTGCTCTAGGTTATCATTTGGGCTGGCACTCTCCGTGGGACAGTTTCTCACGGGAGCGGCTCTTCACATCTCATTGATTTTCTTTCTTATACATTTCTTATATCACGTAGCTTTAATATTTGTAGTTGTTTTTTTATTTCTTTGTTTCTTTATTTTCCCCTAGACTTATGTTTGTTATTTGTGGTTATTGTTATATTTGTTAAAGGAAATAAAACCATTTGTATCGATAAAACGTTGGTGTTTGATCCCTCTTTTATGTTGAAACGAGCTGGTCGGAACATAAAATTGGGGGCTCGTCCGGGATTGCTACATGTGTAAGTAAGTGTATAAAGTTTTTAGTGTTCACCTGTGTAAATGAGAAGACTTCAATTATTTAGAGTGTCCTTGGGCCAGTTGCATAAACTAAGCCATTATGTTAAGACAGTGTCTTAAAGGGTTAGTTCACCCAAAAATGAAAATTCTGTCATTAATTACTCACCCTCATGTCGTTCGACACCCGTAAGACCTCCGTTCATATTCGGAACACAAATGAAGATATTTTAGTTGAAAGCTGATGGCTGAGAAAGGCTTCAGATAGGCCTCCATTGGCATTCAGTACATTTATACTCCCAAGACCCATAAAAGGCACTTAAAACGTCGTTACAAAGTCCATCTCACCACAGTGGCTCTACAATAATTTTACGACAATAGTTTTTGTGCGCAAAAAAAAATCAAAATAACACCTTTATCCAACTTGTTATTGTCTTCCGTGTGTGCCTCCACGACGCATGCGCGAGAATATGACGTAGCGCCGGGGTTCGGGAATCCATGAAATACACACTTAAGCCCCATTTTGAGAACTACGCCGAGACCTAAAGCACGATCAATGTAGAATCCAACAGCTTAGACACGCGCGTCTTCCTCTGCTTGTAAACAAATAGCTTCTGGGTCATGTGTCCGAACGCCGGATCTGCGTCATATTCTCGCGCATGCGTCGTGGAGGCACACACGGAAGACAATAACAAGTTGGATAAAGGTGTTATTTTGATTTTTTTTTGCGCACAAAAACTATTGTCGTCGCATCGTAAAATTATTGTAGAGTCACTGTGGTGAGATGGACTTTGTAACAACGTTTTAAGTGCCTTTTATGCGTCTTGGGAGTGTAAATGTACTGAATGCCAATGGAGGCCTATCTGAAGCCTTTCTCAGCTTTCAACAAAAAATATCTTCATTTGTGTTCCGAATATGAACGGAGGTCTTACGGGTGTTGAACGACATGAGGTTGAGTAATTAATGACAGAATTTTCATTTTTGGGTGAACTAACCCTTTAAGATCTAGTATGAGCCACTAGCAGTTAGGCAAGTGGCATTCAGTCTTACTTTTTGTATCAAATTAGGCCAGTCTATGTTTTTATGTCACTGATTTAAAAAAGTTATGAACAGTCTCAAAGAAAAAAATGTATGTCTAACTTGTAAGACTAGTCTTAACGGTTTATGCAACCAGCCCCTCAGCTGGGTTAACAATCCTTGCATCGAGGCACTGTTTGTTATTTTGTTTGTTGTTTTGCCTTTCTTATTCTTGAAGGTTATTTTGGGCAGAGGTTTTGAATCTCTGTTGGGGGTACGCTTCGGGCTTTTGGTTTAAATGTACCAATTGTCTTGAGTTGTAGTTTATAGTGGCGCTTTATTTTTTCCTAGATCGATTAAACGTTGGTGTTTGATCCCTCTTTTACGTTGCGTCACGAAACGAGCTGGCCATAACACACTTTTTGCTCAGTTTTGCATTCTGAATATGTCAACAAAAGAATAGTTGCCAAAAGTCTGCAGATTTTGGGCAGAGGGTGTTTTCACAGAAAGTCGAGTAGTGTATGATGGGCACAGTCTACGATTTTTTCCATCCAGTCAGAGGATATGAAAACATGTTTGATACCACGAGAACACGTCATAGTGTGTGATGCATTGCTACTGAAACCAAAGCTGTCCTCTATCTACCAGAGTAGCAATAAAATACAATACAAATACAAAAGTAAATGAACAGAACACATGTAACAAATTAAATGCAATATTTGACTCATCAGCACAGATAAAACCTCCAAATGCGTTTGGCTCATTTTTTCTTTTTCTCAGCACACAGATTTGCTACAACAACAACAACTGTGGTCTTACCCTTCACATCCATGTTTGTTACATCTGTCATGTGTTCCCTAGCAATGGAGGCGTGTTTCTGTGTGATTTTTATTGTTTTCAGAACGATTGTAGTGGATGATCCTCTGTTGTTTAGTGTATGATGCCCAATTTTTGTTTTTTTGTTTTACAAAATCAGCAAGTGTATGATGCCTAGTGTTTTAAAATCTGTTCAGATTTTAAAAGTCACATGTATTCCAGGCTTAACTAACTTTTAAAAGTCATATAGTGTATTCCAGGCTTAACGGACTGACCGTCAGACTGTGGATAGTAAAAATAATGAGTTGTTTAAATAAACAGAACTAGAGAAATGTACCTGGGGGGAGACCCAGCTGATGGTAGGCCTCACCCACTTGTTCCATGATTTGGTTGTGATCATGCTCCTCTTTTGCTGCAGCTTGCAGACGGGCCTGTATGATGTGTGTCTCCAGCATATCAGCATTCTGAATCCGTCTGTTGTATTCAGAATGCACCTGGCAAAATCATAAAACGATAAAAACGATAAAATAAAAGTCATAATTTAGATGATAGAAATTGGATAAAACTATATATATATATAGTTTCCAGAAATCACAATGTATGATTTTTTAAACTATTTATTTGTATGATACAGCTGCAAATAAGTATTTGAACACCTGAGAAAATCAATGTTAATATTTGGTACAGTAGCTTGTACAATATTTGGTACAATGTTTGTTTGCAATTACAGGGGTCAAACGTTTCCTGTAGTTTTTCACCAGGTTTGCACACACTGCAGGAGGGATTTTGGCCCACTCCTCCACACAGATCTTCCCTAGATCAGTCAGGTTTCTGGCCTGTCGCTGAGAAACACAGAGTTTGAGCTCCCTCCAAAGATTCTCTATTGGGTTTAGGTCTGGAGACTGGCTAGGCCACGCCAGAACCTTGATATGCTTCTTACAGAGCCACTCCTTGGTTATCCTGGCAGTGTGCTTCGGGTCATTGTCATGTTGGAAGACCCAGCCTCGACCCATTTTCAATGCTCTAACTGAGGGAAGGAGGTTGTTCCCCAAAATATCGCAATACATGGCCCCGGTCATCCTCTCCTTAATACAGTGCAGTCGCCCTGTCCCTTGTGCAGAAAAACACCCCCAAAGCATGATGCTACCACCCCCATGCTTCATAGTAGGGATGGTGTTCTTGGGATGGTACTCATCATTCTTCTTCCTCCAAACACGTTTAGTGGAATTATGACCAAAAAGTTCTATTTTGGTCTCATCTGAACACATGACTTTCTCCCATGACTCCTCTGGATCATCCAAATGGTCATTGGCAAACTTAAGACGGGCCTGGACATGTGCTGGTTTAAGCAGGGGAACCTTCCGTGCCATGCATGATTTCAAACCATGAAGTCTTAGTGTATTACCAACAGTAACCTTGGAAACGGTGGTCCCAGCTCTTTTCAGGTCATTGACCAGCTCCTCCTGTGTAGTTCTGGGCTGATTTCTCACCTTTCTTAGGATCATTGAGACCCCACGAGGTGAGATCTTGCATGGATTGACAGTCATATTTAGCTTCTTCCATTTTCTAATGATTGCTCCAACAGTGGACCTTTTTTCACCAAGCTGCTTGGCAATTTCCCACGTAGCCCTTTCCAGCCTTGTGGAGGTGTACAATTTTGTCTCTAGTGTCTTTGGACAGCTCTTTGGTCTTGGCCATGTTAGTAGTTGGATTCTTACTGATTGTATGGGGTGGACAGGTGTCTATGCAGCTAACGACCTCAAACAGGTGCATCTAATTTAGGATAATAAATGGAGTGGAGGTGGACATTTTAAAGGCAGACTAACAGGTCTTTGAGGGTCAGAATTCTAGCTGATAGACAGGTGTTCAAATACTTATTTGCAGCTGTATCATACAAATAAATAGTTAAAAAATCATACATTGTGATTTCTGGATTTTTTTTTTAGATTATGTCTCACAGTGGACATGCACCTACGATGACAATTTCAGACCCCTCCATGATTTCTAAGTGGGAGAACTTGCAAAATAGCAGGGTGTTCAAATACTTATTTTCCTCACTGTATATATATATATATATATATATTGTATATACACCGATCAGGCATAACATTATGACAGGTGAAGTGAATAACACTGATTATCTCTTTATCACGGCACCTGTTAGTGGGTGGGATATATTAGGCAGCAAGTGAACATTTTATCCTCAACGTTGATGTGTTAGAACAGTGGTGAACCGGCTACATGGTCATGGCTTTCCAACATGGTTATTTATGGTTATTCAGTGTTATTCACAAAGGCTCATTTGATGCACATGGGGAGCGAAGGCTGGCTCGTGTGGTCCGATCAAACAGACAAGCTACTGTAGCTCAAATTGCTCAAGAAGTTAATGCTGGTTCTATTTGGCCTTGGTGGAATAGATGCTGCTGCTGTTATTGTTGCTGCAGAGCAAGTACGGGACTTGCATACACTGCACACTGCTGTGAGCAAGTAAGACATGCTGCTGCTCTACAATAGCTTACATGAATTACCCAGATCTATACAGGTGGAGCTGGAGAAGGTGGAGGGTTTCTGAAAGCACGCTGCAACTGCTACAGCAAATGCTGACCGAGTATTTGAAGGTTGGGCAGTGAGCTAATTGGCAACTGATACAGAAGGAACCAATCAGCTGTGCCCTATAGAGAATGATGTGATTGCAAGCAGATTGAGTTCACATCACACATCAGCCTGTGTCATCTAGAGTTTCATGACAGAACTTTGTAAGCAGCACAACTGTTTTCAGCATTGATAATAAGACATTTTTCTTGAGCAGCATATTAGAATGATTTCTGAAGGATCATGTGATACTGAAGACTTCAAATACATTTTTTAAAAATATTTAAAATTAGAAAGTTATTTAAAATTGTATTCATATTTCACAATATTACTGTTTTTAACGGAGGTTGAGAGAGCTCAACTCACTGCAACTGAAGAAAACACATACAAATAAAAAAACACCAACAAATTAAGAAAACATCTTCATCAGTCTGACAACACATGTGCTGCAAATACTCACAACCAAATACAGAAACACGCTGCTAATAGCACAAAGCTCAATGAAGCTCAAATTTGTCTGTAAGGGTACTGTCTAAACGCACAGTTACCTGACAAATATTTTTAAAGTAAACCTGACTCTCCATTTTCTTCCACCCCAGATAGGGGATTTCATCTTTATGTTTTATTTCCTTTTAATTCCTATTATAACTGTAATACTATATATATATATATATATATATATATATATATATATATATATATATATATATATATATATATATATATATATATATATATATATATATATATATATATATATATATATATATATATATATTTTTTTTTTTTTTTTTTTTTTTTTTTTTTCACTTATGACTATTTTAATTTAATTTCTATGTAAAGCACTTTGAATTGCCACTGTGTATGAAATGTGCTATACAAATAAACTTGCCTTGCCTTGCCAATGAGCTGCAACTGAAGAAAACACATGAAAATAAAAAAACACCAGCAAATTAAAGGGAGAATTAACCCAAAAATGAAAATGTTGTCATCATTGACTCACCCTAATGTGGTTCCAAACCTGTATATGTTTTTCCTTCAGTTGAACACAAAATATTTATAAAGAATGTGGGTTAGCCAGAAAGTTGATGGCACCCATTGACTTCCATAAACATTTTTTTCCCACTATAGAAGTCATGGCTACCGTCTGGTTACTGACATTCTTCTAAATATCTTCTTTTGTTTTTAAGAAAATGTCTTTAGCAGGTTGACAACACATGTTGCAAATACTCAAAATGCAACCAAATACAGAAACCTTCTGGAAATACTCACAACGCAACCAAGTACAGAAACTGGCTGCAAATACTCACAACGCAACCAAATACAGAAACACACTGCAAATATTCACAACCCAACCAAATACAGAAACATACTGTAAATACTCACAACGCAACCAAATACAGAAACTGGCTGCAAATACTCACAATGCAACCATTACAGAAACACACTGCAAATACTCACAACGCAACCAAATACAGAAACTGGCTGCAAATACTCACAACGCATGACAGAACTTTACAGAAACACGCTGCAAATACTCACAACGCAACCAAATACAGAAACTGGCTGCAAATACTTACAACGCAACCATTCCAGAAACACGCTGCAAATACTCACAACGCAACCAAATACAGAAACATGTTGCAAACACTCACAATGCAACCATTACAGAAACATGTTGCAAACACTCACAATGCAACCATTACAGAAACGTGCTGCAAATACTCACAATGCAACCAAATACAGAAACACGTTGCAAACACTCACAATGCAACCATTACAGAAACTGGCTACAAATACTCACAACACAACCAAATTCAAAAACGCTCCGCAAATACTCACAACGCAAGCAAATACAGAAACGCGCTGCAAATACTCAAAACGCAACCATTACAGAAACGTGCTGCAAATACTCACAACACAACCAAATACAGAAACAAGCTGCAAATACTCACAACGCAACCAAATACAGAAATGTACTGCAAATACTCACAATGCAACCAAATACAGAAACGTGCTGCAAATACTCACAACGCAACCAAATTCAAAAATGTGCTGCAAATACTCACAACACAACCAAATACAGAAACGCACTGCAAATACTCACAACGCAACCAAATTCAAAAATGTGCTGCAAATACTCACAACACAACCAAATACAGAAACGCACTGCAAATACTCACAACGCAACCATTACAGAAACGTGCTGCAAATACTCACAACGTAACCAAATACAGAAATGTACTCCAAATACTCACAATGCAACCAAATACAGAAACGTGCTGCAAATACTCACAACGCAACCAAATTCAAAAATGTGCTGCAAATACTCACAACGCAACCAAATACAGAAACACACTGCAAATACTCACAACGCAACCATTACAGAAACGTGCTGCAAATACTCACAACGCAACCAAATACAGAAATGTACTGCAAATACTCACAATGCAACCATTACAGAAACGTGCTGCAAATACTCACAACGCAACCAAATACAGAAACAAGCTGCAAATACTCACAACGCAAGCAAATACAGAAATGTACTCCAAATACTCACAATGCAACCAAATACAGAAACGTGCTGCAAATACTCACAACACAACCAAATACAGAAACGTGCTGCAAATACTCACAACACAACCAAACACAGAAATGTACTGCAAATACTCACAACGCAACCATTACAGAAACGTGCTGCAAATACTCACAACGCAACCAAATACAGAAACGCACTGCAAATACTCACAATGCAACCATTACATAAACGTGCTGCAAATACTCACAACGTAACCAAATACAGAAATGTACTGCAAATACTCACAACGCAACCAAATTCAAAAATGTGCTGCAAATACTCACAACCATAACAGAAACACACTGCAAATAATTAATTAGTTGCATTTATTTAGCGCTTTTCTGGGTACACAAAGCACTTTACATGAAGGGGGGGAATCTCCTCAACCACCACCAATGTGCAGCATCCACCTGGATGATGCAACGGCAGCCATATTGTGCCAGAACGCCCACCACACACCAGCTTCCAATCAGGATAGGGGGAGGATTAGGAGGCCATGATGGACAGAGGCCAATGGGCAAATTTGGCCAGGATGCCAGGGTTACACAACTACTCTTTTTGCAAAGGACATCCTGGGATTTTTAATGACCACAGAGAGTCAGGACCTCGGTTTTAACATCTCATCCGAAGGACGGTGCTTATTGACAGTATAGTGTCCCCATCTCTATAATGGGGTGTTAGGACCCCTACAGACCACAAGGTGAGCACCCCTGTTGGCCTCACTAACAACTCTACCAGTAGCTATCTAGTTTTCCCAGGTCTCCCATCCAAGTACTGACCAGGCTCAACCCTGCTTAGCTTCAGTAGGAAACCAGTCTTGGGCTACAGGGTTATATGGATGCTGACAAATACTCACAATGCAACCAAATACAGAAATAAGCTATCACAACACAACCAAATACGTTGTTTACTCGTCAGTAGTGTTGTAAATGACGTGAAATGTGAGGATTTTTTTTAATAACATCCTGGTCGTATTTGCGTTGCGAATATTTGCAGTGCATATCTGTATTTGGTTGCATTGTGAATATTTGCAGCACATTTGTTGTCAAACTGAGGAAGATGTTTTCTTAATTTGCTGGGGGGGTTTTCTCTTTGCATGTGTCTAATCTTCAGTTAGAGCATTGAGCTCTTGGTCTGTGTAACGCTTCACAACTCAATTTTCAGACCATATAGTGCAAATGCAAAAAATAAAATATTGAAACAAACGTCCTTTTTTTCCTTTTTCTCGGTTACTTCATCAGTGGAATTTTGCCATTTTCTCTCCTTTTTTCAAATTTCCTTTTGCTAAATTATGACTTAAGAAATTATCTTTTGAATAAATTGAAATCTAACTGATTTTATTTTCCTTCTATTCTTTCCCCCAATTTACGTGGACTGTGCCATATAGCGGGGGGAGGTCGAGGACTGTTTTACATCGTTTATGTAGGCTATAGCCTGCGTGCACGTTGAGAAGTAACTTATAGTTTAAAAGGCTAACACAGAGGACGCCATAGTTTTTATTGTTAATAACTGTGCTAAATGTAGAATTCAGGTCTGGCCATCGGGAGCAGCGGGCAAAACGGTGGCCTGGCTACTTATTTCGCCCGCTGCTTTGTATTTATCTATACTTATTTGTTATTAGTGCACGCACACACACACACACACACACACACACACACACACACACACACACACTCACATGCACGCATACACACACACACACACACACACACACACACACCTACTTTGTTATATTGATGCATGCCTCGTTGTACCCGAATGATTTAAGGACTCGCCATTTAATAATTAACGGCTTGTAATGAACTGAGTTAATGACGGCTAAATTTAAGGGCAAGAGAAGCAGCAGTATATGTGAGAAGCAGTATATTCAATGAAAAGTTCAATGTTGCCATGGAAATGAAGAATGATGATCACTAAGTGAAAACATCGCAAAGGAGTTTATTTAGGCCCAAATATTTTGTATGTTTGCATGTTGGCTAGGCTAAGATGTGAATAAAAGCTAACAAAAATTTGCTGAACTTTATAGCTTTAAAAAAATTATAAAGAAAGAAAAAGAGAAAAGACAGTCACAGACATAGGCTACCAATTCAGATAGATTTTAAACATTAATAATAACTTCTTCTACTCTACAAGAAGAAAAAGTGAAAAAAGAGAGAGAGCATTTTCTTGTGGTGCCCCCTTGAGCACTTGGTGCCCTATGCGCAGCGCGTGATGCGCGTAATGGGAGCGGCGGTCCATGTCTGAAAAGCAGAAGCAAGCTCAGCGTAAAATAGACTCTTCCGCTGCCTGTATCAGTGGCAGTGCCCATAGCACGAAAGTATCGTAATTTATTGATGTAGCCTGCAGTTCATAACAGCCACGGGTAACAGGTGCCGCCACGGACCACTCATGTTCGCATCAGTGGCATAACTTTAACCTAGAAATCATGGACCCCGGTGCACAAATATCATAACTATCTAAAATAGGCCTACTGTAATATATTGTATGTTATACTGTAATACATACATGCAGAAATATAGAATTCTAGAAATGTATTAAAAAGAAAGACGCTTTCAGCCTTACTCAAAGGCCGCAGAAACATGGCCAGTGGGTTATTTACGCAATCCATTCCCGGCATTCTTATTTTGCTTTTATGTATTAAATATACAGGCCATTAGTTTATGAAACCTTGATCAAAATTAAAATACAATTTATAGAAAAAGAAATTCACTTTAAAGAAATGATTTCTGCAAAACAACACTCAATAAAAATCATGTCTGACCCCACTCCATGTCATATTGCGCGTCTTATAGCCTATATCTTACTCATGCTGCTCACTTTTCATCATCAACATATGAAATTAAAACAATAATACAATAGGCTAATATTTAAACATATAGCCTAACTATGAATCTAAATAGGCTACGTTTTGCATTTAGCCTACTCCACTCCAAACGCTTCAAAAATGTATTTTGTTTATTAACGCAAAGTTTTTAATTTCAAATTTAATTTCTAAATTCAGTTCATATTTCCAACAAACGAAATTCCGAGCCAAAATAACGAAGTGGTAAAAAAAACTGCAAAAATGAAAAATATTAAAGAATTCGCGGGCGCTTTCGTCGGCATGAGTAAGATAGGCTATAAGACGCGCAATATGTCTGGAAACATGGAGTGGGGTCAGACATGATTTTTGTTGAGTTTTGTTTTGCAGAAATCATTTCTTTGAAGTGAATTTCGTTTTCTATAAATTGTATTTTAATTTTGATCAAGGTTCATCTAATTACCTGTATATTTAATACATAAGAAGCAAACCAAGAACGCCGGGAATGGATTGACATGCGTAACGAACCCACTGGCCATGTTTCCGCGACCTTTGAGCAGCCTAAGGCTGAAATAGCGTCTTTCTGTTTTTAATATATTTTTTGAATATATGTCTTAATTACAGTAGGCCTATTATAGACAGTTATGATATTTGTGGCTGCACCAGGGTCCATCATTACTAGGTTAAAGTTACACGCTTATCATTAGTGATCCATGGCACCTGCTACCCATGGCTGTTATGAACTGCAGGCTTCAATCAATAAATTACAACAATTTCGTGCTATGGGCACTGCCACTGATACAGGCAGCGGATGAGATATTTTTCTGCTTTCAAACAAGTGTGACAAAGGCATGGGCTAAATACATTCTCTAATGTGGATACAGACATATACACACATCACTATACAACACCTTATTAGGAGAAAATACATGTCGTTTTAATGAGAAAAATATGTCGTTTTAACGACATAAGATCTCGTTATTACGAGAAAATTATGTTGTTCTTACGACATAAGATCTCGTTATTACGAGAAAAGATGTTGTTTTAACGACATAAGATTTTTTCAGCAAATTTTTGTTAGCTTTTATTCACATCTTAGCCTAGCCTACATGCAAACATACAAAATATTTGGGCCTAAATAAACTCCTTTGCCGATGTTTTCACTTAGTGATCATCATTCTTCTTTTCCACGGCAACATCGAACTTTTCATTGAATATACTGCTTCTCACATCTTCTCTTGCCCTTAAATTTAGCAGTCATTAACTCATTTCAAAACAAGCCGTTAGCCGAGAATGATAGGCTTTGATATGCCTATGTATATGTAGGCTATATAATGATATGCTGCAAGTCAAGAGTAGCGGATTCATAATTTGTAACGGTTAATTATCAAATGGCGAGTCCTTAAATCATTCGGGTACATCGAGGCATGCATCAATATAATAAAGTAGGTGTGTGTGTGTGTGTGTGTGTGTGTGTGTGCATGCGTGCATGTCAGTGTGTGTGTGTGTGTGAGTATGTGTGTGTGCGTGCACTAATAACAAATAAGTATAGATAAATACAAAGCAGCGGGCGAAATAAGTAGCCAGGCCACCGTTTTGCCCGCTGCTCCCGATGGCCAGACCTGAATTCTACATTTAGCACAGTTATTAACAATAAAAACTATGGCGTCCTCTGTGTTAGCCTTTAAAACTATAAGTTACTTCTCAACGTGCACGCAGGCTATAGCCTACATAAATTATGTAAAACAGTCCTCGACCTCCCCCCGCTATATGGTACAGTCCACGTAAATTGGGGGAAAAAATAGAAGGAAAATAAAATCGGTTAGATTTCAATTTATTCAAAAGATAATTTCTTAAGTCATAATTTAGCAAAAGGAAATTTGAAAAATGGAGAGAAAATGGCAAAAATCCACTTATGAAGTTACCGAGAAAAAGGAAAAAAAGGACGTTTGTTTCAATATTTTATTTTTTGCATTTGCACTGGTCTGAAAATTTAATTGTGAAGCGTTACACGGACCAGCTCTTTCTGCCACCATAGTTTTTACTATATTTTTGATCAAATAAATGAAGCCTAGCTGAAGATAAGAGACTTCTTTCAAAAAAATTGTTTTAAATCATACAGACCCTAAAATTGTATAGTGTATAGTATGCCACATTTTATTAGAGATTTTGTTTAGTGATGTGATGGCACCTGTTGTAGCTCCTCCACATATTTTTCATGGTAGTTGTTGTTGCCTCCTCTTCGTGATTTACTGAGATTAGAAACCGTGTCCTTCCCAATCACCTCTATGGTGTAAAGGTCTTTGAATATGCTGGCCAGTAGATGAGAAATGTCCTGTACACACAAAATCAGTCACTCTCAAAAATATGAAATTATCTTTAGTGACAGTTTAGTTTGACAGTTGAAAATTATATTTATATAACTGAAATTCTTCATAACATCTAATTTTGTGTTTCACGTAATAAAGTTGTACAGATATGAAACAACACGAGGATGAGTAGGCTTGAGTAAGTATGAGTAAGTTGCCTGTCAGATTTACAAGTCATAATGTTAAAATAATAATCAATTGTAGTGGTCAGTAGTCATTCACTTACCTGAGTTGTCTTTGATGCTGGCTTGTGTCGATTCATGGAGGGTTCAGAGCTCTTAAGTGGTTTTGGTTTAGTTTCATCGGCCATTATTTTGTCGTGAAAAGAAGTGTAAATACTGAAACGCAGTTAAATATTTCACTAAGCTCTGCCGCGTTTGGTGCGTATAGCGAAGGAAGTTATTATGGTGATACAAACGTCCTATAGATATTAATATGTCTAATATAAAACGGAACGTATTACGCTACATGACACCATGGAGTTCCCTTTTCTACATTGACCACCATTTGTTTAAGACGTCACCATGGTAACATAGTACGCCTCCTAAAAGCTCCTCATCCAAAGCGACGGCCATAATAACATTTGGACACTTAAACCACGCGAATATACTGTTTGAGGTCAGTAATACTTTTACTCAGCAGGGATGCATGTAGGCCAAGTAACAAAAATGAATAGACTAATGTTACAAAAGATTTATATTTCACATGCTGTTCTTTTGAACTTTCTATTAATCAACGAAAAATAATGTAACTGTTATTGCGGTTTCCACAAAAATACCAAGCAGCACAAGTGTTGTCAACATTGATAATAATAATAAACAAAACAAATTAATGATTTATGAAGGATCATGTGACACTGAACACTAAATAACAGATTAAAATATATTACAACAAAAAATATTTTGCATTATTACTATTTTAACTGTATTTTGGTCAGATGAATGCAGCCTTGGTGAGCAGAAGACTTCTTCGACCCCAAACTGTAGAATGATAGTGCATATTGTTTTACATCATAAACACCCAACACTTTTTTTTAAATGTTTGCCATCTTTCCTTATATATCTTTTCTCTACATATTGTCTACATATATACAAAAGTCATTTTATATACATAAAAAAACATGTTAAATGCAAGAAAAGTGTCTACTTTAATATTCCAAATAACATTTGTCAAAATAAAATGTCAACATATGGGGGAAATAATGTTCCAAAGTGTAAAATTGTCATTCAGCGTAATGGTCCGGACTTTGATTTTGCCATTACATCTTTAAATAAACATATAAAATACCAAACAAAAAAATATATTTGTTTTCTTGGCATTTTCAAATAAGTGCTGTGTTATATTAAAAGGACTATGTCTTTTTTTCTTTTCTTTTTTAAGTATTTAAATAACCAGGGGGACTTTTGTCCCAAAAATGCAGTTTGTAAGAGATCATTCAGTGTAACAGGATCAAGAAGCCATTCTGAAATCATTCGGCAGTCTGTGACATCATCAAATGGCACCCTGGAGACCATGTGGTGCTGCAGAAAAGTGAATTAATTTACTGGTCAAGCTCACTGTTTGATATGGCCAGTTGATGGCCTGCAATATAAGCTGAAGTAGAAGTTTCGTCATTCAGGGTAATGTTTTTTTTCATTCAGTGTAATGCAAATTCTCTGTTACACCAAAGTGTCAGCCATTACACTGAATGACAGGATCACTGTATAAACAGGGGCATAGCACAAGATCCCGGGCCCTATGCAGTCCTGATGGGCCCCCATGTTCCATGTTAAAATATATTCCAGAATTTTCAAGGGCCCCTTTCCCCTTGGGGCCCTGGTAATCAGTACTGGTTTTATCCCCAGTCCCAGTATAAATAATAATTTTAGCATCTTATTTATATTGCAGATAAATGAGGAATGTTTGGCACGTACAAATATGTGTTAAACTTAATAAATATTAATATCTTTATGCATTTTTGTATTGTTTAATTTGTATTATTGATTCATTTTAGATGCCCACTAACAGAGAGAGTTGAAAGGCACTGTAAAATGTCAAAAAGCCAAAAAGTAAAAGCAGACCCAGTAGCTATGGCACTCTTAAAGCACATTCTCACCAAGAACAAAACTATTATGATAAATATAATGGTAACTACTGTATATCAGCGTCCACACGATAACACTGTTCATTCTAAGCATGTACTGTAGTTTTGTAGCCTGACAAGCCAGACCCATATCAAGATGTTTGGTCTGGGAACACACCATTGGCAGGGCTCAATCCGAGGGGTGGGATAAACTGCTGTTTTTCAAATTCCCTCTGCACGCAATAGGATAGCGCTACAACCAACCAGAGCAACGAAGAAGGTGAAGCGGAGCTAGTTGATAGATTTTGCCGTATCCGGTCGGCAAAACTGCGAACACATCTTCCTTTCTTAAGAATGACAAAACCGAAAGACAGCTGTTTCTTTGTTTACAAGTAGCATACGGAACCGCCGCAACTCTGCCGTCATTATGTTATGCCTGCCCACCGACTCTATACACGATATGATTGGTCTGACCAGAGTTTGTTTTTTCCAGCTCGCAAGCCAACGGAGAGTTGCTAGACCACCCTGGCTGCAAATAACATTTGCTGCCGCTATGGTGCGTCTAGATTACTAGGCTAGTAGTTTTGTCTTCTGATGCTTTAAATGCTGGAGCTCTTTAAAGCAGAATGGATTCTGATTGGCTGTCAATGTTTTTATCGTTCATTAGCTGGATAAAATCGTTCTGAAAGTGATTTTACGATGTCGTTTCTCTGTGCCGTTATCGTTAAAGATGTGGTGTGGACTCTATTCTTTTATATTTAGAATTATTTAATAATTTGTTAACTATATCTTTATCATTATCATTATAGTTATCATACTTGGTGTGATAAGGCCTTTAGCAAGGATTTTCAGGATTGAGATTGTCAGAATAATAGCTTACCAAAATTTCTGAATAGAGAGTTCCCCCTCACAGTGTTATGTCACAAGTTCAAAAGAGACCATTGAGGGGATTCTCCACCCAAAACACCCATCCTGATAACGTTGGCAAACAAAAAATATTCATAAATATAGCTACAAGGTGTAATTTTTGGAGCCGATCAAGTCGGAAACAAAGTGACAAGCTAAGCAAGCATGGCAGAGAGCATCAGAACAGTAGAATAAAATGCATATTATTTTTCAACATCTGCTTCTGCCGTCATTTACTTAGGAGTATTATGAAAACTAATTTAATGATACAGACTAATACAAAAAATATTGCAATTATTGGAACAATGGCAATATTATCTCCCTTTTTGGCAAAATGTCATTCAGAGTAACAAACCATGGTCATTGAACGTAACGGATATATTTATGTAAAAATTAAGCAATATACTTATTCTGACCTGTAATTATTCAAACATATAAAAGAATATGTGATCATACAAACTTGTATTATATTTTAAATGATCTTCCCTTACAAAAACTTCTTGCTGACAAATGGGTAAAACCTAGTGGTTTGAAGGATAGTGCCAAAGTATAAAGATTTAAAAATTACAATTAATTAGTATTTGTGGTTGCACTGTGATCCTCAAATAGAGTATTTTAATGTCATCAAATGATTCCTGTTTTATATGCCTAATAAGATTTTCTGATACATTAATATTGTTACACGGAATGACATTTTAGTGGGTGTCTTCTGTAAATCATGGTAAAAAATGTATGATAGTCATTATTTTTTACTCAGAAAAAGTATAAAATTAAACGGGACACATTCTAGTCTTTGTATGTGTACCCACGAATGTATATATATATATATATATATATATATATATATATATATATATATATATATATATATATATATATATATACTGTACTTATACACATACATTACACACAAACTTTTATGTTTGATGCGCTTAATCACGATTAGTCGATTTGACAGCACTAGTTTTTAATTTATACAATTATAGCTAACCTAAAAGCCAAAGGGTAAAGTCACTGAGATTAGTATATGCACCTGGCCATAAAGAAATGACAAAACATGTTAACCAATCCAAAAATAACCTGTACACAGTGCACACCTATGCATACCTGTAGATCAGGTATGCCTTGCCGGTTTTAAAGGGTGTGCTAAAAGCTGCCAGGTAGGATGATTTTCAAATCTTTATCATCAAAAAGCAAAGAGGTTGTATGTGCATAGTCTACTACGCCAATGGACTCACCCATGGCCTATGAAGCTGGCTTGAGTTCATAGATTTCTTTAGCTCACCTTTGTTTATTGCTTCACACCCTGCAAGACAAAATTAGATTACCCCTGTTCGCTTACCATGTAGGTTGGCAGTGTTCTGATTTGTCCCATGATGCAACACAATCACTCACAATAAATCAATCTGCAACATTTAACACCGAAACATAAACAAATACATCTTTAATAATTAGTAAAATTTTAAAAACGTGTTTTTAAACTATTTTTTTTTTATTGTTAAAAAATAAAGGTTCTTATATGGCTCCAAGAAGAACAGCAATGGAACCTTTTCAATGCACAAAAGGTTCTTTATACTGAAAAAAAACAACAACAACACATTCTTTAGATTAGAAATTACTCTCTTCACACTAATAAAAAGGTTATTTTAGGAATTGTTCACTGAAAAGTTCTTTGGGGAACCAAAAATTGTTCTATGGCATTGCTGCAAAAAAACAACAACAACATTTTGGTGCCTTTATTTTAAAAAGTGTGTTATTTCACCCCTTCCTGAAATGGCACATAAAAACAAAACAAACTGAGACAGATTGCGTTCCATGCAAGACCCCATACATATCCGGGTCAATGACATGACATGTTTTTTTTGTGTCCGAATTCATTATTTTCCAAAAAAGAATTTGAATAAATACATGTCATATATCAAATTGATATTTCCTTTATAAGAAACCCTTTGTGGTGTTGTGTGTTTGAAAGACCAAAAATGTCAGGTGGTGCGACCGTCCGAACGTACAAGCAGAAGACAAAACTGCAATAAAAAGGTTCATTTTCTCAGTAAAATTCTTAATCAAATAGTTTGGCACGATTTTACGTTAAATTCCTTATAAATGAGGGTAAATAGTGTATCAGTCCTATTTCAAAACTATTCTATTACTTTAAAGAACCATTGTCTGAAAAATGTACTTTTAAAAATGTAATTTGTACTCCAAATGTCAGGGAGGGCAACTTTATGCAATGTTACTTTAAGAAAACCATGTGACAGCATATGACATCACACAGAAGACCCCAGAGGACCTCCTTGATGCAGTAACAATGTTAGTCACCCTCCCATAAATATTAGATAATTTGACATTTTTGAGTAATGGAGTTGATTCAACTTATCATGTCAGGTGGTATGACCCCTGGAAAACTTTGACAATGTGTTGTTATTACAAAAATGTGTAATTGATTTAAAAAATTTATGTATAACCTTGATCATATGGTCAAACACTGTATACTGTATGTGTTCAAGTTAATGCCTGTTAGATTTTAATTGAGTTTGAAATGTCAGGTGGTGCAACCAGCAAATTTACATTTAAAAGTATAAATTCCCACTGCAATTTCAAAATGAAGTATATAACCGTAAACCGTTATATAATGTATACAAATAATTTTTACAGTTAAAAACAAAACATAAAAACTCCTTATGGAAAATTGGGTGTTTGAACACATAGAAAAGTATCCGGACAATACATAAAGAAATGGAAAGGGAATTTACCATGTGATATGCATTTTAGACAATACAATGATTCATATAAGTTTTCAGTAGTGCTAAGTAGCCTACATTATGTAGCCTATATTATTAAATGAATATATGGTAACACCATCTGACATTTTCTGGGTGGTAAAATCAGAAATCTTATTTAATAATTAATCAATCCTGTCTTAAAAGCTGTAAACCAATATGAATCAACGGCATACATTTTTTTTTTTTTTTTTTATCTTAAAAACCTTATTTGTCATTAACCCATCCACATAAACATGTAACTTCTTGCAGTAAAAAGAACACGTTTTTTTGCCTTGGGAATTCAATCTGAAAACGCTGAATGAAAATCAAGCTTATAAGACTAACTTTTCTTTCCATGTACCCCTAAATGATAAGATAATGGCGTACTTATGAAACCAATCTAGGTGGAGGTTCAGATTATAAATGCAACACGTATAGGTCTTTGTCATTTGTAGTCTTTGAAGAACTGCTTAAGTGGAACTGCTGGACAAGAATGCAGATCTACACAAATAAATCAAAACCACTGACACTGACACCCTTCTGCAAATCACCAAAAAGTAGACTTGTTTCTCAATTAAAATTCCGTCGTTTATGATGTGTGGAAACAAATGACATTTTTCAGGACTTCAACTGAAAACAGAGACTTGAAAGACCGGTGTTGTTGTGGGTGTTGTCGAATTCTCGATACTGCGCTCGTATAGGCGGGTTCCACACCGAGTCGGATGGTTTAGGACTCGGGCTGTAACCTACTCAACCCATTCAGCCTCTGGGTGACTTTGGGACGTGGAACGTCTTGTCCAACTGGGATATACTCCAACTGAAAGAAGGAAAGAAAAAAAATGGAAGTAAATGGAAGTGCCAGCAGATTCGGTAAGTTTTGCAGTGATGTCATGTTTATTCCTCGTGAGAAGTAAACATTGATGAGTGTCAGGCTATTGTGGCTATATAAACACCAGTGATTTCAATTGCTTCTTTGTATTTTTTTTTTTTTTATAAAATTGGGTTGAATGTGTTAAACAGACTTTGTACAAAACAATTTACTTTAAAACGCAAATATGTTTATTTTCGCAGTCATGGGAGTGTTGTCTTATGCTGCATTAGCCTTAGTTTTTAGTGGTAGGCTAGGCCTATATCATAGAACATTTTGCTATCCTGTGCTTAATCTCTGGACAGTCGATATGCAGTCAGTTTACGACGAGTGCAAGTTCGCAATAATGTCAAACAAACTTCGCTTTCACAACCCACATTCAGACTGCGAATGACATATGTCACGCGAGGATTCAACCACAAGAAGGCGCCCTATCCCAAATTACGCTGACTTTCGAACCGATTCACTAAAAGATTTTAAAAATGATTAATTTAGATTCAAATGAAATCCACTAAGACGTCCAATAGTATTTTAAGCATCGAAATGACAACAATTAGATTTCGCCAACTGCTAGATATTACAGATAAAAACAGCAATAGAGTATTACTAACGACTTTGTCAAATGTCATTAGTTATTTTCACATTTATTCAGCCAGGTCATGTTTGTAAAGAGAAGTGGTTCTCAAACAGTTTACCTGGATAAATAAAGGTTAAAAAAATATATATATATATATTCATAATTGTTCTGCTGCATCCGTCTGAATGACAAGCCAAAATTAATTGAACGACATGTCGCCTATCATTCAGTTTGTCAAGCAGATGTACGTCACGTTTCGAATCTCGACTCGTTCAGTGAAGGGGGCGGGGTCTTACTGTAGGTCCAGCCAATGGAATGCTCTTTTACACCCCGCACTGGAATGCTATTGGTTCGCCCTGTAGTCAGCAACCTACGCTTTAAAAACGGAGACATCAACGAAGTTTACGAGTCAAACATTAAGGTGAACGAGAATGATTCGTTCGAAACCACCATTTTCCATGAGAGAATCGCTAGAGAAAAGGCGACAGGTTACAAAAAGAGGTTACTCGCAACCGTTTGGATAAAGTTTAAAACGTGTTTAAGTAGTCCCAATCGACGTATATGTCATATGTTTCTCTGGTTATTTGGGTAACTTATTATATATTTAAATACCACAGTGCATACCACAACATGTCAGTGCGAAACTCAGGGACACGCACATGAAAGTGATTCGGCACAAAAACAAAAGGATGATTTTTGCAGGTTTTAGAACCCGCCCCGTAGAAAGAGACTTGCAAACGTCATGGTTTTCTCCCGTCATGTTATTTTTCTACCCAAAGTAAGTCGATTACAGGATCCCGTAGAGGATTTCAACAATGTCTTGTGCGCGTAAGCCACACAAAAGGACGAAATCACAGGAGTTCGTTTATCAAGAACAGTGCGAGAACGTGGCACACGAGAATGGGAAACGCATAGGTGGGTGTTGCATTTGTGTCAGGCGGTCGTGTCGTGCATTAAATATAGCCCTTCGTGGACTAAAACTGTTAACTTCTATGGCTCTAGTAGTTCCAGAAAGTATAGTTCCCTCCAAAATACCTTTGGTAAAATGGTTTTAGTTTTTTCCACCACTTACTGTAAAACCAAAACAATGTGATCTCATTTAAACAGTGTAAAAAGTTAAAGAGAAGAGCTCACTGTCCATTTATAGATGCAAACAGAAGGTGTGCAAGTGGCTGTGCAAGTTAATCAAATAGCATTAACTGCACATACAGCATTTGAAATAGTATTGTTTACTGTACTGTTTATTAGATAAATATTGAATGTCAACCAATCTCTGCAATATCTTGTACTTTTCAATGGGCGTGACGTTTTGTTGCTGTAGAAGCTGCATTCTAAATATGAATTATTAAAAGGACTTAAACTAATAGAGGCCTGGACTATGATGATGATATGCAGTGGATGTTTAGTGAAGCTGGCTTTTGAGGAAAGTCGCAAACATGACTGCATATTTCATAAAATTAGGATTTACTTATTTTTTTATGTTTGAGATGAGGAATTGCTCAAGGGGATTCTCCCATTCTGCTTTATGATGTTTTGCTGTATGTAATTACATTCCAGCGAAATGGAGCAGAGAGAAGATCTGTTTTGTTGAGTGTAGGATTACGAAACTTTTCCAAGTAAGAATGAACCGTTTTGGGGGTTGACTTATCACACTTTAATCGTACAACTGTTATACATTCCATTGATGCAACATCAAGGTTGGCCATAAATAAAGATTCCTTATTCACAACTTATTCACCCAGTTTCCCAGATGGCAATACTCTCCACCCAGTTAAATGGAAACGGTCTTGAAGGGTATGAAAAAAGCACCAAAACACAGATACGAATCAGCATTACGACCATAATTTAAAATTGGCCACTTCTTTGCAGTGCAATGAATGTATTTGAATGCTTCAGTTGCTAGGTTTACATACATTTTAATAATCATAATGTTGAGCTTTCATGTAAATTTGGAATGAAATTGAGGTTTATCCAAAAGAGAATTGAAATGTGGTGGAGATCTTAAGCATTCTACACTCTCAAAGGGGATTGTTTGAATGAATTACGCAATTTACGTGTAATGGCTATTTTAACATGTTATGTGAATTTTGTCTAAACAACAATTTCATTGTTTAAATTAAAACTCATTAAATTATGTAATAACATGTTAATAATTGCCATATAAACATTTGAATCTGACTATATTGACAGTAAGATTAAAAAATATGTGTAGTGCATGTGTAGTAGACTACTTTTATCCAGAGAAGTCTAGATATTGGAAGTGGAGTGGACTAAATAAATCTGACTAAATAAGTTGGTTCACTTTCGAGAGTACTCTCGTATTGCGTAAATTAGCTCCTTTTCTCGAGAATATTGAAGCCAAAATTATCCGTATAATTTTATATATGTAAAACGCAGTGCAGCTGCACAGTAGACCCCAGCAGAGGTGGCTGATTGGCTGTGCTTCGGCTACTGCACGAACCTATGGCGAGGCGGCTGAGACGTGCGAACCAATCAGGTCGCTTCGCGCCTTTGTGCGTCAGCGCACGCCAAAATGGCCGTGGCCTACTTTCGCCATATGATTCAGATTTAATCTCCTTCAGTTTACATGATTTTTTTAGTTTCTTGTTGGTAGAGCACTTCTTTTTAACATATCTTTTAAGTAATGATTGCTAACATTGTTCACACAAGGTAGGATTTTGGAGCACAAAATCAATGTCATCCTCCAAAAATAGGTTCATTCAACCTGTGAACTATATTTTAAAAGTCTTTTGAAGTCATGGTGAGGATCAGACTTGTAGAAGAAGATGTGGTTATTGTAAAGGAAAGAACAGCTTGGATATTTAGCTTTAAGTAAATCATTCAGGTTTCATTTCATTTTAGCAAGATAAGAAGAAGACTCTCTTGGCATATTTTTAGTTGTCACGACTCACGCACATGCTGAGTTGCATAACTTCTTTAGTCAGCTGTCTGATATGACTCACATAGAAATACTGCTCTTCTGCATTTCACGTATAGTAAATTGATATTTTAATCAGATTGCAAAATGTTTTATGCATATGTAACCAGAAAGTTCAGAATTTGCAGCAATATTGAATCGATACATTTGGATGAAAATCTGTTGATGTTTTTTACGAAGGGTCAAATATTTAGCTGCTACATCTTTCTTCATTGGTGGCCATTCAAGTGTATTTAAACATTTTTGAAAGCATTGGTAAAATATTTGATTGTTATATACAGTAGTTTTGTTTTGGAGGGCCCTTAAAAACTCTACAACTTTCCCTGTTTAAACTTCCATTGACATGTATAGAAATCAGGGGCGCCGCTAGCAATTTTGGGCCCTATGAAAGAATTTGATGTTGGGCCCTTACCACACCAACCTAGCTATCCAAAATCTTTGTCTGCAATTTAATAATACTGACCAATTAAGCTCCGCTCGCTCAACCCAGAATAACCCCATTGGCTGATGAAACATTGATTAAAATTAAGATACAATTTATACAAAACAAAACTTAATGAAGTGGTCACAATCATATCTGATCAACTCCATTCATCTTATGAGGTGTCCTATCTCATGCTGTTCACTTTTCATAATCGACATAGATTGACAACATAGACATAAAAAAACAACATTATAATATTTAAATATGAAAATAAATACCTTAATGGCTGCAACAATTATAGCACAGAGAATTTTCATGTCGGAGTGGGATTTGAGTGAACGTAGTTTTCCCGGTGAGCGTGAGCGGTTCATGAGTGGAGCGTTTTGCTGGATTTTGCCGGAAATGCGCCATCATTTTTTTATATTTGTAACTCTTTGGTAGATTATACATTTATAATACATAACTACTAGTACTGTTACCACTAATAAAACCCATCTCTGGGGGCCCCAAATGTGTGTGGGCCCTTAGAATCGTCCTAACTTTCCCCCCCTTAGCTGCGCCCCTGATAGAAATGCTAATGGATAGCTTTCTCCAGGTATTACAGATCTTTCTAGCAGTGGCACAGCTCAAATCCACTGACTTTGCAAATCGTGCTGGCCCTGTTTCTATCATGTTTTTGAGGATCACGGCAATGAGAAGTCAGAAGAGTATTTGAACTTGGCGACGTCTACATTTGCATGCTTAATACTTCTGGAGTGTGATTTGAATGTGGAGATGAAAAGCCTGATGCATTTTCCTAAATGTTAAATACCTCTTTTCAAGACTGCAATAACACAAGTATCAGTCATCAAAATAAAACCATACACGCAAGAGTTTTCTGAGTAAACATAGGCAACCATCCCAGCACAGAAAAAGCTTTCAGCTCCATTTCAAAGCATGCTTTCTGAAATCAGCTCAGATTTGTCATAATTTCTCCGCCTTCTGCTTGAGTGTAGCTAGCCAGAGCCTCATAAACAGCCTCTGTGGCAAGAGCTCGTGAAAAAATGTCAGCAATGTTGTGGTTGTGCCCACACCTTTGGTTCAGAGAAGCTGTAAATACTCATAATTCAACTGTTGGGCAAATTAGCTCCATGATAGCTGCAGGACAACAGCTTTGCGTCTCATCGGGATGTTGCAGGCATTATCTGTAATATTTTATCGTTCCAAATTCAGCCACTCCTGAAAAGGAAGTAGAAACATTTTATGGAAAGACTGATCTTTTATTGCAACATTGAAATTAATTGACTACACACACCACACCCGCACATACACATTTTTTCCACACTGCAGTGCTATTGTGGTTATCTTTATCTAGCTTTATAGATGCAATAATCCTTGCATAATTGTTTAAAAAATCAATCCTGAAAACTGTATGTATCATACACAGCTGTTTGGGAAGTGAACTCAGTATTTTAAGTGAACTGGTATATATTAATATGAAAAATTAATAACTAATTAAGTCAGTGTATGCTTTTTTGGGTTTCTACGCATTTTGCCAAATCATTTTGTCAGATAAATCCCTTAACTAAGTTTAGTGTTTTGGTCTTCCCTCATATTTAAAATATTTAACAAAATATAAAATAGGCTATCTTTCCTCATATTTTGATTGTTTAACCAAATATGTAGGCTCATTAAATCAAATATTCCCTCCAGTGTCTGGACGTCACTTTTGTCCACTGCTGTATGTATGTATGTATATACAGTACTATATATATGTAATCTGTACATATGTTGGACTCTTTGTGAGGGATGCAAGTGATTTTATTGCTAATCTTTACTCTATATCAGCACTGTGGTTTCAAAAAGACAAAGATAACCACAGTATCATTTCAATATGGAAAAAGTGCTGTGTGGGTGAATGCATGTGGTCAGTACGTGTCAGTGTTATCTTTCAAACAATGAGTACTATTTAGGATACTTTAATGAAGAGAAAACAGTACAATATGATGTATGAACTGAATATAAACAAAGCACAATGATATACCTAATGCTGAAACTATATAGTTATTGAAAGGCATCAATGCTGTGTATATTAAAGGAATTTACTATCAAACCTAACTGGAATGGGTAAACATACTTTCATTGAAGTAAAAACTTTTAGTAAAAAGAAAATGGACATGGTAACCTTTACCATACTTATATAGCTCACCCAGCAGGTTTTGACCTTCAGCAAATTGTGCAAGATCATTTTTCTATTGTCTGGAGAAAGGTGTGTCCAGGCATTAGCATTATTGCAAAAATGAATATATATATTTGTAATAGCTTTGATCTATACATGACTCACCATTGAGCCCAGATACTTGTGACATGGTCTTTATTTGAACTTCCAAAGATACATAAATTAAGATACTTTGACAGTGGACTTTGAACATTTTATGACCTTTGTGAAATCCATTTGCACTAATGCGTGAACTTGATACTTGACCTTTAGGTCTGCAGGGAGACCCGGACCTGCAGTTTTTGCTGAAAGGTGGAGACCTAATAAAGGTGAAGTCTAGCTCATGGAGGAAGACCCGCTACCTTCGGCTAAATGAAGATTGCAAGACTGTGTGGCAACAGACAAGCAAGACATTCAAGAGAGACTCCAGCTGTAAGTATAACTGCTGTCCCTTAATTCAGTTCAGTGTCTGTTTGAGAGAGATTGGGAGAACAGGTTTTCATCATATCATTAAGAATCTGATTTTTTTGGGGATAATAGAGCTTGGTATACTACTATAAAAACAGCTAAGCTGCCATAGCAACTCCTTCTGGACGTTTGCAATTTTGAAAAGTTACAACACATGAATGTTCATGTTTACAAAACAATGATCGGCCCGCCTAGTTAATAAAGAGAAAGCCTGGATACTATTATTCCTAACAACAAGACTAAAATGTGAGAACATTTGTCAAACCTGGGTCACGAAGAAGTAAATTCTGAATTAAGTATAATGACATATACACAGTATACCACAAAAATTTGGGGTCAACAAGATTTTTTAATAGATATTTTTCTGCAAGGATGCATTAAATTGATGAGAAATGATAGAGACATTTGTAATGTTACATAAATCATTTCAAATAAATGCGTTTTTTTGTTAAACTTTCTTTTCATCAAAGAATCTTTAAAAAAATACATAAAATATCATGGTTTCCATAAAAATATTAAGCAGAACAATTGTTTTCGTGATTGATAATAAGAAATGTTTTTTGAGCACCAAATCAGCATATTAGAATGATTTCAGAAGGATCATGTGACACTGAAGTAATGATGCTGAAAATTCAGCTTTGCATCACAGAAATAAATTATATTTTAAAATATATTCAACACACAATATTACTGTTTTACTTTTGACTGTATTTTTGATCACTTCTTTTGAAAACGTAATTTTTTTTACTTATTCCAACCTTTAGGCTAGTGTATATATATATAATATAAAAAACTGTGGCTTGATTCACTGTAATCATATAACCTTCATTTCATTTAATTTCCTGACAATAAATGACTTTATGCTGACATCAGCAAGCCTCACATCAAATGGCTCTCCTGTAAACTGATCTTTATAGTGCCCAGAGCTGTAAATAGGTTGTTAGACCTGTCCTTCACCTTCCCCCACAAACATTTTGAACATCTGTAAGGCCAGAGAAGGTTTTGAGATGGGCGGAAAGGAAACATTTTGGAAAAATGACCAGAGAGGGGGGGGACAAAATTTTGTGGTGTGTTGTCCAGAGCCCTCCGCTCCTCATAGCTTCTGGCCTGGTTCCTCCTGGCCAAAGGCCTCAGATCAGGTCTCTTTATCTGCTGTCTGCCAGATGTAGCTGCCTTCTCTTTGGCCTGTGTAATTGAGGAAACCAGGACCAAACTAAATCAAAAGATTCTAGTGAAAACACCAGATATCAGCAGGGGAACCCTCTGGTCCTGCTCTCATGATATTTTCACCCATTAGGCATGTGTTTTGACAGTCGTTTTACTCCCATTGGCCAGGAATGATGATTCGATGGATTGCACATGCAGCAGGGTTTTTTTGGCCTCTTTTTGTGTTCTCAAAACAATGACATGAATGATGACAGAATGCTCGGAAAATGTATTAAACACCTTAAAAATGAAAGATCTTAATTGGCTTAATATAAGTATTGAAACATTAGAGGATGATTCCGAGACTTGCCATTAGAGCAAATAGTTTACTCTATTAAACAGATTCTTATGTAGTTAAAGGGATAGTTCACCCAAAAATTAAATTTACTCACCCTCAAGCTATCCTATATGACATTCTTCTTTCAGAGAAATACAATCAGGGTTAATAAAGGCCTTCTGAAGCAAATCGATGGGTTTTTTGTAAGAAAAATATCCATATTTAACATGTTATAAAGAAACAGTAGTAAAGATATCTAGCTTTCGGCGGACCGAAAGCTAAAACGTAAACGTAATTAGCGCGATGATGACGTTGTAAGTGCGTCGAGCATAAATGTTTTAAACTTTGAGAGGTGCTACACTTTCTTCGTAAGTTGAATACGGAAGGCGGTCTGCCGGAAGCTACTGTAGATATTTTACTTTATAAAGTTTTAAATATGGATATTTTTCTTACACAAACCCATTGATCCGCTTCAGAAGGCCTTTATTAACCCCCCGGAGCCGTGTGGATTACTTTTATAATGGATGAATGCACTTTTTTGGGCTTCTGCCATTATAATGCTTGGATTAGCCAGGACATGTTTTAATATAACTCTGATTATGTTTGGCTGAAGTCATATACACTTGGGATGGCTTGAGGGTAACTAAAGTATGGGATCGTTTTTATTTTTGGGTGAACTATATGGCTTAAATACAAGAAGACAATGGTTTCATGTTTTTAAGCCCAGGAAATGAGTTTATCATCTTATAGTGATGGTGCCAAGTTTATCTCAAGTTTGCAGGGGTGGGAAAGAAACAGAGGAAATGTAACAGATTGTTTTTATCAAATACTAGTACTGATACAGCCCTACCCACTGTCAAACTATCCAGAAATTAGACAATGACTATTTTGTTCTCTTAAACCCTGTTGGACAGAGAAAATGTATGTAGAACATCTACCTCAGTCTTGTACTCCGTGAAAAATAGTATTGCTGCAATCCTGTGTGATGCCACATTTCATAGTTTGCCGCTATTATTCTGTACAACAATGAGAAGATTTTTCCCCTGGGCGTGTTTGTCATGTGTT
The DNA here is from genome assembly GCF_949357685.1 of Gobio gobio. Classification (NCBI taxonomy): domain Eukaryota; kingdom Metazoa; phylum Chordata; class Actinopteri; order Cypriniformes; family Gobionidae; genus Gobio; species Gobio gobio. The sequence goes on from NC_137119.1 coordinate 25,586,273, forward strand.
TATTATTCCTACCTCCTGCAGAACACAATAAGAGGTCACATGGTCACACTCCCACCCCTGTAAATTACAACAGGTCACATGGTCACACTCCCACCCCTGTAAATTACAACAGGTCACATGGTCACACTCCCACCACTGTAAATTACAACACATGAGGTCACATGAGGCAAAATCAGTCTAGAAAGTGCCCAAAGATACTATACACTTTTTAAATGTTTTTGAAAGTCTCACCAAGGCGGCATTTATTTGATCAAAAATACAGTAAACAGTAATATTGTGAAATATTAGGACAATTTCAAATCACTGTTTTCTGTTTTTAATATATTTTAAAATGTAATTTATTCCTTTTGAATTTTCAGCATCTTTATTCCAGTCTTCATTGTCTCATGATCCTTCAAAAATTACTTTAATATTGTAACGGAGTCCGCTGGAGGCAAGTTGCAGAACCCAAGTGCAGTTTATTTAAATAATAACTAACATAAATCCAAACATGACTAAACTAAACAAAGACTTGACGCGAACAGACTTGACTTAACTTTAACTTAACACTCACCAAACAGCGGGTTACACAAACATTCAATACTCGACCAGGACCAAGGCAAACATGAGGGCTTATGCTGCCTTCACATGCTATCGTAAATTTCCTAATTCCCACTTTAGAAGTCGTGATTAAAAACTTGTTGCATTCAAGTGCTTTGTTGTCGGAATGAACAGGAATCATGGAGGAGAGCAGGTTTATTCTTGCCTATTTATTGGGAAAATCTTATTAAAGCCAACATCATATGTAGTGTCCCATGCAGTAAACATTCCAGATAGTCCGCTTTCTGCCGATTCTGTAATTTTAGTCAAATGCAGGCTATTTTCGCTGTGTATCAATCAAACATACAATACGCTTCAAATGATTACTCGTACATGTAAATATGCACTACATTAATGTCAAGACAAGACAACCTAGCTGTTTTGAGGAAATAAACTGATAAAATCACACCTGCCACAGCAGTAGTTCTCCCTGCCACCATGTTTAAAGTTTATGGCACGCCCATCTTGGGAATTTGGGTATCAAAATTATTTCCGAACTTCCCAGTGGTAAACACGACATCAGAGGCATCGTTCATGTGCAATTTCATGAAACTCATATTTCCTAGGTAAAACATTTACGATGACAGCACGTGAAGGCAGCATTAAATACACAAGGACTAATGAGTAAGACAATGGGGACCTGTGAACAATCAAGACAACGAACCAATGACAGAACAGAACTAAGAACCCACAAGATTAAATGAACCAATGACAACATGACACAAGATTATATGAGGGCATGGGAATCACATGGCAACCAAGAAACATGACAGTGAACATGACAAAATAAGAACATGAAACATGAAAATGAAACAAAAAGTGACACACTGTGACAAATATGCTAATTTGACGCTCAATTATAAATAATGGTTCTTTTTATCAATGTTGAAATGAAATTTTATTTTTTGGAAATCTTGATATATTTATTTCAGGATTCTTTGATGAATAGAAAGTTTATTTTGTATCAGTATAAATGTAAAAATAACTTTTAAGTAACTTTCGATCAATTTAATGGATCATTGCTGAATAAAATAAAAAATTATATATTTTTTTACTGATTTCTGGAGGATCATGTGACTCTATAGACAAAATTCAGCTTTGCATCACAGGAATAAATTACATTTTAAAATATATTCAAATAGAAAGTAGTTATTTTAAATTGTAATAATATTTCACAATATTACTGTTTTACTGTTGTTTTGATCAAATTAATGCAGCCTTAGTGAGCATAAGACTTATTTCAAAAACATTCAAGAAAAATCTTAATTGTAATAAGTTACTTATTAATTGTAACTTAGTTCTTCCCTGGCATGAATCATTTCTAAAAAATTGGGTGGTTCTGAGAATTGGACTTTCTGTGTGTAAGGAATCAAGAAAGAGAGTATGACACAGGATGTGGTTTAACAAACAGATATATTGCGGACTAGTGGTTATTAGAAACCATATACCAAGGAGGAGACATGAATGCAGAAGAAATGAACAATAATTTTTAAAGTTGAAGTGTGCAATTTCTGCATCATCACTACATTAAATTGTGATTGTAACATGAAGAAAATTATCCACTTACCTTAAAAAACTTTTCAAGTATTCATTCAAAATGTTTCTGTATTGTATATAATAAATTAAATGTAACAATATTAATCTGATGAACTCAAACAGAGGTCAGAATTTGGCCAAGCACAATGTTTCCTTTCTGGCAGCTTGTTTGAATGAAATCTGAAGGAGGCTAGACTTGTTTTTGACACTGCTCTCTTTCAGCAGCTCACTTGAGATTGGGTGTTATCCAAATTGTTCTCCTACAGACCCCATATTTTGTTACATTTTATTTATTATTTGTGAGCGTGCACCACATCTTAAACAGCAGATTATCCCCAGCTGTGGTTTTCAGAACTTTCCACAAATACTGTACAAAATATCGTATGAAGCTTTTGCATAAAGGTTTTCATTGAATGGACAATGCTAGAACGAGCTTAACCTTGGGTTATACATGAGGTTCAATGACATATTGTAGGTATGAACTAAACAGTTTTAAACCTTGCGATTTTGTCATTTTCTAGCAATAAGCATCTTAATTAAATAGACAAATTCTATAAACTTAAATAAAAAACAACTAAACAAGAATGGGTAGCAGGACTACCCATTAATTAAATAAATGATATTTCAATAATTGAATAAAAGAGTTAATAATTAAAATTAGTTTTTACTACAATTAATTGAATATCAATTTAAAGGTGCAGTGTGTAAATTTTAGCAGCATCTAGCGGTGAGGTTGTGAAAGCACCTCAACCTCCCTTTCAAAGCACATAGAGAAGCTACGGTAGCCAACACAGGACAAAAATGTCGTCGTCGGAGAGAGTAGAGAGTGACTAGCGTTCTGTAGAGAAGTTTGTCGGTTTAGGGCTATTTTGGAAACATGACGGCGCAAAATGGCGATTTCACTGTGGTGTATGTAGATAGAAATGGCTCATTCTAAGGTAATAAAAACATAACGGTACATTATGTTAGGTCTTTATACACCACTGAAAACATAGTTATGTATATTATATTGCATTTCTGTCAATAGATCCTCATAAATATTACACACTGCAGCTTTAACATCAAGATTATGATTTTAAAATCACCATGAAATCAAAATGGACAATTCTTTCATAAATTCATTCATAAATTCCCTCTGCAATAGCAAACCACAACCATCCAATCAATTCCCGATGGACAAAATGAAGTCCCGTCCTACATTTTTTCTTGTTCGAGAAGCCGTTACAGACATTTGATGTTTTTAATGCTACTTTTCATGTTAGACTAATTAATACATTACCGGTTGTCTAATATATCTAATAGACCTAAAAGAAAAAGATCTGTGCCTTTCCTGTTTTTGTCATGCGTAACCAAGATTACTGAATGAATGGGAAGTAGCTTGAGTTGTATTTGCTTAGTTTCAGTCGGCTGAGTACAGTACACACAAACAAACCCTGATTTGGTTCTTCACAGTAAGCCATCTATTCTATTGTGTCTAATTGTTTTATTTGGGATCATGAATTGATTGCTAGAGAGATTTCGATAAATCTCTCTTGTGTCTCACTTCCAGGTAGAGCAGTTTATCAATGCATTTGCACACATAAAGGTCAATTAAAGCTCTAATTAAAAACTTGACTCAGTTCCGTTCACACATTTCTCCAATAAACACTGATAACAGCAGAGATAGATAGCCGCCCATGTTTGGGTTCCCCCTGCCTGTGTGCAAGTATTTTACTGAGGATTACGTCTGATCTCTTCCATTCATTATCCTATACTGCACAATACACATGATTTGAGAGGAATAGCGTTGTCCTTGTATTTGTATAACACTGGGATTAAAGGGCTGAGGCCATAGAAGGGGAGAGATTGTAATGTACAGCTGTGTTTGCCAAGCACATTCAGTAACCCTCAAAGAGGATGAAACCACTGAGTTTATCACCTTCTTATCAGTGTCTGACTTGATGCCTGCAAACACTTTTCTTTCATACAGCAGTACTTTGCCAAGATTTATTGATTGAGAAATTATGATTTAGATTATTCATGTACCTTTCGAGTTAAAGGGATAGTTCACCCAACAAGGACAAATTCTGTCATCATTTACTCACCCTTAGGTTGTTCCAAACCTGTATGAGTGTCTTTATTCTGTTGAACACAAAAGAAGGTATTTTGAAGAAAAGGGTTACCAGACAGTTAACAGTAGCCATTAACTTAAATAGTTTTTTTTTTCTACTATGGAAGTCAATGGCTACCGTCAAGTGTCTGGTTACCAACATTCTTCAAAATATCTTTTTAGTTCTGAGCGTGAATTTGAATTGAATCTTTCATCCTACAGTATGTATAATTGGAATTTGATTAGGAATGACAGGAATTTACAGATTTAAAATAAATTTAACAAAGTCGCATAGTTATCTAGTTGACACAACATGCATTTTGACAAATTATGTCACTGAACATTGTCACGTGTTGCTGTGCAAACGAAGCTCACAACGACGAAAAACACTTAGTATAGATAAACACACAGGAGAAATCTCTGGACAAAGTGCAAACACAACAGCTATCACCAAACGAAAACAGACAAAGAACTGATGAGAACACAGGGCTTAAATAGGCAGATGATGATGAAGAAACAGAACAGTTGTTAACTAATTACTTAACGAGGGAATTAACTAATGAACAGGGACACAGGCAAACATGTTATGGCCTCCCCCCAATAGCGGAGGGAGGGAGGGGGCTCTGCTGGAGGACGTTGAGCTGAAGAGGGGCATAACCAAACTAAGGCTATCAATACAGTCCATGAGGGAGTGGAGGGTGGGAGGAGCCAGAGTCCTGCACGGGTGCGGGTACCCGCGAATATTGCTGAAACGGGTGAAAAACATCCTACTGTGTCGGATACGGGTGCGGGTCGGGTCGGACAAGGGAGAAACACGGGTCTAAACACGGGTTTTAAACAGTCACGTGTAATGAATATAGGCCTATATATAAACAATATATGCATGTATATTGTAGATGTGTTCCTAAAAATATGCATATACAAAAATATGCCTTGCCTGTATTCCAAGTTGATAAAATAATTTCAAATCCATATCAGTTTATCTGTGGCCGCGCGGCGCGCGCTGTGATCTGCCTGTACTGCAGTCGTCAAGATGGATCATGAGGAATTTAAGAAAAGATAGCCGCAAATGTGGAACTTCATCGCTGAGGAAGCACGCAGATAACTGTGGTAACAAACCAAGCACAAGCAGTTCTATCGAACAGTATTTGTGTTATGTTTCCTGAGTTTGGTCTCTTAATAACACTGTCTTAGTACATTAAGCCACGTTAAGTGTTTTTATAATGGTTTTCTATATGGTAGGAAAACGCTTAACGTGTAATTATACGCGTTGCGTTCATATTCTGGGCTCATCTGATTTTTTGTACATAGTATACGTTATTAGAATTATGTTTACTGAGTTTGGTCTCTTAATAACAGTACATTAAGCCACGTTAAGCTCCCGGCAGAAGTTGTCCTTGTGTTAATGGTCGTGGAATAACTTCTATATGCTGGCAATAAACATTTTTGTAAGTGTGTTTACAATGTGATATGCTAAACTGATTTTATTGCGGGTGCGGGTCGGGTGTCGGTTCTATTTTAAGCTGGTCGGGTCGGGTGCGGATTTTATTTAGTGCTGTTGTCGGAAAACGGGTCGGATGCGGGTTTAAGCACTGCAGGTACGGGCGGGTGCCGGTTTTCAAAATCGGACCCGTGCAGGACTCTGGGAGGAGCAGAGGGAGCCGGAAGATGATCCAGAGTCCAGCCAAGAAGGGGGCCCAAGGCGGTGTTCAGGGAGGGAGAAGCCTTAGTGGAGAAGCCCTCAAGGAAACTATGGGGAAGGACGATGGAGACAGAACTAAAGATGGTGGAGCCCTGGGCGCAGACGGAACCGGGCGACACCACTTGTCCTGGCGGTCGAGACGGAGCTGCAGTGATGACCGTCCAAGGAGGAATCAGGGTACCAGAGGGCTGTGAAGCCGGAGCAACTGAGGGCTGAGGTGGAGCTGGAAGAAGGGCGTAGTCAGATGGAGCCGTAAGCTGGAGAGATGGAGCGAGGGAGCGCAGGCGACGTCCGACCGAGGTGGAGCTGGAGGATTGAGGGTACGTGGTGGAACCATAAGTCTGATGGTCCCAGGTAGAGACGAGGGAGGGAGGAGCCAACGCGGAGGATTCTGGACAACGGGCCGAGGTGGATTGACAGGATCAGCAGCTGCAGGCAGAGCCAGGGGACTCCTACATCCAGGAGGAGCTGGCCCGAGGTTTATCCACGTCACATAGGGGAGGCAGAGGACGAGCCGAGGGGCTGACGGGAGACAGCAGAGACTGGGCAGAAAAACTGGCTTAAATTTGAAGAGGAGGAGGGAGAGGGAGGTTGGGAGGGAATTCTGGGAATACAGGAGACTCTAACCTGGACAGGACCAGCGGGGGCACTGGAGAATTCATACTGGATGTGACCAATGGGGACAGGAGAGACAAGGCAACATCCTCTTCAAAGAATTCCTTAAATAGTTCAGAGGCCAGAGGCAGCTCACCCTCAATAGTGGGAGTGTGGGCGGGGCTGTTTTCCATCCCCTCGAATTCTACAAGGACTCCCATGATGACAGACAATGTTGTCAGCTCACACACTGGTCAGACATCTTGTGAGGCTCAGGCTCCGGGGCGATGGCTTGCCCCGCCCTATTTTCCGGCGTGGGCTTTGCGCATCGCGGCAGGCTTCGGCTCACTGTCGAAAACTGCAAACACAAAGTGCAAACACAAAAACTATCACCAAACGAGAACGGACAACGAACTGATGAAAACTCAGGCCTTAAATAGGCAGATGATGATTGATAAAACATAACAGGTGTTAACTAATTACTAAACAAGGGAATTAACTATAATGAACAGGGACAGGCAAACAGAACAATCAAAGAACAAACTACACTGAACATTAACAGAATGTATACTTTACAATTATGACATCAAAAATTAGAGATACATTAATATTAATATTATAATGAAGTCTTAATTACAAATTAAGTGTTTTTCTATCATAAATCCATAAAATTAATTAAAATTTAACTTTTATTAATTAAAATGTAACTGTATATTGAACAAATATATTAATGACCAAATCTAATTAAAAATATATACATTAAATACAGATTTTTAAAATGTAAAAAAAGTTACAATTAAAACAATTATTGGAGAATGTTTTACAAGAAAATACCATTTCAGTTTTTCTACTTCAAAATTTCACATTTAATTCCTTGCATTACTTGCCATTTCTTTGTTTAGTGAAATTTTCTAGCAATTTCTGATTTTGCGTTTTTTTCATTAAAAATATTTCAAAGATAAACAAAAGTCTTATGGGTTTGGAACGATATGAGGGGGAGTAAATGATGACAGAATTAGTATTTTTGGGTGAACTAACCCTTCATATCATCTGATGTTTCTGAAATTATATTGTCTGTATGGGTAATTTAAACCACACAAAGCCCATTCCATTTAATTTAACTGAAGAAATAAATTTGGAATTTAAATTCTGCTTCCCGTTTGCTCATTTCAAATTAATTTTTTGAAACTGTGTTAAGAGAGATAAAATCTTGAACCTAAAATCTTGCCCACTCTGCTGTATCTTTTAGTGGTTTGGAGGTTTTAGGTGTCAAAATATACTCTATAAATATTGCACCACTTTCATGTACAGACCTGCATATCACATGGGTCTCAGAACAGTGATTTACAACAAAACTACAGCCTGAAGCCACATTATTTCTGAGTTCAAATGTCAAAAGATCAGACTAACAAAGATTTCTTGTGAATAGCACAAAAGGTTCAAAATGTTATTTGAAAAAACAGTCAGTTCAGACTCAGAAATGAGTAATAATTAAAAATCTCTTTTTCAGTCAGCCTCGAGGACATTGATTCTGTGCGGCATGGCCGTCAGACTGAAGGGATGCAGAAGTACACCGACTCCTCAGTGGAGGACCGTTGCTTCTCCATCGTCTTCAAGGGTCGACAGAAAAACCTGGACTTGATTGCCTCATCCAAAGAGGAGGCCACTCGTTGGGTCACTGGTCTGGAGAAGGTCATCAACAGGATGGACAACCTCAACCGCCAACAGAACAGCGAACAGTATCCTTGAACATCTATTCTTCAAAGCCTGGTCTCTGAACTCGTTTGTCAGTACGGTTGAACACATATAAATTATACAAAATGTATATTTTTATAAAACTTTTTAATTGTGAAAGTTCTGGAACAAAAAATGAATATAATATATATATATAATTTTCAGTGTTTAATATTCAGTCCTTACATCAGATTAAAAGCTGGATCTATGACTGCATGCGTAAGGCAGACAAGAACGCAGACAACAAAATGTCCTTGAAGGAGTTGAAGCATTTTCTACGTCAGATCAATATTGAGGTGGACGATGGTTACGCTGAGTCGCTCTTCAAGGTTAGAGACAAATCATAAGGCTTGACTATCAATTTAATTTCAATTTGGCTAATTTATAGCATTTTTTTTTAAATCACTGCTGTTCAGGATTAGGGTGAAACAAAATGTTTAAACAACTTTTAAACTCACTGTCTAAAATGCTGCCATTTTCAAAAAAGTTGTTGGTGTCTCAAGAACTGTTTTATTTTTTGTATTATTTCATATATTGCAGCAATGTGACACATCAAATTCAGGAACTCTGGAGGGATACGAAATTAAGCAATTCTACAATTTGCTGACTCACCGTCAGGAAGTTGATGTGATCTATGAAAAGTACGCTCACACTAATGGACAGATGAGCTCCAGCGACCTGTTGAACTTCCTCCAAAAGGAGCAGAGGGAGCCGGTGTCTTTGGATTATGCACATAAGCTTATCAATAAATTTGAGGTGGATGAAATAGGTAATGCCACTTTTATAACACAATTACCTGAGGAATACACCTGATAACTTTTCTATTTCAAATAAATGCTGTTCATTTGAACATTCAATTAATCAGAAAAATCCAGAAAAATGGGTTCTAAAATATTAAGCAGCACAACAGTCTTCAACATTTTTAATAATAAGTTTCTCGAGCATCAAATCAACATATTAGAATCATTTCTGTATATACATATAATGTGAGTTTATTTTTTACCATATATTTTAGTATAAAACCGTGATTTTATATTTACCCAGCCAAAGTGAACCAGCACATGAGCAAAGATGGTTTCCTGATGTACCTGAACCATGAGGAAGGCTCCATTTTTAACCCTGACCACAAAGCCCTGTACCAAGACATGCGCCAACCACTCAATCATTACTTCATTTCCTCGTCCCATAACACATATCTGATGGAGGACCAGCTGAAGGGGCCTAGCAGCATAGAAGCCTATATCAAGTACGAACATTTGTCTGTTTATACAGGAATTCTCAACAGCAATGCATTAACATATTAAGCATTCGTCCGTAAGCAATGTGAGAGAATTGTTGTTGTCTTTTAGAGCGCTGACGAAGGGATGCCGCTGTGTGGAGCTGGATTGCTGGGACGGTGAAAGCGGGGAGCCGGTCATTTACCACGGCCACACGCTCACGTCCAAAGTGCTCTTCAAAGACGTCATCAAGGCCATTAAAGAATATGCGTTCAAAGTGAGTGAAATGACACAAATTGTATGGTGCGATGACTTACTTGTAATATCAGATTTGAAGATTATGTAAACTTGTGTTTCTTTGCTACGCTAGACCTCACCTTACCCAGTGATCCTGTCTTTGGAGAACCATTGCACAGTAGCGCAACAGAAAATCATGGCCCATCACTTAACCTCCATCCTGGGCAGCGCTCTGCTCACTCAACCGGTGGGGAATAACATGCCCACCACTTTTCCAGGACCTGAGGTTAGACCCCTGTAAATAAAAAGCTTTACATGCATGTTTCCTGCACCACGGCTCATTCTGAGTGTATTTGAGCACTTTTTTCAGCAGCCTTGGTTCCGGAAGTATTTTTTCCATTAATTTTTCCTATAGGGTTTTAAGTGAACATTGTGAACACAAGTGAAACATTTTTCCTCAAATTTGATGTGTTAGAAGCAGGAAAAAATGGGCAAGCATAAGGATTTGAGCGAGTTTGACAAGGGCCAAATTCTGATGGCTAGACGACTAAAAAACTGCAGCTCTTGTGGGATGTTCCCGATCTGCAGTGGTCAGTATCTATCAAAAGTGGTCCAAGGAAGGAACAGTGGTGAACTGGCGACAGGGTCATGGGCGGACGTGAGAAGCGAAGGCTGGCCCGTGTGGTTAAATGAAGCATTGCGAATGACATAATCAAATTAAAAACAATGGAGAAATATAAAGCTATTAAGGTTGATTATATCTATGTTAACAATATATTTTACATTTATTGTAAAATATGCATATTTCGATACAAATATTTAAGGATTGTGAAAGTGTAGGGAGACCGACCTGATAATGTCATTTGTGGTGCTTCATGGGAGTGGGCGTTTCCTGCAGAGCTCTCTGATTGGTGGAATTTTCTGTTCAGGATCATGCGTAATGTAGTTTTTCACTACGAATTGTAGTTTTTCACCACGTTGTTAAACACGATTATTATTAAGTTATAAATAAATCAATGCGAACTGATGTCTTCAACAAAAGCATTTACCATCGATTAACAACCTCTGAGTTCACAACAGGTCTGTCTTTAAAGATCTATAGATTTATAATTTAGCATTAAAAATCAATTTCCCTATGGAGAAAATGAATAGAGTTTTTACTTCTGAAACCTGACTGTTTCAGTCTACTCTGCTTACAATAGATTACGCTACATATTGCCACCTGGTGGACAACAGAAACAGATTTATAAAGCTAAACCTCTTAAAATCACTCTTCACCACACCCCACTTTCCTCAAATTACTTCCTCATCATCCCTGCAAACTTCCTGTTTACTTCTAAATCCATGAATTCAAATAGCTCAAAACAGAGGAAGTGATTATCAGTAGAGCTATGAATACAGATTAACTTTTTTTGATTGTAGCCATTTATGATTCACCAAAACACGCACAGAGCTTTTGAGCTGCAGTCTGAAAGGCAAATGACAGTACTAGACAGTACAAGTTCAGACAGGTTGCTTATTTTTGGTTGTGGGGCTTCTGAATGATGATGTCACTAGAGTTATAAGTTTGTCCAACAGGCCTGAAACTTTTCAATGACCTGTTTGAATTAAATTTCAATCCTGAGCTTTGTCCCGCACTGAGAAGTTCTGCCAGTTTCTCTAAATGAAACTGTGGCAGGATCATAATCAAGGGGGATTCTAATGTTTCAGCCTGAGGGCAGCTCAGCCATGAACCATCATCCACACACAAACACACTAACAAGAGAAACAACAGTAAAGCATCATCTTTCAGTTCCGTTTGTTATATGTGAAGGTTATGGAGAATTTCTCACGCAAAACCATCCCACACCTGGTTTTGTTCTTCATTATAATTGTATAATTGTTTCCATTTGATCAATTAGTAAGGCTTGCTATTTTTAAAGTCACTTTGAAAAAAAGCATCTCTAAATAAAATAATACTTATTTGAACATTGAAAGAGTTTTGAATAAATGTTAAGTAAAAGTCAGAGCCATAGCCTTGTGGGTGACCCGAGTTCAAGTCCTGGATCGTGGTCCTTTCCCGATCCTGTTCCAATTTCTCCTGTCCTGTCTCTGTCAAAATAAAGGCAAAAATATGTGCTCTACACTATCAATCAAAATTTTAAAGTCGCTAAGATTTCAAAATAACATTATTGAAATGTAGTTATTCCTGTGATGGCAAAGCTGAATATTCAGCAGCCATTACTCCAGTCTTCAGTGTCACATTGTGATAAAGTGTAACATGATAAAACAATAGAAAGTTCAAAAGAACACCATTTATTTGAAATACAATTTTTTTGTAAAATTATAAATGTATTATTTTTCACTATTGATCAATTTAATGGCTCCTTGCTGAATAAACATATATATATATATATATAATTGTTTTTGGTTTTTTGGGTTTTTTTTTGTTTCAGCTACCAAAAATAATGTAGAATTCACAGCTTAACTGAACACATTTAAACATATTTCAGTGAATTTATTTATACGTTAAAATAGATTATGTATTTGTGTCATCAGTACATGTTTACATTTGCAGGAGATGAAGGGACGTGTTCTGATCAAAGGAAAACGTTTGAACAAACTGGATGCGGCGTTCAACAACAACACCACAGAGGATGTGGAAAGTGTGTCAGAGGAAGACGAGGCTGCTGAACTGAAAGAGGATGAACAGAAACCTAAAGGCAAGGTGTGTTGAAAAACCCTGCAGTCATTCAAAGTCCAACAACAGAACAACTGCTGACCAACTCATGATCATAATCAATACAGTGGAACTCTGGAATGTATATTTACAAAGAGCTTTTGCTCTATCAATAAAAACAGAAAGAACTAAAAGATTTCAATTTTGGAAAACATGCTGTCAGTCAAGTGCTAGGCAATGAACACTCGCAAAACACCAAATATGAGTAAAAGTTGTGAAAAGGCACTTACTCACCAGACTTTATTCTGGTGCAGCATAGAATTTGGTTTAAATCGAATGAATCACAAGGTTCATTTTTATCTTATTTTTCAATTAAATATAAAGTGGAGAACAAACTTTAAAAATGCTCTACATAGTACACTTACGGCCATGGAATATATTTGCATACACAAAGCTGCGGTAGATAAGGTTGAGTGCAAAAAGGCACACTCAGCTGTCGCAGACATTCCTACAAAAGCCTGATTCAAATCATTAGACCACAGATTTGTTCTGCTTATTTGGGATCCCTTTGACATTGTGAAGTTTATTTATGTTGCACCCTGTATTTAAAATCTATTTTTGATTACTTTTAGATTTCCATCAAGCTGGCTAAGGAGCTGTCAGATCTGGTAATCTACTGCAAGAGTGTCCATTTCAGCACATTTGAGAATTCGAAAAATAATCAGGCCTTCTATGAAATGGCCTCCTTCAAGGAGAGCAAAGCAATGAACCTGGCGGAAAACTCAGGTACAAGGGAACACAATAAAGTGCTGCAGGGATGACGTATTTTTGTAAGAAATTAGTAGCATTTTAGCAGTTCTGTCATTAAAGGGGTAGTTCAACCACAAGATGAAAATGATCCCATGATTTACTCGCCCTCAAGCCATCGTAGGTGTATTTGACTTCCTTCTTTCAGCCAAACACAATCAAAGTTAGATTTAAAAACATCCTGGCTCTTCCAAACTTTATTATGGGAGTGAATGGTAGATTTTGGTATGGATTACTTTTATAATGGATGGATGGATGCACTTTTTTGGACTTCAAATTCTAGGGTGCCATTAATTCCATTAAAGAGGGTGTGTAAATAATGAGATATTTTTATTTTTGGGTGAACCATCCTAGTCAATGGGTTTTTTTATAACGGGTTTTCATTTAAATGCCTGAAATAAGGTCTGTGGTTAACAAAAGCTCAAGATATTTTCACGTTTTATTCTATGACATAAAATATATCATAATACCCCTTTGTGAATGTCAGTTTCTTTCAGCTTTTCCCCCTCTGTTATGGCCTAAAACACTGTGTTCTTAGTCATCCAGTTTGAAATGTTGACTAAAAAACACAACGTTTTTTCAGATTTTTCCATTGCAGCGTTCTCTCCGTATTTATGATTTTTTGCAGCCTTTAGCCACATGCTACATCCTTCACTGGAAGCCGAAAGTAACTCACTCCCGCTAAACGTTTGGTCTGTATATTCTTAACCCCGGATATAATACAAGCCAACACCATTATGACTAAAAGTTTGCTAAGAAGTATTTCCTACTGAAGCAAGGCGGTATTTGACTCTGGTAAGCCTGTCCATAGCAGACTGGTAGGAGTGGCCTTGGACGGCAACATGCCTAGTGCATTGTGGATGTTGAAGTTTTCCTACTGTAATACGGTTTGTTGTTATGGGAAGAAGGAGGCGGGAACCGGCGAACGTTCAAAACACTGTAATAAATAAATAAACAAACTGAGAGTAAAGGCAGCAGCCCCTCACGGAAAAATGCAGCGCACACACATAACAAAACGTAAACAAAACACAACGTAAACTCCAGGCCTGGTCCTCTCTCGTCCTTAACTGTCGTCGCTCCTCGTTTTATGCTCCCATCACTCCTCCGTGAGATCCGAGACCGGTGTGGCGCGCAGCTGGCACTCATCATCAAATCACTCACCGGCCTCGCGTCGCTCTCACGGCTCTCGCTCGCCTTTTATGTTATGTTTAGCCTTTTACTTCAGGCAAATCTATTTAGCCTTCAAAATTAATTACAGTTCATTTGTGAAGATTATCATGAAGAAAAAAATTATAAGAATCAAACTTTTGTTGTTCATAGAGCTTATTTTCTGCAATAATCCAAAAACGCTATTGGGGTTTTGCGGAGGAAACAAGGGTAATGCTAACTTCCAAGTTGGCTTACAAAAATATGTCATCACTGCAGTGCTCTCTGGGGCCTGACATTAAATAAATTTTGCCTAAGATATGAGTGATGTTGTCAAAATGTCACATTTTTGGCTAATTTCTTAAAGCTAAGGCATTTATTCATCACAACATGGATAAGCTGAGCAGAATCTACCCAGCCGGCTCCAGAACCAATTCGTCCAACTACAATCCGGTGCCAGTGTGGAACGCCGGCTGCCAAATAGGTGCAAAGTCCACTATGATATGACACAATATGAGTCTGATGCAGTTCAGAAAGTCTGTTTATAATATTAATCTGTTTTTATCTCTCTTATTGGTTTACAGTGGCTCTAAACTTCCAGACTCCTTGTAAAGAGATGGATCTGAACCAGGCCCGCTTTTTTCCTAATGGCAAGTCTGGCTACATACTGAAGCCAGAGTTTATGAGGGACCCGGACTCCCAGTTTGACCCAGTAAACCTCAGTGTAGGCCCTTGGCTGAAGAAGAAGATCCTACATATCATGGTGAGATTCTTCTGTCCAAAATAAGTTTAAAAAAGTAAACAAATTAAGGATGCATTAATATTATTCTGCCTGATACAGTAAATAATTAATGAATAAAATAATCGACCAATACATTTATACATACGCACAATATATAAATAATATATTTTTACTTTTTTTTATTAAAAATAAACACTTGACACCAAAAAGCAATCATTTTAAATGCTACAAGTGAATTTAGGCATCACAGCATTATAATCTACAATATTAAAATGAATATTCATTTTGAGATTTTCTATTTAGATTACACTTAACAATGTTATTATTAAATTAGTTTTTACTAGTGCTGGGAATCGATTAAAAAAAAGTAACTTATTAATCAAAAAAAAAATTCTGTAATTAATCGCGAGTTTAAATTTTTTTGGAGTTTTTAATATTGATATTGTGCTCATTTCAGTTACTCTCCAAATTAATGAAGAAACAATTTAAAGACAGCATATTTTAAACATGTGTTGTAATGGCATCTTTGTATGAATGAAGGCCAGTATCACTGATACTAATGTCTCTATGAAACATTAATGACATTACATAACAGTATAACTGAAAGCTACCAATTTCAACATTTATTAGGCTTTAAAAAAAAACGACTTTTAATTTAAGTGAACTTAAAACAATCTTTACATAAACCCGTTATAATAAATGTTATATTTACCCATGGCCTTCCCTGTAGACATATACAGAAATGTAATAGTTATCAAACACCTTTCTTAACTGAATAAATAATAAATGAAATATAGATTAATCACCATTAAAGCTACACTTTTATCTGTTCCCGTTGTTCTTTGATGAATATTAATGACAGACACCATCGCTGCCGAACATGACGCGGATCTGACGTGCATCACATTTTCTCACAACTTCATTTGAGACGTTATTTAACTAATCTAAGACTCCTAATATGAGAATACTCAACAAAACTGGTATTTTGGCAATCTGTGTTGTTGTTATTGTTTGTTCAAGAGCAAAAGAGAACTAGAGCACTAGTTTTTACAGATTAACTTTAAAAGGTTATTTCACCCAAAAATATAATTTCTGTCATTAATTACTCATGTCCCTGATGTCATTCCAAACCCGTAAGACCTTCGTTCATCTTCGGAACACAAATTAAGATATTTTTGAAGAAATCTGAGAGCTTTCTGACCCCACATAGACAGCAACACAACTACCACTTTCAAGGCCCAGAAAGGTAGTAAAGACACCGTTAAAATAGTCCATGTGACTCCAGTGGTTCAACCTTAAAGCGACACTGTGTGATATTTTCCCCCATCTAGCGGTGAAAAGGTATATGACCATCCAGTGAATATTAGTTTCTGTTCCTCTCAATTCCGATTTCGTTTTAACTCCTACGGTGGCCGATTTAGTCCAAGATTAAACATGGCTTCCAGTTCGACCTCGTCCACATTCGACACGGTGCCATCGAGTGTTAAAACGCGAAATGCGAAGCTTGAATTTACGGGTATGTCCCTCTTGGGCTAATGTACTTTCAAGATGGAGGGGCAACATGGCGACCGGCATTCGAACCCCTCACCCGTATATATTTTCAATGGCATATTATAAACTTACGAGAATACTTTATTACTTGAAAGAAGTAAATATACATTAATGAGCACATATATTTTTGAAAGAACTAAGTGTTTTTAGCTAAGAATAAACTAAAAAAGTTACACAGTGTAGCTTTAATGTTATGAAGCGTCGAGAATACTTTTTGTGCGCAAAAAACAAACAAAAATAATGACTTGATTCAACAATCTCTTCTCTTTCGTGTCACTCTCTTACGCGATTGTAAGATGTAGTGCTTCTGTCGTAGAACTCGGAAGCTCCACACTGTGAATAGCCCAACAATGTGATTTTATGTCTTTACTACCTTTCTGGGCCTTGAGAGTGACCGTTGTGTTGCTGTCTATGTGGGGTCAGAAATATCTTCATTTGTGCTCCGAAGATGAACGAAGGTCTTATGGGTTTGGAATGGCATGATGGTGAGTAATTAATGACATAATTTTCATTTTTGGGTGAACTAACCCTTTAAGTGAGTGTCGGTGATGGCAAAGATAATCTAAACGTAAAAAATGAGGGAAATGAGCATGAACAATTAACCAATATTGACTGATACTAATGAATGAATCTCTTAAAGGGTTAGTTCACCCAAAAATGAAAATTCTGTCATTAATTACTTACCCTCATGTCGTTCGACACCCGTCAGACCTCCGTTCATCTTCGGAACTGAAATTAAGAATTTTTAGTAGAAACCTGATGCCTCTGAAAGTCCTCCATTGGCTCAATGGCACTCTACACTCTCAAGAACCTTAAAAGGTACTAAAGACGTCGTTACAAAGTCCATCTCACTACAGTGGTTCTAAAATAACTTAATGATTCGGCGACAATAGTTTTTGTGCGCAAAAAAACCCTAAATAACGACTTACATAGTGATGACGATTTCAAAACAAGGCATCATGAAGCTTCGAAGCGTTATGAATCACTGAGTCGATTCAGCGGTTTGAATCGCCAAATTTCAGCAGTTTGGCGGTTTGACACGCGATCCGAATCATCATTCGGCTCAGTGATTCATAACGCTTCGAAGCTTCATGATGCTTTGTTTTGAAATCGTCATCACTATGTAAGTCGTTATTTACGGTACAAAACTATTGTCGCCGATTCATAAAGTTATTTTAGAACCACTGTAGTGAGATGGACTTTGTAACAACGTCTTTAGTACCTTTTAAGGGTCTTGAGAGTGTAGAGTGCCATTGAGCCAATGGAGGACTTTCAGAGGCATCAGATTTCAACTCAAATATCTTAATTTCAGTTCCAAAGATGAACGGAGGTCTGACGGGTGTCGAACGACATGAGGGTAAGTAATTAATGACAGAATTTTCATTTTTGGGTGAACTAACCCTTTAATGTCAGTCCTAAACCAAATGCAATCCTATCTATACCATTCCAAACACAGTGACCAGTTACTGTATATGTCTGTTTAGATCATCTCAGCCCAGCAGCTGCCTAAGATCAATAAGGACAAACAGTCGTCCATTGTGGACCCTCAGGTCAGAGTGGAGATCTACGGTGTGCCAGATGACAATGCCAGCCAACAGACGCATCACATTGAAAACAACGGCAAGTGTCACCAGTGCATTAACATTTACGCATTTAGCAAGAACTTTTTTTAACCAAAGTGAAGGTCACTTAAATGTTTTTTGTTACAGGTTTCAATCCTATGTGGAATACAAGATTCCAGTTCACTGTTCATGTGCCTGATCTGGCTTTGGTGCGGTTTGTGGTGGAGGACCATGATGTTGCTTCCCATAATGATTTGGTTGGCCTGTACACTGTTCCCTTCACCAGCATACAGAATGGTGAGCCGGTGAAAATAAGTGCGAAATGACTTAATGTTGTGCAATTATTATGAATTTGCTCACCATAAGTCCGATCTTCTGTCTTCAGGATACCGGCATGTACCTCTGCTCACGAAGAGGGGAAGCCTCATTCCTTCAGCGGGACTGTTTGTACACGTCATGATTCTTGATGCTAAATAGACTGCAACATTTCCTCTCAGTGACAAAGTGTGCAGATCACTGAACAGGACAATCAACTAAACTCTTCTATGCAAACACTTTCTACGATAAGATTTGGACTTCCTTTTCCAATGTGCCTTGCAGTTTACCAATTAGCCCACCTTGCTAAACGAGTACCAAGATGTACCTTAAAGTGCTTCGTGGAATTAGTAGGTGTGGTTCAATTTAGAAGGTGGGGTAAAGACTTTTTGAAAAAAGTCTTTTTGAGGCCTATGTTGAACCTGCAGCCCAAAAAACTTTCATATTTAAGCACAAATCAAATAACACTGAACATGCTACACATTCCCAATGTCTTTATTTTTTTTACTTGAATAAATATTGTTTAAATATAAATTATTCATAATTTAAATACTGCTAAAGTTAAAATAAGCCTATTTTATATTTTTTAAACATTTTTAATATAAAGTAAAATTAAAAACGTAAAAAAAAATATTTTTTCTTTTTGGCTTTTGGCGACCAATAATAGAGTAGTACTTTCAGCTCCATTTTACCATATTGAAGTCGATTTTGGAGAATTACACAGTGCAGAAAATATTAAAAGTTAAAAGCAGAGTTAGTATGTGACTATTAAAAAGTTAAAATGTTCCAGTCTCATTCCTGTCTGAATCAGTGGTGAGTTTACCACCAACTTTATCAAACTCATTCACTTTATTGTCAAAGAATTGTAATTGGACTATATATTTTACCTAACACTGTTTTATATCTTAATATTAAAAAGTATGTATTTAAAAAATATACTACACTGATGCCTTTTTTACATTAACAGAGTATTTAATTTGATTATCAATGAAATTGTGTTCTTGGCCAAACATCACCTTGAAAATATCGGGTACGTTTACACAACAACGATGTACTGAAAACTATAACGTTTTTCGCGTACACACATCAACGTTGTCAAACCAATCCCCGTTTACACGTATTCGCAAAAAACGCTGTATTAAGCATGCCAGGCCAGTAGATGGCGATCTCATGTTTTGCGGCAGGACAGCAAATGCAAGTAAATGTTAATCTTTGCAGGACTCATAGGTAACATATTTTAGCAACTGTGTGAAAGTGAATAGCACATAACAGGCAAAATACTGGCAAACATGAATATCTATCGGTACAATATGCCTCACATGACTAAACATGCACCATAGTTTTCAAATACCTCCGTTTTCACAGTGCACACTAGCCTACTATGCGAAAATGGCGTTTTCAAATGTATCCACTTTGGAGAGTGTTTTCAAAAAGCTCAGCTTTCTTAATAAAAACGCCGTCTCAGTGTAGACGGAAGGCCAAAACGAAGAGAAAAAGATGTGTTTTATGTATTAGTGTGGACAAGGCCTTTGTAAAGAAACACTATGCGCATATAGACTGAACACGTAACAGCATATTCATGAGAAATTCACGAGTTTTCAGCCCCCAAAAATGGCATTTTCATGTAAATGAACGGCCAAAGCGTTTGAAAAATGTTCCACTTTTAGTTGAAAACAATGTCAACGGCTCCTTTATTTTAGTCAAAGTTATATCCTAGGGGCCGTTTACTAGCCTGACAAGCCAGACCCACATCAAGATGTTGGGTCTGGGAACTCACCATTGGCAGGGCTCAATCCGAGAGGCGGGATAAACGGTTGTCTTTCAAATTCCCTCTGCACGCAATAGGATAGCGCTACAACCAACCAGAGCGCTATCAGTGGTGACAACAATTCTGCTGTCATTATGTTAAGCCCGTCCACCGACTCTATACACGATGTGATTGGCCTGACTAGAGGTTTGTTTTTTAAGCTCGCAAGCCTACGGAGAGTTGCTAGACTACCCTGGCTGCAAATGACATTGCCGCTAGGGTAGATTTCTTGGCTAGCCGTTTACACCATAGCATCTTTTCAGTCTAGTTTTTCTTTACAAAGTGACATCGCCAACTACTGGCCTGGCATGCAAAATACAGCATTTTTTATTGTTTTCGTGAACGTTGTTGTCGGTACGTGAAAAATGCAATGGTTGCAAATGCAAAACTCCGTTTTTAGTACATCATTGTCGTGTAAACGTACCCTTAGTTAAAGAGATTGTTACTCTTATCTTAACAAATAAGTTAAGATTATGTTTGTTACGGCGTGTGGTCAATATCTTTTTTCTACAGTGGCTATTGCTAATGGCTAACATGTTCTTTATGTGAGATCAAGATACAAATAATGAACAATGAACCATTTACCCCATATATTACCATTACATGCTATCGTTGTTTTCTGATAGTCATGTTATGAGAATCTAAACAGCAGGTGTGTATCTAGTTATCTGGTCAGAGCCGTAGGAGAGTTGCACTACAAATGTGTATAACATAAAAAGTTATAAATTTATATAGGTGTCTTTTATATTTTTACGGTGTTTATATTGTGTTCGTTGTTGTTGGGTATTGTTGCTTTTGATCTGCTCTAGAAATATTTCTATTTTTTATGTTGTTCTTAAATGAACGAATGTGCCTTTAAGGAAAGTTGTTACATCAGTAATATTAAGCCATAACAACATCTGTTTCTCATGTCCTGTTCTGACGTCCTCCTAACAGGAAAGAAATGGCTTTACTGACTCTAAAATGCTGTGATATACCATTACATTCATTAAAACTGAATTAAACATCTCAGAAACATTTCCAGCCATACAGTGTGTTTTTATTAGCACTAAGAAGCATTTATACATGTTGTATGTGATAAAATCAGAATCCATTATTCGTGTGCAAGATATTTACAAAGCATTTCTATTGGGTCATACCTTTAAAATGTTCACTTTTAATGTGTCAAGACATTTCTTTGAATAAATAAATCTATAACAGTGCATAGGTTACAGTCTTCTAGCCCGGAATATACCCCAAAAGCACAGTAATCATGTCTGAAGATCAGACTTCATCTCATTATAGTAAAAGCAACTCAAAACAGTCCTGCTTTCTTTTTAAGGTCGTTCTGACGCCATTTAGGCAGTCGCTGGAAACTGCTACGGGTGCAGCCGAGGAGATTCTCGAATTCTGCATCAGTCAAAAAATCCTGAAATATAGAGAAAAAAAAATGTTTTACCACATGTTAAATTCAGGGTTTCTGCAGTCTTAATTTGACCTTTCACAATTGAAGGCCTTAAAAATGTCTTAAATTGGAGCAGAATGTCCAAAATTCAATATCATGGCATTAAATCAGGGCCCCGGAATTTCTGTGATGCACAAAACATGGACGGAACCGCAGAGTCTATTCATAAAAATGGAATATAAAAGTAAAAGACGGGATTTGAGAACAAATAAAACATATTTAATAGTACCCTAAACATTTTTTTAGTTTTGTTAAACTTTTAATAAATTGCTGTTAAATTGTCTGTTTCATGATTTCAATTAATTAGACATGCCTTTTGATTAATCAAATTTAATTTAACCATTAAAACAGAATAAACGATAAAACTAAAAATACATTTATAAAATAGATTTCATAGGTCCCTAAATTTAATTGCAAAATCAAATTGCATGAACTGCAAAAAATGTATATCTAGGATTTTTGTTTTCCAGTACAAATATCTCGACATCCTTATATGAAGATACATTTACCTGATATGCAAAATGTAATGTCTTGTTTTCTGAGAAATTGAACAAAATTAAGTGAGTTTATGTTTAAAACAAGAACAAATATCTGTCAATGGGTATGAAAATAACTTGCATTTGAATTAAGTTGATTTTTATGAACACATTGGCAGATATTATTTCTTGTTTTAATCATAAAATCCCCTTCACAAGTTTTCTTATCTCAAACTTTAAGCAATTTTTTGTAAAATGAGTGATGGAGATTGTTGAAAATTGTATTTTCAAACTTTGAAGTATTGCTAATACAACTCATTGAGTGCTTTACACTGTAAAAAGCGAACAGTTGGATCAACTTAAAAAAATTACTTCAATTGGTAACACCTAAAACGTAAACTTTCTCAACTTAAATTATTACGTTTTATCAACTTCATTTCACTAGGTCAATCACACTTATATTATTTGAATTCATTCAATCCTATTATTTACATTAGTCTAACTTAATTTCACTGCATTCCAACTTAAATGTATCAAATTTTCCTACAGTTGGATCAACTTAAAAAAATTACTTAAATTGGTGGTAACACCTAGAAAAATTAAGTTCTCTCAACTTAAATTATTATATTTAATTTCACTAGGTCAATCACACAAGACTCAAATTGCTTTAGAAATATTAATTAACATTAATTAATTTTATGAATTAAAATGTCTAACGCGGGGGTCCTTAAAGGGAAATTATACTTTGGGTGAAAGTTAGATATTTGAGTATCTCTGAATTTCTGTGCATTCAAGTTAAAAGAATAATGAATTACTATTAGGAAAGGAGAAATACCAAGACTCAAATAGTTCTAGTATTCCAATTTACACCCAGTATTCCAATGTTCACTTTTTATAGTGTACATTTAGCGAATGGTCTTTAAAGGTCTTAAATTTACCTTCATTAAACCCGCAGGAACCCTGTGAATTGTATCATACCAACCAAAAAGGTTTCAACACCCACCTCTTGTTTTTCAGGGTCCGCTCCACTCACTTGACGCAGCTGGTTAGGTGTTTTAACTAGCTGCTCTGAATTTTGCTTCCCAGAAGACTTTGCTCTGGCGGGAGACTGGTCTACATGTGCACTGGAGATTGAAGAGGACATCCACTGATTATGGGACCTTATATTTCCCGGTCCTCCAGGAGCGCTGTAGCTCCCCACACCGCCTCCTGTCTTCTTATTCAGGTCTGTGTTGTTGAGATTCTACAGGAAATGAGGTCAACATTACGTTTAGATCTGCATATAGGTGTGTAGACCATATCAATATCTGAATCTAATTAGATAATCAATTTAATCAAATAAGATGAATCAATTTAGATGCATCTGTTGACATCAGGAACAAGTATTTGATCATTAAGGTGAAAGATTTTTACCACAGTGATTTGCGAAATATCACCCATCTGGCTTTTCATCTCCTCATATGAAAGGCCTCCCTAGAATATAGAGTGAAACTGAAAAAGTGTCTCTCTTTGTAACTTTAATTCATTATGTGGTGTGAAGGTGGGCAAATGTGTTTCAACTCAACATGAAATGGCACGTAACCAATTTTACTTTGATAATATTTGAATATTCAACGAGGGAAAGGTATAGGCGGGATATGATTTTAACCATCGGGAATATATTGGATTATGAAAAATAAACATGAACGCCTGAATGTGATAATAGCCTAATACTTCCACTACTACTACTACTACTACTACTACTAATAAATAATAATTACTATTATTAAAATATGAATTAATAATAATTAAATAAATAATTAAAATAATAATATCATTGTTATTATTATTATTATTAATAGCCTTCTCTAAAATACAATGATGATGATAATAATAATAATAACTATCATTATTATTTTTATTGTATTATTATTACTATCTTTTTTTGAAGAAATTGGCTAGTATAAAATTGACTTTCGGTTAATATGAATGAATAGCCTGTGTGACCGAAAAGGAAAGTTGCTTCAGAGGCAGATCAAGTTATTTTCATAAAAATATTATTTGGAATTAGGCTTGTTGCAATTAATGATTATTTGTTTGATCGTATTCGATCTAATCACAATTTATTATTTGTTAAATGATTTATTATTACATTTGCCATCAAATATGCAACATCAGATTATATTATATTGTTATTTTGTATTGTATTATATTTAGTGATGTCAAATCGATTAATCGCAATAAAAGTTTGTGTTTACATAATATATGTGTGTACTGTGTATAATTATGATGTATATATACACACTCATTCAAGTATATATTTAAGAAATATTTGCAAGTATATTGTATATATACTATGTATAAATATAAATATAACACATTTTTCTTATATATATATATATATATATATATGCTTGTGTGTGTGTGTGTGTATTTACATATACATACTAATTATACACAGCACACACACATATATTATGTAAACACAAATTTTTCTTTTGGGTGCGATTAATCGATTTGACAGCACTAATTATGTTATATTAATTATATTATTTTAAAATAATCATAAACATTTTATTTTCACAGTAATAAAGTGAATCATACAGGCCTAATTTATTATAATTTTATAATTATATACAAATCCAATTTTTTAAAAACGATGTAAATCGTTAATCGCAATTATTTGCTTGACAATTAATCGTGGGCACAACGTTTGTGATCGTGACAGGCCTATTTTGGAATAACAACATAGAATAAAAAAATTACGCACAATAAGACCAGGAAAATGCGTTAAGAAAGTAAAAAGGTCCAATTTTCTTTCATGTTGATGATAATTACGTGAGAATCAACAAAGGATTATGTGGATTGAGAGATTGTGTTAGTTTGTTAGTGAATTTATGTTGTGCATTACTGCCCCCTGCTGGACAATTTCAGCCTGCTCGACTCACGCTCCACTTGTGAGCATCCCAAGCATTAAACCAGCCGGTGAAGGTGGGCGGCTCATAGCCTTGTTTAACAGTGGTGACCGGTGTGCCAGGGTCCCGTCCTGCTGGGTGTGTTTTAAGATATTCCACTGCACTGCTATAGGACTCCTGAGTCTCGTACTGGTTGGCTGAGTTGCCAATCCAAAGGAAAATCTGAGGGAGGAAGAAGAAGAGGGGTTTAGGTTTGGATTGACATGTAAATTTTGGTTAGTAACTACTCAAAACAACCAGCGGAATTGTTTGATGTATTTTTTTTTTTTTCTGTTTCTTTTGCATAACCCAGAACAGAACTGCCATTTCACCGCAGCCACATGCAAAAGAAGCTGACAGCATGATCTCATGCAACCCACCTCCTCCCAGGTGTCTAACAGCATGACATCATCCTCATCCAGATCTTCCTGAGTGAAGTCCGAAACTTCTGTCATGAGGAATCGGCCCGTCTGATTGGAGCATTCGAACAGACGAGGGTCGTGAAGGGCCACTTCTTTCTCCAATCTGGTGGAGATACAGAGAAAGTCAGTGGAAACTGTCCTCAAGAGTTGAAGTATGAGCTCATGCTTTTCCTGTTTTTACGATTGTACCTCTTGTCACTGGCATATGGAGCTTTTCCTCCCAAAGCCACCCAGAAGGCAGCTGGTTCCTGTCCTTCCATCACATTCTGCTTATCCTGCTCAGAAAGCAAATCAGCTACGGCTTTCCCCATCTCCCTCTCATCTCCACTGCAGCCCTGGGGGAAACATAAACACACACACACACATGTTGGCTTTCCATGTTTTATGGAGACTTTCCATAGACATAATGATTTTTATATTGTACAAACTATATGTTCTATCCCCTTACTAACCCAATCCCTAAGCACAACCTTAAACAGAAAACATTCTGCTTTTTTACATTTTCAAAAAAACTATTTTGTATGATTTATACGTTTTCTTCGTGGGGACCAAAACATTTTGGGTTTTCACGTTTTACGGGGACAAGACATAATGTTATACTGTAGTGAACTATATATTATATATCCCCTATACCTAAACTTACCCATCACAGAAAACTTTTTTTATTTTTACATTTTCAAAAAAACTATTTTGTATGATTTATAAACGGTTTTCTTCATGGAGACCACAAAAAAAACCACACACACACACACACACACACACACACACACACACACACACACACACACACACACACACACACACACACACACACACACACACACACACACACACACACACACACACACACACACACACACACACACACACACACACACACACACACACACACACACACACACACACACACACACACACACACACACACACACACACACACACACACACACACACACACACACACACACACACACACACACACACACACACACACACACACACACACACACACACACACACACACACACACACACACACACACACACACACACACACACACACACACACACACACACACACACTCACTATTTTTGTGGGGATTTTCCATAGATGTAATGGTTTTTATACCGTACATTCTATCCCCCTACACTGCCCCTGCCCGTAAACCTACCCATCACAGGAGACATTTTGCATTTTTACATTTTCAAAAAAACATAATTTAGTATGTTTATGAATCCATTTACATTGTGGGGACCGCTGGCTGGTCCCCACAATGTAGGTAATCTCAGGTTTTACTATCCTTGTGGGGACAAAACAAACACACACACACACACACACACACACACACACACACACAATATATATAAAATAATATAGATTTGGCTGGAGTATAATCGCTATGATTTGCTTGTTTTAATTTTACATACATTTAAAAAAAAAAATGTATTTTTACACAAGCACATATATATATATTTGACTATATATATATATATATATATATATATATATATATACAAAGTATATTTAAAACTTTTATGTTAAATGTGATTAATCGATTTGACAGCACTAATTAAAATATATATAGATTTATTTATTTAATTCATTATGATTAATACACTTTTATATTTAATGTACATTTTTGCTGAAGTATAATCGCTTGCAACAATTGGGTTGTTTTAACCCAGCGATTGGGTTGTTTTAAGCAAACATTTAACCCAACCACTGGGTTAAAACAACCCAATTGCTGGGTTAGTCCATTTTCAACCCAACTTGAGTAGTTTTTAACCCAGCATTTTTTTTTTGTGTATATTTATTACATTTACATGTAATCATTTAGCAGACGTTTTTATCCAAAGTAACCTACAAAGGAGGAGAGCAATAGAAGCAAACAAACTAACAATAGGGCAACAATATGCAAGTTTTTTTACAGATATAGAATAGTAAGTGTTAGTATTAAAGGGTCAAGTGTTGCCGAAAAAGATGGCTAAAGACAAATGGAGAAATGGCTAAAGACTCAGCAGCTTGA
>NC_137119.1:25626350-25636350 GCF_949357685.1 Gobio gobio
CGATTGACCAATTGATAGACAGACAGACTGATAGACTGACAGAAAGACAGACAGACTGATAGACTGACAGAAAGACAGAACGGTAGATAGACAGACAGACATCGATCAACAGACAGACTGATAGACAGACAGACAGACAGACAGACAGATAGATAGATAGATAGATAGATAGATAGATAGATAGATAGATAGATAGATAGATAGATAGATAGATAGATAGATAGATAGATAGATAGATAGATAGATAGATAGATAGATAGATAGATAGATAGATAGATAGATAGATAGATAGATAGATAGATAGACTGAGAGAAAGACAGACAGAACTGCATACAGACTGATAGACATCGATCAACTGACAGACTGATAGATAGACAGACAAATAGACAGACAGAAAGACAGACAGAACGGCAGATAGACAAACAGATAGACCGACAGAAAGACAGACAGAACGGCAGATAAACAGACAGACAGACTAGACTGATAGACAGACATCGATCAATAGACAGACTGATAGATAGATAGAAAGACAGACAGATAGACCGACAGAAAGACAGACAGACAAATAGACCGACAGAAAGACAGAACAGTAGATAGACTGACAGACAGACTAGACTGATAGACAGACATCGATCAACAGACAGACTGATAGATAGACAGACAGACTGACAGATAGATAGATAGATAGACTGAGAGAAAGACAGACAGAACTGCATACAGACTGATAGACATCGATCAACTGACAGACTGATAGATAGACAGACAGATAGACCGACAGAAAGACAAAAGAGAAGGGCAGATAGACAGACAGACAGACTAGACTGATAGACAGACATTGATCAACGGACAGACTGATAGATAGACTGACAGAAAGACAGACAGAACGGCAGATAGACAGACAGACATCGATCAACTGACAGACTGATAGATAGACAGACAGATAGACCGACAGAAAGACAGACAGAACGGCAGATAAACAGACAGACAGACTAGACTGATAGACAGACATCAATCAATAGACAGACTGATAGATAGATAGACAGATAGACCGACAGAAAGACAGACAGACAGACAGACAGACAGAACGGCAGATAGACAGACAGACAGACAGACTGATAGACAGACATCGATCAACAGACAGACTGACAGACTGACAGAAAGAAAGAAAGAAAGAAAGAAAGAAAGAAAGAAAGAAAGAAAGAAAGAAAGAAAGAAAGAAAGAAAGAAAGAAAGAAAGAAAGAAAGAAAGAAAGAAAGAAAGAAAGAAAGAAAGAAAGAAAGAAAGACAGGCAGGCAGGCAGGCAGGCAGGCAGGCAATATACAGACAGACAAACAGACATCGATCAACAGACAGACAAATAGATCGACAGATATATAGACAGACAGATAAACAGACAGATTGACAGGCAGAGAGAGAGAAAGAGAGAGAGAGAGAGAGAGAGACAGATCGATCGAGAGACAGACAAATAGATTGACAGACTAACAGATTGATCGACAGAGATCGATCGACAGACAGACAGACAAATAGATTGTCAGACAGACAGATTGATCGACAGATAGACAAGACAGATCGATCGACAGACAGAAAAATAGATAGACAGAAAGACAGACAGATAGACAGACACAGATCGATTGACAGATATCGACCAACAGACAAACAAATAGATTGACAAAATGACAGACAGACAGATAGACTTATCGACAGACAGACAGACAGATTGATTGACAGACAGACAGTTTTTAAAGAGCACCTATCATGGCATTTAAAATGTTCCAAATATTGTTTTAGAAGTCCCCAACAACAGTTTTGCATGCATGCAATGACAAAAAAGACTTTAGTTTTCTTATAATATTCATTTATTTTTACCTGTTTTGACAGCGATTCTCAAATGATTCCTTTAGTGATTCACTTTTCAAAACCCCGCCTTTACGTGACGCTAATCTGCGGTGATTGGTCCGATGACCCAGTCAGTTGTGATTGGTATAGTCTGTGCAGATATTTTCGGAAACGGAACGCCCACCAAGTCTTATAGTGACAGTAATTTGTTAATATGTGTCAGGAGTTATGAATCTGAAAACCGCGTCTGTACCGTTTGATTGTAATATGAGCCTCAGCTGATCTCATTCATAAAAAAACTCCTCTATTCTCCTCACGAAGACTCGCGACAAATCAACATCCCTCAGGGCTTTTAGTTCAAAAGTGTGCAGATGAGGAGACATATTGATAGATTCTCATGTCTGTGTCAAATTTCTAAACAGAGGAGTATTTTTTATTCAATACTTCCTCAAAATGCGCAGATATAGCCTAATCATGAGCGATTGAGTCTCTTATGTGTTGTTTTCAATTCATACTGGCAGCCGGAGGGCGCTCTGTGCACATGTAGTCCATGTACAGACAGACGAAGAAGATACCATGTGCCATAATAGAAGTCCATAATAAAAGCTTCCTGAGATCGCGAAAAATGCAAATAGAGACATTTGACGACTAATAAACACTCAATCGCGACGATGTATGGTTTGTCTTCAAGCCACTTAGTCTTCAAATGCTCATCCTTGGGCAGATGAAAAAAGTTTGCTTTTGAGTCACACTTCAGAACACAGCGTCTTGTCGCCATGATGTTTTCTAGTTTTCACTGGCGTCTTGGAGCGCAATAAGTGGGCGTATCGTATTCAAATAACTTGACAAGATGACGTCATCTAGTCAGAGAAAAAGCTTCGGTCTTCTAACGATTCTTAAAAATGACTCAGAGTCGACTCTTACTTTTGAAAGAAAATAACTATATATATGGTGCACTGACATATTTCAAACTATGCAGGATGTTTTTGTTCACTTAGATCTATGTTACACACTACATAAAAGGTACATTTCAAAATTCCATGATAGGTGCTCTTTAATGAAATGTTATGACAGATTTTTGCAAATGTGAAATACCAGGGAGCAATATTTTGAACAAAAATCTGGTCCTTCATCACTCATAACTGAGTGACTTGAGAACAGATGGTTTATGAAAGGATGATGAAGAGGATATGTGGAGATTCCGCTTCCTCTAGAGATTCTGTACCACTAATAAACTGCGCCGCCCAGTTCCATGGCAACAAATGGTTTTCACATTGAAGAATCTGCTCAGTAAATACAAAAACCACTTGGCAACAGAAATTTGTATCAAAAGCTAATTTAGAACATGTCGCTATTCACATTACAAGTTATGTGGAAATATTTTGCAAATCTGGAGACATGATGGCCAAAATCTGTTTCAGATGTTTTATCATATATGCGCCTTTGCTTCAGAATCTATTCAAAAAGCATATTCAGACGAGCTGTGAAGGCTGAATAAATAGCACACTACAAAAAAAACAACAACTATATCAGCAACCAGTCTTCTCTCATAAAACTCAACGTTAACAGTGAAAAGAAACGCTGACCTTTCATAATCACAGCAGCTGTTGCTAAGAAACTGGGGTGCGAGAATATTGACTGAAATATTGTATTGAGGGTGGACCACGAACACAAGGAGCGCAAGGATCACAGAATAATCTCAGCGGGATGTAGAAGAAACCATCCCCTATGAAAAAATTGAGTCATACTAATTCACCCAAAACAAACAGAATATTGGATTTCTCAGAAAATGGTATTCAATGAGAAAACAAACAGACTGAAGCACAGCTGTATGTTGGTCATATGATCTACCAATAATCAGAAGTAATATCTGTCTCAACAGCTGTTATGTCCAAATTAGACATTCATCTGAGCACTCTGACAAACAGCTCTTAACTAAAGCAATATCTACTGTACAAGCACTGCATATTTAATAGTTTGTGTGCTTTCTGTCCTGAATGACTGGTTTTCCTGTCTATTGACAAAGCTTTTTAAACAATAGTCAACCCTGGCTTTTCCATAAGTCCTAATCAACATGGTTTAGTGTCATATTTCCCAGTGTGAGTTTAGTCATGCAGGATCTTTCGATTCTTTATGACAAATTTACGTTACACATTACAAAATAATATGCTAAAAATTTCCATCAGCAAGTCTGACTAAAGCAAATCTCCATATAAAAGATACTTTGAGACCAGTTTTGAATATCGTTCAATTGTATATTGTCCTTGTTTTGGTTATAATCATGTAAAACTTTGGCACATGCAGTATCTAACATATATGTATCATCAAATGACAGTGATAGTTTTGTTCTTACCTGTATGTCGCACACAGAAGTATTGTTCAGGGTAGTAATGTATTAATGAGTTATGATGATTGTATATGAACGGCTTCCTCTCTCCCTGTGTGCATTGTGAATGTGTGCTGATCAGGGTAGGGCTTGTATATGTCCAGCCCTACAGGTGAGAACACACCTTAATACCCACACAAGACTTTATATGGACAGCAACAGGAGTTCCTTTGACCTCTTACGTACATAACCCTATTAATAAACCTTTAGAAACAAAAAAAAAACCTTTAGAAACAAACTATCACAAAAGCCAATAAGTGACATCAATATGCATATGTTTGTCCGTTACATAATTCCAGAATGATCCTATAAGAAAATAAATATATTTTCAGAATTATTTAGAATTGGAATAGTTTTATGAATCGTTTTATAAAAAGGGTTACACTTTATTTTGATGCCCCCCTGTTGACTTTAAGTAACTTTGCACATACAGTACATGTCAATTAACTCTCATTAGAGTATTAGTAGACTGTTGGGCTTTTCACACTTGAAATAGTTGGGGGGCATTCTAAAACCTGGGTAAACTAAATCCTGGGTTATGTTGCTTCACGTTTTACACTGCTCATAATTAGCTACTAATCCTGGGTAGCCTATACATAAACTGACGTTTCACCTTGTACATTCCTAAAACCCGGGTTAATGTTATTGCATATTTGTGGTGTCAGAGTCATTGGATGAACGCAGCACGCGACCTGTTTAGTGTTTACAGGAACGCTAGCATTGCCCGACTATACTATCGAACTTGTGAATGGACACTATCGGACTATAAAAGGTAAGAATGAGAGTATGAGACGGTCCTTTCTTTCACTCAAAATTGTCTTTTTTTTTGTCTTTTTATTTCCTCAAAAGCTGTTTCTACAATGTGCAGTGTTTACGTGACTGTCCAAAGCACACAAATATCAGCGATTGGTTGTCTGTTGCTAATTAGGAGCTAGCTTTAACAATCTAACCGCATCATTTCACAAAAGTGCTTTTCACACCGCGCTTAAAGGGATAGTTCACCCAAAAATGAAAATTAGCCCATGATTTACTCACCCTCAAGTCATCAAGGTGTTATATGACATTCTTCTTTCAGACGAATAAAATCTGAGTTATATAAAAAATGTTCTGGCTAATCCAAGCATTATAATGGCAGTAATAATGGACTTCTGTTTTTGATGTCCATAAAAAATGTCTGTCAAATAACGTGCTCCACGCGGCTCTGGGGTGAAGGCCTTCTGAAGCAAATCGATGCGTTTGTGTAAGAAAAATATCCATATTTAAAAATGTATTTAATTTTTTTCTATGGCTCTGCATCAGCCGTCCCCGCACCATCACTTCCGGCGAAATACATGCAAAATACCGGCGCGATCATACATAGATTCCTCATTAAAGGTCCTGTTCTTCGTGATCCCATTTTTCAAACTTTAGTTAGTGTGTAATGTTGCTGTTAGAGCATAAATAATACCTGTAAAATTATAAAGCTCAAAGTTCAATGCCAAGCGAGATATTTTATTTGACAGAAGTTCCCTTTCAAAGCCTACAGCGAACGGCCGGTTTGGACTACATCCATGTACATCCTGCTTTAATTACGTCAGTAGAACAGTTTGTCGACTAACCTCCGCCCACAAGAATACGCGAAAAAGGGGGCGTGGTCTTGTTGCTCCCTCGTGGAGAAGAGGAAGTGTTGCGTTCGGTTCGGTTGCGTTTGTCGCCATGTCATCGAGACGCTGTTATTTTCATACCGGAGTCAAATCACCTTTGTTTGGCCTTCAGGGGCTGTAGTTTGAGCGCGTTCATCTCCCCGTTATGGTAAGAGGCGTGACCTTCCTGGGCAATGTGCCCTAAGCTGCTGTCGAATCACAACACGGGAATCGCTGGCACAATCAGAACTCGTTACGTATTTCTGAAGGAGGGACTTCATAGAACAGGGAAATCTTTCAAGCCATTTTGAGGACAGTGAAAACAGCAGTATACAGATAAGTAAATTGTGTGAAAAATACTTTTTTTTTACACATGAAACATGAACACATGTTATATTGCACACTGTAAACACAATCAAAGCTTAAAAAAAACACGAAAAACGGGACCTTTAATGCCTGCGCGGATCGGTCGAATGAGGCATCTACGTATATATATCTTTGATCTCGCTAGTATTTTGACCTTATTCGCCTTATTTTGGCGCTGGGAATACTAGATTACATTCGTTTGATAAGAGGTAAAAAAATAACATAAATACTGTTCGGTTTCTCGCAGAAACCGATCTTTTCGTGTCTTAAGACATCAATGTGACGCCACAAGCCGCATGGTTTAATAAGGATTCGTACGTCTATGTGTTTTTACTCTCATACTCTAAAATATCCCCACATGCATTATACGACTATCACACTGCAACGGTTGGAGTTAAAAATCTTAATTTGTGTTCTCCTGAAGAAACAAAGACACCTACATCTTGGATGCCCTGGGGGTAAGCAGATAAACATACAAATTTCGTTTTTAGGTGAACCATCCCTTTAACTCGTTATCGTTGTTCTAAACACCGCTTTTAACTCTGTATAAAGGAGCGTTTCACACTTGCAATTTTGATGCGGGGTAAGCAACGCTTTTAACCCGGGTTTATGAAATCCTGCTCTGGATTAAAGGGGTCATGAATTGAGAAATCAACTTTTCCTTGAGCTTTTGATATATAAAAGGTCATAGTAATACAAGAATATCCTGTAAGTTTCAGAGCTGAAAACTTCCTTGTTAGTCAAAGAAAAGCTTTTACAGACACCAGGCCCGGCAAACGATCAATCTCACAATATGCCACACCTTGACGTCATTGTGTGGAGAAGCACCGTCTCAACAGAAGAACAACGCCTGATTCTGTAGCCCCGCCCACCGACTCGTGCCACTGACATGACATAGGCCTATACATAGAGCTAAACCGGATAGAATTTCTAAACATACCACATAAGCGTCATATCCAGCTCATGTGGGGAAGACATTGACCATCTGTTCCTTCATTTAACCACGGATTCGTTTGTAAACAAGAGACTGTATTTGCAGACAGGATTACATGAATGAAGGAAGCAACACACTAATGTGAGTAAATTTTTTTTTTATATGTGATAGTATTGCACTGCTACAGATCGTTTAATAGGCTATCTATTGATTATGTGTACATGTCTAACTGAACATACCTTAGCACGCTGTCAAAGGCTGAAGAATCCTTTATTTGTGGTGTTGTTGGTTCATTGCGATTCGGGATCAGACCAGTGCTCGCAAAGCCCAACGTCCAGGGGCTATGTGTTTTCCAGATGTTCTACCAAATCTTAAATAGTGACTTGATATTTGAAGGGCGTGCGTGCCCACGTGTCTACGGTTCGCGGTTTTATTCATCGATCGGGCGAGCCTGATGTTGTCCAATGAATGTTTTTTACATTAATAAAAAAATAGCATTCCAATCAATCGTGGGTGGATGAGAGATGAATCATTGTGTTTGTTTGATAAAGACATTTTGCGAGCCCTGTTGGCGATTCATTCTGGTTGCCGTTACCCCACTGACCACAGGGGAGCTGAAGCTCATTAAATATGCAAATCTTATCCAATCCTAGCCATGGGTGTTTACTTCCAAGTCTTCAGTGCGGCACACCCATCAAAACTGAGCGTTTCTTGAGAGAGCCTCAAAACCAGGGCAGAAAATAGCCTATCACTTATTAATTATGATGTTTTTTAATGTAAAAACCATGTGAACGTCATAAGTTGTAGTATAAAAAAGTATAAAAAAATAAAAAAAGCCAGTTCATGACCCCTTTAAGGTTAGCGCATTCAGCCAGGCTGAAAAATATATATATTTTTTGTAATGATTTGAGCATTTAGAAACCAAGTTTATGAGACAGTTGTTGTCAGATTTCATTTGCGATTTCAAATATGAAATTGAATCGTAAACTTGGCAAACAGTTTTGGAGAATTTGACGTTTCCCAATTCAAATAGGTAGGAGCTGGACTTACATGCCTGAGAGGCGTTTCAAAGATGGCCGCCAAGTGAAATTACTTGTTGGGACTTTGGGTGCCAACCTTGTATAGTGTGAAACTATGTGGAGTTAGAATGTTAAGCTGAATGCTTAACAACAGACAACCAATCACATACTCATATTTATGTACTTTGGGCAGTCACAGAAACACTGCACACTGTATATAAACAGTAAATTCAGTGTTTCTGAGGAAATTTGTTTAAATGCTGACAGAAAACTAGACAATTTGAGTGAAGAAGAGACTTGTTACTTTTATTGTTCGAAATATAAACTCGATAGTACAATCAGCAATATGAGGATGCGCAATGCTAGAGCTTTTAGGAAAAGGGTCGCGTGCTGCGTTCATCTTATCAATGACACTGACATCGCAAATATGCAAATAAGAAAGATAACCCAGGTTTTAAGAATGTACAATGTGAAACGGCAGTTTATGAATACCCAGGATTAATTGTCAACCCCGGATAATTTATGACTAGTGTGAAATGTGAAGCAAGATAACCCAGGATTAACTATTTCAAGTGTGAAAAGCCTAATGTTAACAGAATGTCTAAGGGGACCATCAGAATAAAGTGTTACCATAAACAGTGTCACTTAAGCATACGATTACAAAAGATTTATATTTTGAATAAATGCGGTTCTTTTGAATCCTGAAAAAAATGTATAATGCAGCATTAAGCATTAAACAGTTACTGTTTTATGACTATAGAGTTTTAACTGTTTTATAACTTTATAGCAAATCAGCATATTAGAATAATGTCTGAAGGATCATGTGACACTGAAGACTGGAATAATGATGCTGAAAATTCGGCTTTGCCATCAGGAATAAATTCCATTTTAAAATATATTTATTAATATGTTATTATAAATATTATTACAATTTAAAATAGCTGTTTTTTATTAACTCATACTATTTATTTTTTACTCATACTAATACTATTTGATCAAATAAATGCAGCCTTGGTCAGACTAATGAAGTGAAAATACAGTATTCCATACAGACCATAAACGTAACTTACACGTGACCTATAGGACTTTTGTGCTGTATTTCATGCCGTCTGAAGTCGTTCTAAGCAGATCTTTTAAGTTGGGTCTTCGGACTGGTGTGAATGATTCAGCTCACTGAAGGGGAAGATTATCAGTGAATAATGACTTGAATTTTTGGTATTTATGGCTTATAGTGCATTAGTTTTATAGACTACTTTTATGATACTTTATGGAGTTTATGAAGGTTGAAAGCATCAGTCCACAATAATTGTATTTGCATGAAAAAATGGACCAGGACATTGATGTTTTCTCCTTTCACATTTCACAGAAGAACGCCAAACGTGTTTGAAACCGTATGAGTGTTAATAACAGCATTTTTGGGTGGACTAACCCTTTACATGAATTAGGAATCACCATCTTAATCACACATTCTCTCAGTTATCTAAAACAAGCTCGTTTGAAGTTGGTGGATGTCAGAGACTCAATCGTCTCTCTTCTGCTCTGGATTCCACTCACATAAGCTCTGTCTTTCACATCATAAGGAGCGCTTCCGACGGGAACGCCACACAGACGCTCAGGAGAGCCAGAGAGAGGAGACAGTGATTAATCTCTTCCACTCCAGCAGATGGGGAGACTGAGCGAACGAATCCCCCGCGAGAGGCTCTTGGATAGATATCAGAGGCTTCCTATGGCAAACGGCCCATCAACCACTTACAAATAAAGATAAGTAAGCAGCAAAGTGGTGCTTCATTGAGGTTTAGAGGCTTCACCTTAATTGCAGGCCAGAATGCCATTCTG